>NC_081541.1:2727267-2845722 GCF_901000735.1 Corylus avellana
TTTTTTTTTTTTTTTTTTTTCTTTATAAAATTAAAAAAAAAAATTAATATGAAAAAGTCAATTTTTACTGCCACCTGTCAGTTGGCACTGTAGCTGGAACAATGCCGTTCCAGCTACAGTGCCAGCCCTGGCTGGGGGCAAACATAGGCCAAAGGTCCTTCACCCTTTCATCTGGGAGGACCAAAGCCCTCCTAGGATCCTAGCTTGCAGAACTTTACACCTTTTGAATTTTTAAAGAGACTAGAATCCCTTGTAACTGTCAAAGGGAACTCCCCCTCCAAATTGGAGGATTTTCAACAATTGCTTGCTATTAGCAATCGCTAATCAGACAAACAATAATGAGAAGCCATACTGGTCCATTTGCCCAAACAAATGAGCTTCCCATAATTGCAATCATACAATTTACAATCCAAGTAGGAGATTAAATCCCGGTCCTTTTAAAACATGTTATTCCAATTTTGGCAAGTCATGACATTACTATACCGGGCCTTTAAATCATTTGCCCGAATAGGTGTTTGAATTTTTAAACGAATTGAGATCCTTTACAATTTAATTGCATGCTACCTACAATCGAGCAAGCAATAATGAAAAACTCTTCTCACAATCTACAATCCAAGCCGGTATCATTTTCAAACATGTCATTCCAATTCAACAAGTCATGGCAATACCATATCCTGCCGATAAATCACATCAATTACATCTTTGCTTACGCCCATCTTTTTTTCTTTTCTTTTCTTTTCTTTTTTTTTTTTTTTTCTGAGCAAAGTAGGGCTTCATTCATTCATACCTTCCAATTTTAAGCCCCTCTGTTTCAAACCAGATCAAATCCAACCCACCTTTAATCTTCACTTTTTCTTCGTGGCTGAAAGGTACCCACTGATTTTGATGATAATAATGCGCCACAGTCATCCGATATGCTTGAAACAATGAAACACACCATTTTCTTTGCTCAAGACCATGGACCACCCACCCCCTTTCTCTACAAGATCGCCACCAATGCTCATGACGTACACTATTTCTGCATTCACAAAAATATAAAACATCAAATCTTCATGGTTTCGGGTACCCCAACATGTCACTCCAATTTACAACATTGTCACGTCATATTCTTACTGCATCATCTCAGCTCCTCTACCTCAAAGCTACCCCACTCAATTTCGGTCTGTGTTTTTGGATCAAACACCTCCTTTCTCAAAAGTTTTAATTCTTAAACAATCAAGATGATTCTTAGTCAAAAAGGTTCTTGGAAAAATCATATAATTTCGATGGTGCTGCCAATTGGTTACTGTCGCATGTCATCCTCTTCAGTATCTAGAAGTTGAAATATCAGCAACATAGCTTCGAGGCCCCCCAAAAACAGTCCCATCTGCCAGACTGCCACCGAGCCATCCAAAACCCCCGCCTTTGGAAGTTGTGGAAGACTCGTATTTCGAATTTTTCGAACAAAATTTTTTTCTAAACTGAGTTAGCCACATCTCAAATGCACTTGCTTGGACATGGCCAGCACAGTTTAGGTCTTGCCATAGCCAGAGCATACCAAAGCTGCAAGGTGGAATATTTAAAGAAGAAGAAGAAAAAAAAACAAAAAAAAAAAGAAGCCCAAAACTGCCATATTTGTTATCATCTAGTTCAGAACTAAGATATTGCTTTTATATGGTTGACCAGAACTATGAACAATCGTTGGATCATGACCGTTTATTTGTTCCACCCTTTCTAATTACTGGCCAAAGACATAGCCATGACCCATCTGTTACAGAGTAACCCTGAAAAGTAAAGACCCTCTTCCTCTTCTTCGTCCCAGGCAAATCAAGAACACCCACCACAAGAATATTACAAAAAAAAAAAAAAAGTAAATAAAAATTCCAATCACGCTGCCTTATAACATGGATTTGCTCAAAAATCTGCAGCGGTCCAAAACGACAAAGGCCCACGACGCAATCAACAACTAAACCAAACATTATAACATAGTATTCAAAAGAATCAAAACATTAAGAATCGAAGAATAAAAGAGGATTAAAAAGAAAAAAAAAGAAGAACATCCCAACAGTGTCACACTGTATTTCCAACCCGTTGACGCAGACTTATTTGCGGAGAAGCTTCCCAAAATACCCTTCCAAGAAAATGGTGGGAAAATCCACGAGTTCCATTGGTGACGCCTATAGTTCAAACACAAGCAACCCGCGAGAGGCCACCCTCTGGCCATTCTATTTACAGAAATTCTTTTGCTACAAATCATCCACAACAACGACAACATATTTTGAACAAAAACCCATTAATAATCCCATCTTTCCAAGTCCACCCAAGAGGCCAAGACTGTACCTTACCCAAAAAGGTAACGAAAAGTATCTCATGGAGCTACACCATGTTTTCCGCTGCTCATCGTCCCACCAAATCCAAAATTGCAGCCCCTCAAATTAAATAAGCCCATCACAAATTTAAGGAACATACATGTAAATGAACACTGAAAAGTAGAGTATATTAAATCGAATCCACTGAACTGACATAAAACCAAGCAAAACAAAAAATAAAAATTGGATCTTTTTTCATGGTACGTTCGAGTTCCAAGTTTCTTGGAACAAACTTGTTGCATTGCACCCATCTTTTTTTTTTTAATTATTTTTTTAATTTTCTTTTCCCACTCTGCGGAAAGAAGCATTGCCCAAAAGCAAAATAAGAATAAAAACCCAGCCCACGTAGCTCAACCAGCCATGAACTCGCTGTGATGACCTTAGAGAAAGAAGAAATTGCGCTCCAAACACGCAAGGCGCACGTTAGACTTCACCCCCCGCCCCTCTCTTCTCACACACATTATAGTACTTACACTTTTACAAGATAACGCCGACCCTCTCTCTCTCTCTCTCTCTCTCTCCCCGACTCTGTCACCCTCTCTCTCTCTCTCTGAAATTCTTTTCCCGAAAATTAAAAAAAAAAACTCCAATCCTGTTTTTATTATTTCCTATTTCTCTATAATTACGTGCTACAATTTATTTGTATAGAACTGTTTTATTTATTATATTCTCTCTTTCTCTCTCTCTCTCTCTCTCTCTCTCTGTGCTCTGAAAGTAGTTAGAGAAAGAAAGAGCAGATCCCTATTCTCACAGAGTCCATCGATTCGAGCTTTTCGATCAATTTCTCTGACATTATGTCTCTGGGTTCTCTCTTTTTTCTCGCAAATTCGCGTTTCTTTGTGTCTGTTTTGGGAAAATAGAGGCTTTCAGACCCTATTGTTTGCAATTGCTCTGTTTCTCGCGAAATTAGGGTTTATGGGTGTTTTCGGGATTGGGGGTTTGACGTGAAATTCAAGGGCAATTCGAATTCAGAATCGTGGGTGTTCGACATCTTTCTTCGCAAGACACAATGATAATCAAGCGGAATTTGAAATCCCAAATGCCGAGTCTGAAACGGAGCAAACTCGGCGACTCAGCGGGTGAGGACGATGACAACTCGGCCGTGTCTCGGAAGAAGAGGAAGACCAACATCAACAATGGGTATTACCCTCTCAATCTTCTCGGCGAAGTCGCTGCCGGCATAATCCCCGTGAGCTTCCGAGGGATTCTCAGCTCCGAGAAGGGCTTCGCTGCCTCGTGGTGCACCGAATTGTCGTGCTCCCCCGGTGAGGTCGAGTCGAAAACGAAGGGCCGTGATTCGACGAGAGCGAAGGCGAGGAGTGATCGTGCGGTTGCGGCCGCGGAGGTTCCACGGCCGCCGCTGGTGAGAACGTCTCGTGGCCGAGTCCAGGTACTTCCTTCACGGTTTAACGATTCGGTTATTGAGAATTGGAGGAAAGACAGCAAGACTAGCTTGCGTGATTATAGTTTTGATGAGGATACTGAATCCAAAAAAGATAAATTTAGCTTTAGAACGCCGAAAACTGGTTTGAAAAAAGATCGGAACGATGAGAAAACTGGATTGAAGTGTAGGAAATATGCGACATTATGTGAAGAAGAGGAGGGGGAGGAAGAAGGGTATCTGGGGTTTAGGAATTTCAATAATGTTAGGAAGTATTCGAGCTCACGTAGTACACTGACATCGGTGAATGAGCAGTTGGGGGAAGATGAGAACTGCCCGGTCGAGGAAATCAAGGAACAGGTTGAGTTTTTGGAGAATGGTGAGAGGAAACACGGATTGTATGGGCCGGAGGACTTCTATTCAGGTGACATAGTGTGGGCAAAGCCGGGAAAGAAGGAGCCTCATTGGCCTGCCATTGTAATTGATCCAATGAGACAAGCGCCTGAATTGGTTTTGAGGTCTTGTATAGCTGATGCGGCTTGTGTGATGTTTTTCGGGTACTCTGGAAACGAGAATCAACGGGTATGATTTAGTTTCTATATACAGCTTGTACGTTGTATCAACTTGTATTTATGAACTTGTGTTGTTATTGTGTTTAGAAGAATGTGGGGTATTTAATAGGATACTTTGAATGATCTTGTGCAGGATTATGCATGGGTCAAGCGTGGGATGATTTATCCGTTCATGGATTATGTAGAAAGGTGTGTTGTGTTATTGTTATGTCTTTTGAACTGTGTCATTTAGATGGACCTTGTGCTTAGGAGAGAATTTGCTTGGTCTAGGTTCCAGAAGCAGTCCGAATTGAATGGCTGCAAGCCGTGTGAATTTCAGATGGCAATTGAGGAGGCGCTTTTGGCAGAAAATGGGTTTACGGAGAAGTTGGTGGCAGATATAAACATTGCGGCAGGGAACACAGCTTGTGATGAATCTATTCAGCTTAGGGGGATTCAAGAGGCTACTGGTTCAAACCAGGATCCAGACTGTCACTATGCCAACCAGGCAAGTTACTGTTTTCTTCTTTTCATTCTTGTGTATATGCATAGAGTTGCTTAAAAATTATCTGGTGAATGAATGATCGAAGTTAACATATTAGCAGAACTTGGTTTGCTATTGGAATTTCTGCATGACTTATTGATTAAACTTTTTGTGATTGTCTGGGTTATTGATATTGCTCTGCTTGTTTGAGAATGTAAAAGGAGGAAAGAAAATAAGACTCTAGGAAAAGAAAAGAAAAGAAAAGAAGCTACTCTGGTCAACTGAGTCTCTCCGTCTCAATTAATGCAAGTTTTCTTTTGCTTAGGAAGTCTACATAAGATAAGCCTTAGGTGCAATTACATTTCCTTTTCCTTCCTTCTGTTTCCTCTGCGAGTGCAACCAAAGTGGAGAGTAGGGGTTTTTTTGCTTCTTTACTCTGAAATAAGAATTTATCCTTGCAATCCTCATAAATCATCAAATTTAGTTCCTCTGTGCAGGATGTAGTTGGAAAGAAGAAAGACTCACGGCCCTGTGAAGGCTGTGGTGTGAACCTTCCTTTCAAAATGACAAAGAAAAATAAGATGGCAACTCCTGGAGGCCAATTTTTTTGTAAAACATGTGCCAGGGTTCGTATGACCTGCATTGTCCTATGATGCTTCTTATATAAGTTTTGCAAACAACTTTTTAGTTAAAATTCTTGTCTGTGCTCCATATTGTTTAGTGTTCACAGTTCCATGCTTTTGTATTGCAGTTAACAAAATCAAAACATTATTGTGGCATATGCAAGAAGATTTGGAATCATTCGGACAGTGGAAGTTGGGTGAGGCAGAAGCTATTCCAGAGTTGTGAATTTTTTTTCCCCTACTTGAAGATAGCAACTATACTATATAACTGTTTTCTGTTTGGATGTTCTGTCTTAACTAGGTACGCTGTGATGGTTGTAAAGTGTGGGTGCATGTGGAGTGCGACAAAATTTCCAGCAACCATTTTAAGGTCTATCTGCCACACTTTATATCTGACATTACTTTATGTTTTGTCTGCATAACGAGACGATTAAAAGTCATTTTGGACTTCCCTCAAAAAATTTATTTGTGCTTTGTAGAATCTGGGTGGCACTGATTATTACTGCCCAACCTGCAAAGCGAAGTTTGATTTTGAGTTATCGGATTCAGAAAAGCCACAGCTAAAAGTCAAGTAAGTCCTTTTTTCTTTCTTTCTTTCTTTAGTTTCATAAGTTCAAGTAAGTCAGTTATACTTCGCGTTTGTTTTTTCAAATATTGCATTGGGAATGACCTTGATTGCAATTGCAATTGCAATGAGGATGGTGATGGTAATGACTGTCCACCACCACCAGCAGCAGTATTATTATTATTATTGTTGTTGTTTGTTTGTTTGTTGTTGTTGTCTTCATCGTAATAATTACAATCTCTTTTAATTTGCAAGAAGTTTCTCATGTGGCACTCTGATTGATATTGGCTGTGTCTCTTCACCTTTGTATTTCTAATAATTATGGAGTGTTTGTTACAGATGGAACCAAAATAATGGTCAATTGGTGCTGCCTAACAAGGTTACTGTGTTCTGCCACAGCGTGGAAGGTGTATATTTTCCAAGTCTTCACTTGTAAGCGTAAATAGCTTCATAAGTGCATAGTTTTTTTTTTTTTTTTTTTTTTTAAAAAAAAATAGTATTTCATTATATTTTTCTATGGTTGAAGCCACTATCTCTACTTGAGTTTTCCTTGTTGGAGGAAGGCTTATAGAATTGTTTTATGAAATCAATGACTTTCTACTTTTGGTTGCTCAACTTTTCATTGAAAGGATATTTAATCTAGTAATCATTTTAGTAGGTCCTTAATCGAAAATTCTTTTAAATTATATATTTTGTAACAAAGATCAAGTGACCTTCTTTATTCAATCTCTTTCACCACAATTAGCCTAAACCTTCACTCTATGGTCTATTATAAACATGCTAAACTGGTGTGTTGTGGACATGTGAGGTGCAATAAAAGGGAGTATGAACATTAAAATTCTGTGGGTGCACTAATGACTAGTTTGTTTCAATCAGCTTTGGTGCTCTCAGATTGAAGAAAGAATGATAATTAGATCATACTTGGATCATCTACAGTTATTTCTCCCCAAGTGGCTAGTTTAATGAAACATAATTGCACTGTATTAGTTGGTAATTGCTTGACTTCTATTATCTTATGTTCCTTTTTTTATAAGTAATCGGACCCAAGGGGAGGGAGAAGGAGAGATTCAAACTAGTACCTCCGCTTCATGAAATGTGGTCCTAACCGATTAAGCTACCCCTTGGGATCCTATTATCTTATGTTCCTATAAAATGGACTCACTAAAAACTAGAAGTGTTCTACAATTTCATATAGAACCATTAGTTTATCTGCAGAGATTAAGAATTCTTTATTATTAGTTTTAATCCTTATCTAGTTCTACTTTGGATACACAATTTAAGGTGTTTTTTTTTTGACAAATGAAGATGTTTTCTTGAAGTTATTTTTTTCTTCTGTTTCAGAGTTGTCTGCAAGTGTGGGCTCTGTGGGACAGAAAAGCAAGCACTTAGTGACTGGGTAAAACATACAGGTTCCAAATTTAAAAATTGGAGGACTAGTGTTAGGGTGAAAGATTCCATGCTGCCACTGGAACAATGGGTTCGTATTATGATTTATTTTTCGTTTTTTTCATATTGCATATCTCCTCCCCCATGTCTATCTCGACATGTTTAGATAGATTCCTTTTATGAAAATGGCGTGCTGCCTGTTGGATTGATACTAGGTTGTTATCTGCATGGGGAAAACACCAAGTAACAAGTATAAAGTATGAATTTTTCAATCATCTTTAGCAAGGTTTAGTTGTATTCATTGTTTTTAGAATGCTATTTACTCAGTTTACAATCATCAAATATCATGTAGTATACACAAAGGATCTGTTGAGAACCTTGGAGAAGTGTAAATTGCCGGTTAGCAAAATCACAGTAGAAATTGAGTCATGATACAGATGTTTGGCATACAATATGAATCTGTTACCATTGTGTAGTCTTGGCTTGTGGCTATTACTGAAGTTCAATTACAAAATATGGAAGTGTTAAACGTTGCCAACTAGATCACGTCTCTTTCGGCGTTATAGTTTCTTCAGGCATCCTCTTATACTGTATCAGATTGATGGTATATTCTTTTCTATTCTGCTCAACGATCTCAATATAAACTTTTTTATTAGTTCATGTCGGCAGCATCCTGTTTGGGGATAACTCTCTCTCCCTCTGTCTGACCAAGTGTTTTGCTAACTTGCTGTTCTGTAATGTCTTTTAAGAGGTCTTGTGCTGAAGACATAGTTCTAGATTTCAGGACCTTTATGTAGAATATATCGTTCTTTTCCTATTTGATTATATTCTGCCGATGCAATCTTCTTATTGATAAGGACAATGCTTGTATGTACTTTCCCTTGTTACCATTATTTAGGTTCTTTTAAGTTTATGACCTCATTTATTTAGATATATCTAAAGCATTCTCATTTGACTTTGCAGATGCTGCAGTTAGCAGATTATCACGAAAATGCTCTTGTTTCTGTAAGACCTAAAAAACCTTCCATAAAAGAACGAAAGCAGAAATTGCTTACTTTTTTGCAAGGTATATGTTTCTACAAGCATAGAATTTCACACTTTGATGAGTTCCACAACCTGAAATTCTTCACTGATATTTGTAATAACTACATTCTTTGTTTTTCTCTGACAGAGAAGTACGAACCTGTTCAAGCTAAGTGGACAACAGAGCGATGTGCTGTATGTAGATGGGTTGAAGATTGGGATTATAACAAAATTATCATCTGCAACAGGTATGGGCAATATGTATTCCTTTTTCTTTTTTTTTTGGCCTGATGGTTAATGGATAGACTGTAAAATACACCTGAAACACCTGAAGTAGTTGCACATACTGTTGTCACATGAATCTCATTGTTGCTTCTTTTTTGTTTTTTGTTTTATTTTTTCAGATGTCAAATAGCCGTGCATCAAGAATGCTATGGAGCAAGAAATGTCCGAGATTTCACTTCATGGGTTTGCAAAGCATGTGAAACACCTGAAATCAAGCGGGACTGCTGCCTTTGTCCTGTGAAAGGCATGTTTGTTTTGATAGAGTTGAATTTCATGAGTTTTGACTTGTTCATTTTTTGCAATTCAAGTTCTTTACATTAGTTTGATGTGAGAATAGATCAGATCTCTTTACAAAAATGCCTTTTTTTTTGGGGAGTGTTCTGTGAAATCATATCCAATTCTATAAAAGAAACGCCCCTTTCTTTCTTCTTCTTCTTCCTTTTTTTTTGGGGTGTGGGTGGGGGGTTCTTTTGCTATTTCCATGTCAAATAAATTCTATAACTACTTGCAAAATATTCATCACGCTTTTGTAAAGTTGACTTCAATATGCTACCATTATTTGAGATCTTGATTTTATTCTGGTTATACTTCTTTTGGCCTCAGGAGGTGCTCTAAAGCCGACTGATGTTGACACATTGTGGGTTCATGTCACATGTGCTTGGTTTCGACCTGAAGTTTCTTTTTCCAGTGATGAAAAGATGGAGCCAGCTCTTGGGATCTTGTGTATACCATCCAATTCATTTGTGAAGGTTTAAAATCTCATCTACTAGTGGCTGCTTTATAGTCATTCCAACTTAACTCTTCTATTCACTTATATATCTTAATATTTAGACTGAAATGCAAATTGAAAATTTGAATACTTCTTGAGGATCACATTTCTTAAATCTTGTGAAATTGGTATTTGAATGTTACTTATTAAATTACTATCCTGGTCTTGTAACTTTTGTCATCTTCTGTTGCCAAAAAAAGAAAAACCAAGGTTTTTTTTTCTCACTGTTGAAAATAATGATGAATGATTCATGCAATATGTGAAGACTATTTTTTTGTGACCTGGCTAAATTGTTTGGAACAGCTCATGCACTAGAAATTTTTTGAATCGTGTTTAATTGTCTCATTTTGGTCCTAATGAATGAATGCATGCTGATCTAATTGAGTTGATTGGTTCTAGTATTGAAAAGTTTAGTCAATCTAAAGTTCATCTTGTTTACATGAAATTCAGATTTGTGTTATTTGCAAGCAAATTCATGGCTCATGCACGCAATGTTGCAAGTGTTCCACTTATTTCCATGCCATGTGTGCATCGAGGGCGGGGTATCGCATGGAGGTATGTTTGCAATAACTATTTCTTAAAACAATTTGTACAAAAGCATTTGCCATTTTATATAAAGAGGAAACTGAAGTTCTGGAAGTTCAGTAGAGCTGTAATAGTTCTGCATACCTTTTTGACATTTCCTATTTTATAAATTTACGTTACCTTCTGATTTATAATGAAATTTATGGAATTGAAGGGTACCTAGGAACATGATTCTTATGTGCTTCTTTTGATCAGTATCTTTGTGGATTTCCTTGTAGCATGATTTGTATGTTTTTTATTAAAAGCCATCTTGGTGAGTTGTAATGCCCAAGTTCAGCCCAATTATATGTGAAGGGCTATAATTGGTTGCCAACTAAATATTTTGAAATGGAGTCAATATCACATGCAAAAAGGAATGTTGGATTCTTGGTTTAAATGACACTTGATAATGTACTTTTCTTTTGGATTACATCTATGACCACTCTGCTGATGTATGATTGCATTTCTCCCTTGTAAATTTCAGTTGCACTGCTTGGAGAAAAGTGGTAGACAGATCACTAAGATGGTTTCTTATTGCGCCTATCACAGGTATAAAATTTTTACTTCTGTAATATCTCTGTTTTCTTTTCCTGTTTTCTCTCTGACTTGTGCTTTTATCCAACACTTAGTGCAATGGGGCCAATGTTTGGGTTTGGATTACCCTGATATCCTCCTTTACAAGCAATTATTCTTTCGCTGTTTACAGCTTTTGCCTTTGTTTATGGTTTCATCTTATTATCTGCAGGGCACCAAATCCAGATACAGTTTTGATTGTACAAACTCCTCTTGGGGTATTTTCTGCCAAAAGCCTTCTCCAAAATAAGAAGAAGGCTGGGTCAAGGTTAATTTCTTCTAACAGAGCAAAAATTGAAGAGATACCGACAGAAGAAACTACTGAGCTTGAGCCATTCTCAGCTGCTCGGTGTCGGATCTTTAAAAGATTAAACAATAACAAGAAGGTACTTTAAATTAAAGTTTTAGATCTCCATGTCCATTTTAATTTGTCGGAGAATTTCATTGTTAGGACATTTTTGCAGCTACTTAATTGCATATATGGTGGCAGGATGTGAGTTTTTTTTTTTTTTATGTCCTTTCGGTTTTATGGGAGAGGGGCATCCTGTGTTAGAAATATTTCTAATGAGTTTTGCATTTTCTGACAATACTGTTAACCTTACTATTTTTCTCACTTTTTTATTTTTATTTGATAATCATTAGAGAATTGAAGATGAAGCCGTTGCCCACCGGGTGATGGGTCACTGTCATCATCCTTTAGGAGCAATACAACGTTTGAATGCCTTCAGAGTAATTATCTTATCTTCCCTAGATTATATGTGAATTTTCTTGCTTTTGTTCCTTTTGATTTCGGATTCAATAGAAATCAGTCAAGAGGTAACGTGCTTGTTTTTTTCTTTAACAGGTAGTAGAGGAGCCTAAAACTTTTTCTTCTTTCCGGGAACGGCTAAACCACTTGCAGGCAAATTTTCATCCTTCCTGTTAAGTACTAATCTACTTTCAGTGTTGGGTTTCTGACTATTTTGGTTGCAAATATTTGATTGCAGAGGACCGAAAATGATAGGGTTTGCTGTGGTAGATCTGGTATACATGGATGGGGGCTTTTTGCACGTAGAAACATTCAAGAAGGGGAAATGGTATGTTGGTTAAAGCTAAATTATAGATGTGATAGCAATGCACTTTTTCTTTTCTATTTTTTCCCCTTAAGATTTCCTTCATCTGCCCACTCAAAGGCATGCAGAGGTCATACACAGACATAGCATGCTTTTGAAGTGCTTTTTAGTGTATGATTGCTTGCTGCATGTAAAGCCTTGTAGTTTTATCTGCTTCTTCTACCTTTTGTTTTTTCTTTCCTTTTCTTGTTGGAGGCCCTGAGGATTCTGCACTGTCCTTGGCTTTCCTCTTGAATCTAAATACGTTTTTTTTTTATGGAGTAACAAGTATGTGTTTGTGTGAAGGTTCTCGAATATCGTGGTGAACAAGTTAGGCGCAGTATTGCAGATCTGAGGGAGGCGCGCTACAGATTCGAAGGCAAAGACTGCTATGTGAGTTGTTAAAAAACATAGTACTTTTGTTATTTCCTTTTTATCTTTGCACTAAAACAACTACTTTGATATATTATCTTGCAGCTCTTTAAGATCAGTGAAGAGGTAGTGGTGGATGCCACAGACAAAGGAAATATAGCACGCCTAATTAACCATTCGGTGAGTTATGTTTGACATCTGAAATGATGGAAGCCTTCACAAAAAGAATAACTTATGGCGAATATAACTCTTAAAACATCCTAAATCGACTTAAAACCATAAAAGAAGCTGCTGCCGCACTCGTTCGAATGGTAGTACAAGCCCATTCAAACGGTGTTTATAATTTAGAAATCCACAGAAAATTAGCTAATGTTGGAGCAGCTTTGTGGTAATGGAACCAGCCAGAAAAAGCTGATAGAATTTAGAAAGGACTTGTAACTCTTTAATTTATATCTTCCCTTAATAGACCAATTAGTAGTATCATTTATTCTTACTGTTCTGTCCTTCATCCAGTGTATGCCCAATTGCTATGCGAGAATCATGAGTGTGGGTGATGATGAAAGCAGGATTGTACTTATTGCCAAGACTAATGTAACTGCTGGTGACGAGCTAACGTAAACTCTCTCTCTTGCTCTCTCTCTCTGCCTCTCTCTCTCTCTCTACTGCGGCTTAATGCATTCTTGTTGGTTGGTTGGTTGGTTGGTTGCAGGTATGATTACTTGTTTGATCCTGATGAGCCTGATGAGTTTAAAGTTCCTTGTTTATGTAAAGCTCCCAACTGCCGGAAATTCATGAATTAGGACACACCATACCCCCATTGTTTCTCCGCAAGGAACACTAACCCTGTCCCCCTCTCTTATGGGACCTCACAGTTATACCAAATTTGTAATTTTTTAGAGCCAAAAAAAAAAAAAAAAAGAGAGAAAAGGCATAATGTATTTTTGTTTCTATCTTTCTTTCTTTTCCTTTTCTTTTGACAATCTTTAAAGCTTAATAAAAGCTTTAGATCTGCCAGCCTTTCGGCTTTGGGCTTTTGTGTAAATTTGTTGACTCAAACTTCATCCCTCTAATCAAAAGCTAACCCCCTTATTTTCTTCTTCTTCTTCTATTCAATAATACCCATTTATTCAGTAGTTTGGAGGTGGCTTCTTTCCACAATGCTGTAGGATTGTTTCCTGCACAATGGATACAACCTCCCAATTTTTTTGTCTTCCTGAAACATGGATACAAAGGGAAAGGAGCTTCAAACTAGGGTCTTTCCCTGTGATTGGTATTGGCAGCCTGTCCAACCTCTGCATGAGAGAAGCCTTTGATGGAGCTCATTTGCTTGATTCCTGTGCGGGTAGTCCGAGACCTACCTTGTACATGAGAACATGATTCCCATATATAAGATGTCCAATAGCTTGGTGGAGTTGATAGCTGATCGTATTTGATATAGTAGAGTTGATGGGAGTTTTTGCAGATGGTCGAGTCATTTAAGAAAATTATTCTAAGCTTAGAAAAAGTTGAGAGACGCGTTCAGGTGTGCGCTCAAATTTTGATTCCATTTAGTTGTAGAAATTTCAATGATGACAAACTGCACAAGTGCTACTCTGTTTTAAGACGCGAGAAAGAATGGGCTGAAAGAAACCCACTTTTTTTTTTTTTCTTAACTTCTGTGTTTATCCTAAATGTTGGTTCAGTTTATGCATGGCGAAAAAGAGCTTCGTCTTAGCTCTTTAATATTAAATTTTTTCAATTATGGGCTGGGCTTATGAGTTGGGTATCCTAGCCCAGATCAAAGTAAACTGGGGTTAGAGCTTTTCAATGTAAGCCCAACCCAATAGTATACAAAAAGGGTCCCCAATAAAGTAAAAAAGTTACGAAATTTTTGGGTTCGGATTCGACAGATAAAGACCCAAAAATTTGAAAAAAACCTCAAAAAGTGAAGCATATAATATATTTTCCAAACAGAAACTTGATTTGATATGCCTCCATAGTAGCGCTTTAAAAGCATTTTTAGTTGTTGATTCTTTCTTGATTCGCGCCTGCTTAATTACTTACTATCATGCCTAAAGATTATTCTCTTTTCCTCGCAAGCAGAATGGCCTAAGCCAATAGTAATGGTTGGAAACACTTTCATTCAGATGAAAAGAAGTTTTCTTTTTACAATTTTTGTGGGGACTTTATATTCATTTGGATTTCTTTGTAGAAATATATAATAAAATATATATATATATATATATATATATATATATATATATATATATATATAAATGAGACAAAGCTAGAATAGACTGATAAAAAGAGTAAAACATAATAATAAACGTGAAAATTTTATAGAAAAATATTGTAACATGCATTATTGCACACGACGGAATCCAAATCAGATATTTCAATACCAAATCAAAGAGACGTAGATACCTAAAACTTTAGAATCCTCTTTGATGACATGGATTATGTATGCATGACACAACGTACGGTAAAAACTTTAATATTCAAAGTGGCAAGACATTGAACACATTATCAAACGTCACAATTAAGGAAGACAAGAACGTGGCATCCGTTCACATTGGTTGAATAAAATTTTAGGTATCTTTATAAAAAATTGGCAACTCTTTTTTATTGAATCGGTTTTATGAGATGAGTTAGACCCATGAATTTTTGCATAGTATCAGATCTTACTACAGGACGAATGAGGTCTACACTACTTACCATGTGACAATGACTATAAAAAATGCTGGGCTGCACGTGATGAATGGTATTAAAGAATAATCTCACATTCCTTGTAGACAAGATCTTAAGCATATTTATAAGGAATAAATAATTATCTCTTATTAAACCGATTTTATGAGATGAATTAAGCTTATCAATTTTTTCAATTTAAAAAAAAAATTCTAAATCAGTGTCGTCATGTGATGTAACCCAAGTTGTACACCGAATGAAAAAGGAAAAGTTTATGGAAGTGTCCACTTGGAGAATCAAGACACTGATTATGCTGTCCTCCAATTGTCACGTTGACTAGTCCTACTTCTATCTGGGGTTCTAAATTTCAAGGCTGGGGTCCATAATCCATTATTGTATGTTCATGAGTTGAAAATTGTTGAAATTGCTGTTTTTATGGATAAGAAGAAAGAAGCTTTCATAGAGTGAGAATGTTTTTAATTTGTATTGGTAAGCATTTCCAATATCTTATGTTTAAATTGAACCTAACAATTTTAGTTGAGATTAAAAAGTTAATTTATATATATATATATATAATGTTCAAGGCTGAAGCTATATTTATAAACATAAAATATATAGTTGAGATGAATTTGGAGCCGTCAAGCATTGTGTATTAATATTATTAATGCTAGTGGAAGGTGGGTCCATTAATTTACCCAATAGGAAAGAAGATGGACCCAAAAGTCAAAGAATGGCACGAGGCTTGTATTTAGGTAATTGGTGTCACAACATTGAAGGCTTTGACCACTGTAGTCCGTACATGTTGGTTGGGTAACCACTAACCACTAACCAGCACCGTTGGTAAAAAATTTGTACAAAGCTGCTTTCTTTCTTGTTTCATTCTGAGTCTGTGAGAGAGAGAGAGAAAGAGATTTAAGATTTTTGAAGCTCTGCAAGTTTAGCACATGCTGATCACAAATCGACTGTAGAGGAGGAGGAAGGAGGTATACACTTTTAACTCTCATTCAAACACCCTTTCTTTAGCTTCTTTTTTTATTTTTTATTTTTTGTTTTGTTTAGCGATGCATGTGTTGTGAAAGTGAAAGTTTAATTATTTTGTGCGTTGAATAATTTATTACTGCTTTACCCAGTTTGAGGTGACAGGCTCGCTCATACACATTTATTTATTCCTAACTCATTCTTTACTCCAACGTACGTGATGATACATACCTGTTTATTCTTATCTCATTCTTTCTTTAATATTATATACCACTACAACTTCAAATCAATTTGATTAACTTCCAAATTCCAAGTGTACTTTACTTGCACTTGGAATTAATGGGTGCACCCCTCTGACTCTCTCTCTCTCTCTCTCTGACAGTCTCTCTCTCTCTCTCTCTGTGACAGTCACTGCAAATGGCTGCACCCCTCGTCTACTTTTTGCACACATATGCAATATCAAAGTTTTAGTATTCTTGATTTCTTGTTGATTAACCTTCCTTTGTAGGAATATATAAAATGAAAGAAAGCTAGAATAGACTGACAAGGACTTAATGTTAAGACTAAAAAAGAGTAAAGCATGCTAAATAACATGAAAATTTTATAGAAAAAATATTTTAACATTATTGCACTCGGTGCAACGTACAAGACCGAATCTTGATCCAATATTTCAAGACCAAATCAAAGCTCTAGAACTTTTAGTGACGTAGATACCTACAACCTTAGAATCCTCTAGGCTCTAGATGTATACATCACACAACGTTCGGTAAAAACTTTAATATTCAAAGTCGCAAGACGTTGAACCAAAGGCCAATAAATGCTCGGATGTAATCGAGTCGAGTTATGTCGAGTTTTAAGACTTTAATTTTAAGATTGATCTGTTTATGAAAATATTTATTCGAGTTAAATTATAAAATATGTGTTTAAGAGTGACTCATTGAAAGTTCAAGCTCGCTGAAAAAAGCTAATCGAACTGAGTTGAACTTGAACTCAAGCTATATAAACATTTTGTTTGAAAAATTGCCCAATACTATTATTAAAAATAAAAAAAATAATTAAAAAAAAAATCAATTTTCAACATTCTTAGTTTTTATACAACTTTAATAACTTTTTGCTATTATTCAGATAAAAAAAAAAAATTACTACAAAACAAAAATATTCACTTTTTCATATAAAATATTCTTACTCTAGTGAAAAGAACTTAACACGAGTTAAACACAAAATTAAATAGTTATAGTTGAAGAATTTGACTCTTTTAATTAAATGAATTTAATTATGATCGATTTATATAATCTTATATTTATGTTGTTAACATAATTGATAATTTTTTTAATACAAAAATAGAGAATTATGGTTTGTTGGTCGGCTCATCTCCAGCTCGATCCAGCTGGTCCACTTGGAAGTGGAAACCTGCAAAACTAACCAATTTCGTCATCTCAAGGGCGGCTCCCTTTTCTGTAGTCCTTTTTGTCGTTCTCTGGAGCAAATTTTCTTCTAGAAAAAACAAAAAAGCTACAAACTCAATTGGCATCCAACCTACAACAGCCAACAAGGCTGATGTGAACTAAAATGTTATAAAATATTTAAACATAGCTCAGATGGATAAGGATCAGGCTTAAATGGGGTAGGAAGACAGAGGCGCGGAATTTACGGGAGAGAGAAATAAGAGAGAAAGAGAAAAAGGTGCGTTTTTCAAACTGTAAATTTTTTTTTAATAGTGTCACGTCATCTACAAAAGAAAGAGAAAAAGAAAGAAAGATATTGTAGATGGTGTAGGATTAGTGTTGAGGTAATTGGTCGACAAAGAAGATGCATAAATGATAAAACGACCTGATTGGAGGGGCACAACATTCGAGGTTTTGATCCGTACATTGTTAGTTGCGTAACAAATGACGTGCACAAATTGTCTTTTTAGTATAAATATATATATATATATATATAGGCTTCACAACTTTGTTTCTTCATTCATTCTGAAAGCGTAGAGAGAGAGAGAGAGAGACTGAGAGATCGAGAGGTTTTTGAAGCTCTGCAACTGCAAGTTTCGCACGTGCTGATCACGAAGCGACTGTAGAGGAGGAGGAGGCAGGAGGTATACACTTTTATTAGCTCACAAATTAAATTCCGGTCGTTTGGCTTGGTTTTAACGGCCAAATGAGGTCGTTTTTGCAGTCTCTTGCGCAAGTGTTGGATTACTCTGGTTGAAACTTGAAACCAACAACTTTTAGGCTTAGCGCAAGTACTGGATCATCTTCCAAACACCCTTTCTTTGGCTTCTTTTTTTATTTTTATTTTTTTAGCTTTTTTGTTTTGTTTAGCGATGCATGTGTGTTGTGAAAGTGAAAGTGAAAGTGAAGGTGTAATTATTTTGTGGGTTGAATAATTTGTTACAGCTTTACCCAGGTTGAATAATTATTCCTAACTTATTCTTTACTCCAACGTGATGATACTGGTGCATACCCGTTGATTCCCATCTCATTCTTTCTTTAATATTATATATTTATATAACACCACAACTTCAAATCAATTTTGAATTTTCCAAATTCCAAGTGCACTTTACTTGCACACTGACGTGTCACTGTCACGTCAGTTAAAAAATCTTTTTTTAAAAAAAAAAAAAAAAAAAACTTTTTTTTCTGAAAGACTGCTGTTTCTCTCCAGCTGAAGTACTAAAGAAGGAAGATGGAAGCTAAGGGGCTCTTGAGTCTCAAAGATGTCGAGGGTATCCACGCTGATCCAACTAATTTGTCTGAGTTTGAGAAACTTGTACTGGTTGCTGAAGTTGCTTCTTCGAAGCATGAGGCGCAAGAAAAAGAAGAAAAAAAGTCTAAAATTAGGAAGAAAGCAAATCACAGCATCATGAGATCAACGAAGAGGCAGAAGCTGAATATGGGCACCCTTCCAAAGCCACAGCCGGTCTTGCCTGAGGAAATCAAGAAGCGTATCAACGCAATGGGTGGAACCCAAGAGGACATGGTCATTGAAAAAGCCCTGTATCGAGCTGACGTGAAGCTGAACAACAATCGATTATCCATGCCTTTTGGGCAGGCCAAGGAAGGTTTCTTGACAAAGGAAGAGAGCGCACATCTTGCAAAACCAAAAGAAAATATAATAGTGCCGTTCATCGAACCCTCCGGTAGGTACGCTGAGATGACTTTGGGGCAGTGGGACATGCCCAAAAAGTCGGGGAAGACAAGCTCAATGTATGTGCTGAAGACTAATTGGAACAGGGTTAAGCAAGCGAATCGACTCGAGAAAAATGATGTGGTGCAAGTTTGGTCTTTTCGGGTTGGCACTGAGCAACAACTCTGCCTGGCTCTTGTTGTGGTTAGTAGCTCAGGTGGCAACCATGGAGGAAGAGATGGAGGAGAGGCTGAAGAAGATGCCGGTACTAGCTACAAAGCCAATTAGATTAGCTACCAAAGAGTCCCAAAAGCTTTTTTGTTAAGAATAGATGGAATGGGACCAATGATGAGGAAAACTAAATAATTTTGTATTTTAATTTTATTTGGGTCTTATTAGTTAATTACGTTTTTGTAATTAGATTGGTGTAATGGGCCCAACCCAAAGTCAGTAAATAAAGGACTTGGTAGTTCATTTGAATTGGATAAGTATTTTTGTCTTTTTACTTTTTGATAGGACAAAAATACTTCTCTAATATAACTAATAGGATATTATCCAGATCCTAATTTCAAAGAGCAGTCAAACTAGGATTAGGGTTTTTGTTCATCTATTTAAGTCGTCCTTTTGTAACCCTTTAGGATAGATTATGGTTAATAAAAAAGATATTTTCTCGAAGGTATGATTTTATTTTTATTTTTATCTATTTTTTATTGTTCTCCTTCCATCTTCGGTCCTACATTCGCTTTTTGGCTACAATTTCAAATTCAGTATTATATGTTTGCTCTAGTTTTTGTTGAAAACAATGTTTTTTTATTCATGGGCAATGAGCTTTAACTTTTAAGATATTGGTGTATCTATATATTTATAGATGCTTTAATTTTCATGTTATATATATATATATATATATATATATATATAACGGTTATTGGTTCGAACTATGGGATTGGGTATCCTAGCCCAGATAGAATTAAGTAGGGATTAGTGCCTTTCACTGTAGGCCCAACCTAGGTTCGAAAAAGGGCAACCCAATAGTATCCAAAATCCAAATTGGGCTTAGTGCAGCCCATAAGGTCCATAAAACAAGAAGTAGCAAGCCTATGAAAAGATGGAGCAGAGGGATGTAGTGGCAGCAGCCAGCAGGTGCAGTGAAGCAGACGCAAGTACTGACCAAAGTGCAGATAAGTAGTCAACTCAGTCTCCAGCATGAAGATAGTCACGCTTTTGGCTTCTGATTGGACCCTTTTCATTCTAGTTTCAAGATTACTAGTATTTTTTATTTATTTTTTTAATGTTCAGTAGAATTCATGTATGTCAGAGTCTATTGACCGAGTGTAGACTCTGCAATTTTGACTCCTGAAGTTTCTGCTTTCAACCAAAAAGCTGTGGATATAAATACCTTTTGCGATCTACGGAGTGAGAGAGTTAAGAGTTACACATACAATATGATGAAAAGCCACTAATATTGAATCCTTTGTTTATATTTCATTCTAAGTATGGACAATTTTTTCTGCAGCGGCAACTTCTCAGTCTTCCTACCCAGTTTGTCTAAGTAATACACAATTTTTTTCAGGGTTTCAATTACCTCTTCACTCTCGTAGTCTCGTGGCCAAACTCTTTCTCTTGGATACTCCGAATTCTCTTGAGCACCTCCAACAACTCGCCATCATCCTTCCCCAATCCACTCTGAATGAATGGACACCAAACAGTCCAGAGCCTCCCCTGCCATACAAAGTAGAAAACATCAGATACACACTGAATAGAAATGACGACCATAGCCAACATAAATGGAGAGGAAAATAGAGAAAATTGTAAGTCTTTTTGACCATTAAGAAAGAAGTAAGAAAACAAAAAACAGGAAGAGAATCTTTTCCAAATGCCTTTTCACGGATGCGCAAAACCTCCAGGGCAAGCTGCTCAGCTTCTTCATTCTGTTTTAGGTGGTAGAGAGTGGCGGCAAGATGCAACATTGGGAAGCTGATGGATTGATCATCAGGCCCAACTGTCTTCCTCACGATTTCCAAACTAGTCCTCAGCAAGCGTTCAGCCTCCACAAAATTCTTTGAGCGTGAATAGGAGGCTGCAAGATTCAGAAGGTGTGTCACTGAGCTGGGATGCTCTTTTCCTTTATGCTTCTCAGCAATCAACAAGCATTCCTCCAACATTTCTCGACCTTCTTTTCCCCTGAAGAGCAACGAGATGACAAGTGAAGGAAAAGCAAACTAAGCAGGGAAAAAAATCACAAAAAGTGCAAAAATGAAATTACTATGTCAAAATTTCAGAATGTAGCCCACAATATTTAGATTGCTTTTTAGTAAAGAAAACAAAGCAGAACATACATGAAGTACATTTCATTTTTAATCCCAATGAGAATTGACTTTACCTTCCTACAACATGAAGTAACTCTGCCAAATCTATCCTCATCTTCTCCATTATGCCGTCATCTAAAGCCATATAATTTGAATCCTTGATGATTTGAAGTGCATTTTTATATAATTGAATGGCTTCATCAGGGTTTTACTGTGTAAAATTTGAAAAAGAATCAAGATGTTTTTAGAATCAGAGTGATTTATGAAAGAGAATACATAATTTGATAACCAAGCTGAGAGACATTAATAGAATGCCCTGGAATTTCACACATTTTCATAGGACATTTGCTCATCAAACAAATAATTTTGAGCAAATTTAGGACTCTAATCACCCATGAATAAACTTATTTTCTATCATTAGCCATAATCACTATTTGCCCAGAGCTTCCCATTTGGGGGTGGCGCGCACCCATCCCATGGCCTAAGGGTGGGCGCGCAGCCACCCTAGGCCTTTTGGGGGTGGTCACGTGCCACCCCAGATTTGTTGGGGGTTCGGGGGGTGGCTGTGCGCCACCTCCAGATCTGCACGGCCACTCCTAGCCACCCATGGGATGGCCGGTAGCGGCGGCAAGCCGCCCCATGGGGTGGCTTATCCTCCAATTAATTTTTTTTTTTAAAAAAAAATAAATAAATATTTTTATTATTTATAATCAGGTGTGTTGGGTTTATTTTTGAGTTTTGTATTCTTAGATGTTTTAAACCTTTAAATACTTTAGAAAGTTAAGATGTCAAAAAATGAGATTTTTCAATTACTCACTATTGGAGGGAATCCTGATCCCTATCTCCTATCTGCTGTTGTACAGTGCAGTTTTGAGGTACCGCATAAGCCAAATCCGTTGAGAATTGAGATGAATTTGAAGCCGTCAACAGTGTCAATTAATTAATATTAATTCTAGTGGTAAAGTGGGTCCACTAATTTACCCGGTTGGAAGAAAGATGGACCCAAAAGTCAAAAAAAAAAAGGCACGACGCTTGTATTTTATTATATTAAGCGAATTGGTCCAATTGGATCACAAAACGACCCCCACCCAAAAAAGATGCATCAAAATTGATTCCAAAACGACCTGATTGGTGGCACAACATTCGAGGCATTGATCCTGGTTGTGTAACACGAGTATATATCTGCTTGGGCTTCACTCATTCTGTGAGAGATTTTTGAAGCTCTGCAAGCGACTGTAGACGAGGCAGGAGGCAGGAGGCAGGAGGTATACACTTTTAGCTCACATTCTCTCTCTTTGTAATTTTTTAGCTCACCAATCAGCTCGTTTGGTTTGGTTTTAACGGCCAAATGAGGTCGTTTTTGCAGTCTCTTTCGTCTACACTTATTGAAACAAACAACTTTTGAGCTCAAGTACTGGATTATCTTCCAAACTACCTTAGATTATTGAATTATGGCACTTTTTTCTTTTTTTCTTTTTTTTTTTTTCAGTGATGTGTTGTGTAAGTGAAAGTAATTATTTGAGGTAACTTTACTTTAGATTGTTGAATTATTATGCGATTTGAAAAGCTCATCTAAAATTTAAAACCTTTTAATTTGGACGCATGAACTTTCAATTGTCAATTTGAATTTTTCTGTCAGATTTACTCGTTAACTTCACTGATTTACTCCTAAAAAGACCAAAATATCATTGTTTTTTTTTTAAAAACTTTATTATTATTATTATTATTATTTTTAAAAAAATAGAATTAAGAATAAATTTGAAATTTTATAAAAAAAATCAGAGGTATAAATATTATTGTCTCATTTTTAACTTTTTAAATATGACGAAAATGTTCAAATTAATTGCAATTGAAAATTTATGAGTTTAAATTGAGAGGTTTTAAAATTTGATACTTTTCAAATCACGTGATAATTTAAGGGTTTAAAGTAAAATTAAACCTAATGATTTTGTGAGTTGAATAATTTGTTACTGCTTTACCCAGATTGAGGTGAGAGGCTCATACTGATTTATTCCTAACTTTTTTTTTTTTTTTTTTTATATTTTTTTTATCCTAACTCATTCTTTACTCCAACGTGATGATACCCGTTTATTCCTATCTCATCCTTCTTTAATATACTACTACAACTTTAAATCAATTTTGAATTTTCCACATGCACTTTACTTGCACACTGACGTGTCACTGCCACGTTAGTTATTATTATTATTATTTTTTTTACTGCCTTGTTTTTGTAAATTTCTTTAATTGTTTTTTACTTATTTTTTTATTTATTTCTCTTCTCTCTTCCACATTCTTTCAGACTTCAATTATTAATACTTCTTCTTTTTTTTTTTTGATGAAAGACTGCTGTACGTTTTCTCTCGATCCAGCTAGCTGAACTAAAGAAGAAGAAAGATGGAAGTTAATGGGCTCTTGAGTCTCAAAGATATCGAGGGTATCCACGTTGATCAAACTTTGTCTGACTTTGATAAGCTTTTACTGATTGCTGAAGTTGCTTCTTCGAAGTATGAGGCACAAGAAAAAGAAGAAAAAAAGTACAAAAGGAAGGAAGCAAATCACAGGATGAAGAGATCAAACAAGCGGCGGAAGCTGGATATGGCCACCCTTCCAATGCCACCGCCGGAGTTGCCTGAAGAATTCAAGGAGCGTATCAAGGCATTGGGTGGAACCCAAGTGGAGATGGTGATTGAAAAAGCCCTTTATCCATCTGACTGGGATACGAACAAATGTCGATTATCCATGCCTTTTGGGAAGGCCAAGGAAGGTTTCTTGACAGAGGAAGAGAGCACACATCTTGCAAAACCAAAAGAAACGATAATAGTGCCGTTCATCGAACCCTCCGGTAAGTGCGATAAGATGACTTTGGGGCGGTGGGACATGAAGAAAAGCTCAATCTATGTGCTGAAGACTCATTGGAACATGGTTTTGAAAGAGAATGGACTCGGGCAAAATGATGTGGTCCAAGTTTGGTCTTTTCGGGTTGGCACTGAGCAACAACTCTGCCTGGCTCTTGTTGTGGTTAGTAGCTCAGGTTGCAACCATGGAGGAAGAGATGGAGGAGAGGCTGAAGAAGATGCCGGTACTAGCTACAAAGCCAATTAGATTAGCTACCAAAGAGTCCCAAAAGCTTTTTTGTTAAGAATAGATGGAATGGGGACCAACGATGAGGAAAACTAAATAATTTTGTATTTTAATTTTGTTTGGGTCTTATTAGTTAATTACGTTTTTTGTAATTAGATTGGTGTAATGGGCCCAACCCAAAGTCAGTTAATAAAGGGCTTGGTAGTTCATTTGAATTGGATAGGTATTTTTGTCTTTTCACTTTTTGATGGGATAAAATTACTTTTCTAATATAACTAATGGAATATTATCCAGATCCTAATTCCAAAGGGCAGTCAAACTAGGTTTAGGGTTTTTGTTCATCTACTTAAGTCATCCTTTTGTAACCCTTTAGGATAGATTATGGTTAATAAAAAAGATGTTTTCTTGAAGGTATGATTTTATTTTTATTTTTATATATTTTTTATTGTTCTCCTTCCATCTTCTTCTGTCCTACATTCGCTTTTTGGCTACAATTTCAAATTCAGTATTATATGTTTGCTCTAGTTTTTGTTGAAAACGATGTTTTTTTATTCATGGGCAATGAGCTTTAACTTTTAAGATATTGGTGTATCTATATATTTATAGATGCTTTAATTTTCATGTTTATCCTAATTGTTAGTTCAATTTATGCATTGCGAAAAAGAACATCGTCTTGACCTCTTATATATATATATATATATATATATAGCGGTTATTGGTTCGAACTATGGGATTGGGTTTCCTAGCCCAGATCGAATTAAGTAGGGATTAGTGCCTTTCAATGTAGGCCCAACCCAGGTTCGTTCGAAAAAGGGCAACCCAATAGTATCCAAAATCCAAATTGGGCTTAGTGCAGCCCATAAGGTCCATATGGGGCTATGAAAAGATGGGGAAGAGGGATGTAGTGGCAGCAGCCAGCAGGTGTAGTGAAGCAGACGCAAGTACTGACCAAAGTGCAGATAAGTAGTCAATTCAGTCTCCAGCATGAAGATAGTCAAGCTTTTGGCTTCTGATTGGACCCTTTTCATTCTAGTTTCAAGATTACTAGTATTTTTTATTTATTTTTTTAATGTTCAGTAGAATTCATGTATGTCAGAGTCTATTGACCGAGTGTAGACTCTGCAATTTTGACTCCTGAAGTTTCTGCTTTCAACCAAAAAGCTATGGATATAAATACTTTTTGCTATCTACGGAGTGAGAGAGTTAAGAGTTAAACATACACTACGATGAAATGCCACTAATATTGAATCCTTTGTTTATATTTCATTCTAAGTACGGACAATTTTTTCTGCAGCGGCAACTTCTCATTCTTCCTACCCAGTTTGTCTAAGTAGTACACAATTTTTTTCAGGGTTTCAATGACCTCTTCACTCTCGTGGCCAAACTCTTTCTCTTGGATACTCCGAATTCTCTTGAGCACCTCCAACAACTCGCCATCATCCTTCCCCAATCCACTCTGAATGGACACCAAACAGTCCAGAGCCTCCCCTGCCACACAAAGTAGAAAACATCAGATACACCCAAAATAGAAATGACGGCCATATGCAACATAAATGGAGAGGACAATAGAGAAAATTGGAAGGCTTTTTGACCATTAAGAAAGAAGTAAGAAAACAAGCTTACCAACAGGAAGAGAATCTTTTCCAAATGCCTTTTCACGGATGCGCAAAACCTCCAGGGCAAGCTGCTCAGCTTCTTCATTCTGTTTTAGATGGTAGAGAGTGACGGCAAGATGCAACATTGGGAAGCTGATGGATTGATCGTCAGGCCCAACTGTCTTCCTCATGATTTCCAAACTAGTCCTCAGCAAGCGTTCAGCCTCCACAAAATTCTTTGAGCGTGAATAGGAGGCTGCAAGATTCAGAAGGTGTGTCACTGAGCTGGGATGCTCTTTTCCTTTATGCTTCTCAGCAATCAACAAGCATTCCTCCAACATTTCTCGACCTTCTTTTCCCCTGAAGAGCAACGAGATGACAAGTAAAGGAAAAGCAAACTAAGCAGGGAAAAAAATCACAAAAAGTGCAAAAAATGAAATTACTATGTCAAAATTTCAGAATGTAGCCCACAATATTTAGATTGCTTTTTAGTAAAGAAAACAAAGCAGAACATACATGAAGTACATTTCATTTTTAATCCCAATGAGAATTGACTTTACCTTCCTACAACGTGAAGTAACTCTGCCAAATCTATCCTCATCTTCTCCATTATGCCGTCATCTAAAGCCATGTAATTTGAATCCTTGATGACTTGAAGTGCATTTTTATATAATTGAATGGCTTCATCAGGGTTTCCTGTGTAAAATTTGAAAAAGAATCAAGATGTTTTTAGAATCAGAGTCATTTATGAAAGAGAATACATAATTTGATAACCAAGAGAGACATTAATAGAATGCCCTGGAATTTCACACATTTTCATAGGACATTTGCTCATCAAACAAAGAATTTTGAGCAAATTTAGGACTCTAATCACCCATGAATAAACTTATTTTCTATCATTAGTCATAATCACTATCTAATCATAACAAGGAACCATGTTCAATATGTTCTTCCCTTATTGAGCACATTTTCAAACCTATCACCACGAGTGCTGGTGAGTGAGTGTGTGTGATGAATATGTAATGCATGAAGTCAAAAAGGGCATCAATGTAGAAAATAAAGAAACAGCAAGACTTTTTATCAAAGCACAGGACAAATGCTAATTGAGAGAGAGAGAGAGTGAGAGATTACAAATTAAGTTACCTTTTGCACACTTAACATGGGCAAGGGAACACATAGCCATTCCAACTCTTCCATCATTTTCTCCATATAACTTCTTATATAAGGTTAAAATTCTACAAAAGAATAATAGAAAGATAGAAGTGAATAATGAATCTAAGCTCAGTTCAATCCAGGCAATATGCTAGAAATACACACACACACACACATACATATTTAGAAATCAACCTAACAAAATGAGTTTCTGCATCCGCTGCTCTTCCTTCTTTGAGTAAAAGATTGCCAAGAGCAAATAGAACTACAACCAAATCCTCACTTTCAGCACCTCTGCTCAATTCCAAAATAGAAATTGTGTGGTTGTAGGTTTCTACTGCTTTTGTGGATCTGCCAATGTTTCCAAGCACTTTTGCCATCCCCAACAATGGGGTGATAAGAAAAATACTATTTTTCCCTAGAAAAAAAATTTAAGACAACCATTGAGTTTTAAATTGCTCCTTTCATGAAGTTTTGGACAACAAAGTAAATATCAAACATGCAAATGCAGAAACAAAAGCTAAATAACAAAACAATGGGCTCAACATAGAAATTTATAAAGAATGATACCTTAACCATCACAATTTTCAAATGAGCTACGCCCATAGCTCTAGTTTCACTTAAGCATAGTAATAGCCCATCATACTTCCTTTTCTCTCTATCATTTCTTACAGAAATGGAGGTCTTCAGATCATTACACAAAATTACACACATGATACGAATAGTAAAGTACAGGCATCCAAAAAAACAACTATTTAACATGTTGAAATTGCCTCAAATACTTATTTTACTTGGTTACTTATTAGAGGTTTTATTTTTGTGTGTGAGTGCGTGTGGAAGGAAAGTGTTTTCCTGGTCAAAGAAATTTTGTTATTCTAATCCACCAAGGAATGGGAATTTTTTTATTTTATTTTTTATTTTTTATGAATAATAGTTTACCAAGGAATGGGAATTGAAGCTTATAAATATTGCTTCTAAAGATTGGGTGCCTTTGATCCAAGGTGGTCTTCTCCCTTATAGGGAGTAGATTAAGTAATAAATGATTTACAGATATCTAACTTCCACACTGGACTTTAGCATTTTGTTTTGTAGGAGTAGCAAATAAAAGATACATACACAATTTTACAATTTAGTAAATTAAGCAGTCCGGACAATACTAACTCAAACTAGTTAACACTAAAATAAATACCTGGAACCAGCCAACTACTTTGGGATTCAAGTTGTTACACGACAGCAGCAAATACAAGTAACAACAACTACATAAACGTTTAGCACCAATTACCATGTCTGTTCTCTAGAATATCAATAGACCTCCGGTATGCAAGCAATGATTTTTCAAACTTCCCCAAAGCCGAATACAGACTTCCCATATGCACAAGCACAACATCCACAAGTGGTTCATTGTCCTTTAGACTGTCAACGACCTCAGTCAACTGCCATCAACAACAATGCACCCAAAAAGAGAAAAAAGTTTCAAGAAGGGAAATGAAAGAAATGACAAAATCTTAAAAAAACCATTGCCCATCACATGAGCTGATGTACAGATGTAAGCAATAATCTGCTATAAATACAATAATTAGAAAGATAAAAACTTCCAGGTATTTCAAAAACTGAACCGCAGCACCAATAGTTCCAATATGAATAACATAATATTTATGGCCTACTCTCTGAATGTGAAGAAGCACATGTCAATCTGAATCGAAAAACAGATTTGAATGTTCAAATAAGACAAGTCTGTGTGAACACGTGCTTGTGAAGGAAATGCTTTTTGTCTGTGTTGGTCATTAATCATCATATAATCCATCCTAACAAATTTACAAAGGAAATAAGCAACCAACAAAGAAACATTATCAAAAATAAAAAGAAAAATGAAAAGAAGCCAATTGAATATGGTTCTTCTCCTCCTCTGATTCTCATACAAATTGACAAGCATCCTAAGATCCCAAATGTCCTTAATTTTGTAATGGATTAGCAGGTATACATTGCTTGAGACTTGAAAAAGAACAATTGTACCATTTTCTTTTCTTTGATTGTAACAGAAAGAAAGCTTATTACTAGGAAACCACAAAGTATCAAAATGTATGATATCAGAGTGATGGTACAATGCTTACAGAAAAAGCCATTACCATAGCCAGTAGGGAACCAACAAACTTTAAATCTCCAACAGCCATATAACCAAGGGCAATGATGTCAAGAAGAGCAGCTTCTTCTATGCCTTGACTACCTGCATTCATCTGTTCTTTAACAGCTTCATAGTTTGCTTTAAGTAGGTCTATAGCATCACTTTTGTTTCCCATCATAATCAGTCTTTTGACTTCATCAAATAACTCTTGCAACTCTTTCTCAAAAGACATTTTAGACCTGTTAATCATAGATTTCTGTTAGGGATGATTCTTACTGTGGAACTACACACGTTTACAAGGCCTTCTACTAGATCTTATGTCCAGAAATTGTGAGATCAACTTCTAACACTATTTTCAGAATATTTTAAATATAAATATTTCAGCTGTCCAGGAAAGTGTGACATGCATTAAATCAGCAATGTTCATAGAAGGGAAACAGTTGCAATTACTTGAGTTATCCAACCTCTGAAAGTTGTTTGGAGCTGAAACATCGGATATAGCATGATTTTCTTGGCCTGCTACATCTGCTTCTAATGAGCCAACTAATGCAAAAGGTCTCAACACAGTGTGACGGGTAACAGCTGTCATGGGTATCATGTAAAGCTTGATGTTGCATTTCCGATTTTGGAGACAAACTGAGAAGCATGTTGTAGCTTTCCGTAAGTTGCCCGAGTGCATGTGTAGACAAACTTGGCTCATCCTATAATGTTCAAGTAAGAACAATAAGGAACATGACAGCAAAAGTATGTGGAGAAATAAAATAAAAAAGAATACCCTTTTAGCCAAAGCATCATATTTCTCCATCGATAAAACAAAAACGTCATGTTTCAGGGTCGAAAATGGGGTTAATCTCGACATTAATGGTCACAAAAAATTAAGGTATCGCCTTAAAATGTTCTCTAGGAACTACTCAAATGGAAATGTTTCAATGTTGAACTAAGCGCCTTTTGCTTTTCTTCTCATTCAGACGCAGTTAATTTTCCACTCGGCCAGTTTAGAATATCAAAACTCCAGGACTATAGCCAGCAGAAGCAAAACTCAATTGAAGAAATATAAGTAACGTCATAAAGCTAGAAAGAGCAAACCCCACACAAGAAAAATCGAACTAAATGTTACACGCACAAACCCAGAAGACTAAGCAATGAATCAACCACCGTTATAAACAAACAAAACACTCAGAAACCCTTCCACAGGGTAAATTACAAGAAACCAACATGCTAACTTTGAAGAGAGAGAGAATACCCGTAGTTGTTCAGAGCTGGAGAGAGAGAGAGAAGGGACGCTGCCATTGGAGAAGTTTGCAGAGCAGAGAAAGCTGAGCGGTGACTGACGAGATGAAGCTAAGCTTAAACGAAAATGGAGTGGGCTGGGCTCCCTACCTCTAATGGGCCGTGGCTTAATAATATTAATTACCCACGAAAACATAGATTATGGATACCAGAATTTGATCGGAAGAGGATTCTTTGATTCTTTTCTGGTTTATTTGAATATGATAATATCTAGTTAGTTATAGTGGAGTAGTATTTTTGCCTTTTTCACTTTTTGAGTTGATCAAAATACCCCTATACTATAACTAACCGGATATTATCCAGCTCATTTGAATTGGAGAGGATGATAATTTAATTTGATTTGGGCAGTTAGAGCCCGAGGAACATTTATATTAGAAAAAATTTTATGTTTAATTTTAAGCCCGACTGTTCAATTGGTAAAAATGTTAGGCATTTTTTAGCCAAACCTGATATTGTTTTGGTTTACTTGGATCAAATGTCAAACTTCCCTCTTTTTTTAGGTTTTAAATGAATATTGTCAAATTTTTTTTACAGGAACAAAGTTTTCCTTTAAATTTAGGGTAGAGAAATTCTCTCCAATCTATTTTATTAAGTTGACGCTGACATGAGTCTAAAATTTATGTAAGAATCATATGCTCTATTAAAAATATATGTAAGAATCACGTCCATTTTTCTCCAATCCTTTTTTTTTTTTTTTTTTTGGTTAAAAATGAAAACCTTTGTTCTTCTGAAGGTTTAGGTTTGAACAGATTGTACGTTAGCCAATCCTTTCATTTAACAAATTGATTGGCACTACCATATTGCGCAGAATTTTCATTCAAGTTGAAAGTTAGTGGCTTAGTTTAAAAAACCCAGTGTAATTTCCATATTAAATCAAATTATATATATAGGATGCATACAAGTGGTTTCCCTAAAGAATTAATATGACTTTAGAAATATATGATCTACAAAAGAACTGGTAAGATTTCTAAAAGCAATAGATCGCCCATTCTGGCATTCTTGCTCCCTTGGAAAAGAGATTTGAACCAAGGGGTAATCTGCTCAACACCATTAAATGTATTAATTATTCCACTCACTCCAAATCATCTACATGGGACAAAAAGAGCTGCATTCCAAATAAACATTTCCAGCACAAATTTAAAGTTCATCACAATTGGAAAAAAGGAGAAACAACTTTATTCTTTGCCGCCAGGATACCCTTTTGTCATATGATCTGACAGAAATCCAGAATCAGTCAAGGGTACAAAATCTCTTTTAACTTCAAATACAAAGCTTGATCGCCACATCAGTTAATTACAAACTTCAGCCAAAACTGTCATCCCAGAATATTATGGGACAAGGGAAATTATCAAAGCCAAAATAGGACCCATCTTTATTTACCCCTGACCTTAACATCAAGAGTCCACTGAACCTTCCCCTCCGGCAAAGGGATAGACTTGGGAAAGCGTAGTGGCAACTCAAATTCACCAAAAGTTGTCAAAGGAGAAGGTAGATGCAGGTTTTCAGGTGCAATCCGAACACAAAGCTGCCTTTCCACCTGAAATGGCATACAAACTGTATCAGTGGGACAAATAGAAAACCGGGGGGGCGAATCACCAAGCCTATTCCCAGATATTTATGTGTAGTTCCCTTGATTCCATTCCAACACTTTATTAATATTTTCAGTGCCCAACACCTAATCAATAGCCGCATCTAAGTCAGTCTCCAGTGGATCTCTGATCAACAAATCTATTGCCATCGTTACAGTCGAAGGATTACATGCAAATTGTTTGCAGTTGTATACACATTAAGAAAGGAAGTATAAAACATGAAACACATATGAAAACATATGATGACTAACGAGGAATCACAAGGTGAGGTGTGTTTAAATAAATACGGTCGTAAATAATCACTATGTATTGATTTCAGAGCCAAATCACACCTTTTAAACTTTCCAAATTCCATTATTGTATACAAACTGTCTGAGCGGTCCACAGCTTATAGGCATTAAAAAGTAAAATATTAACCATATGTCCTAGAATTCAAAAATCTCCAGGTGCAAGTAAACCCTCGGTCCCTCCAAGAAAAAAATGCTAGTCAAAAGTTAAGAGGAATCCAAGGATTATAACCACAAAGCCGCCCTTTGTTTTTCCATCTACACTCTATGGCATAGAATGTTGGGCTATTAAGAAGCAATACCTTCATATGATAAGCTTAGCCAAAATGAGAATGTTAAGATTGATGAGTAATTTGTTAAAAAGCAGGAGTAGCTCTGAGGAGAAAAGATGTGTAGAGTCCCTTAAAATGTTTGACACTGATGAAAAATTGTGATTTAATCAAGTTGACGAAGTAAAAAGAGATAAATAGAAACCTAAAATAAAATGGGTGGAAGAGATGAAGAATGATATGTTAATTGAGGTAACAGAAAGAGTGATTTTGGATATAATAGGATAGGGGAAAGGAATACATGTGACCCTAACGATTAGTTAGCAAGGATGCATAGAGCTGACCCCAAACAAATAGAACATATAGAACAAAAACCAAACCTCAGCAATGATATCATCCTTTGTTACTGGTGAACGCAATTCTATAGGATCATCTTTTGTGGCACGTGAACGAAATTTTTCAGCATCGATTAACCTCCGCAATACCTGCAAAATCTTATACATGTCAGATACCCTGCATCTCAATTTAATGCTATCAACATTTAATTCCTGTATCAGAGACCTACACCAATAATTTAAATGATAGGATAAACAGTGATAGAGAGGCAGCCTATCAACCTTGATGGGCCCACACCTATTTTCACCTACAGTTGTGGGATTAAATAAATATTTAGACGATAAGGTACAAAATTTTGAATTTTTTCTTAAACTAGTGAAGTAAAAGAATCTATATCTCTACTTATAGTTATAAGGCAAAATAGTATTACATGTATTAAATTTTAAAAATAAAAAATAAAAAATAAAAAATTGTTATCTTTATGAAAATAAGCGTCCAATTCACAACTTTCACTTTGTTATCTATATAAGAGGCCTTTATGTATTGAATGGTTTAGATTGTTTTAAAGACCTACAATTGTAGGAGAAAGGAGAAAATAGGTGTTTCTTGACTGCCACCCTATCATGGTTTCTCACCTTAAATGGTAACTTAAAAGAGCGTACATATATCTAAATGCAAGTAACATGTCGATGGTACAAATTTCCATATTTTTTATTTTAAAAAAAACCATATATTAACTTTGGGAATTGTTCTTTAAACATAGCACACATGGTGAGAAACCAGTTTAATTAAGTTTTAAACCTTTTTTTTTTTTTTTTAACTTATCATAATTTTAGAATCTTAAGGAGATTCATCTCGTACTTTTAGGATCACACCCAAAGATGAACTTTGATCTCTGTCCAAAAGTAAATCAGAACTAATTGCATCTATTAACATATATCGCAATTTTCACTTCTTGACAAATTAGATCACGCTTTAACTGGGAAAGAAGAAAGGGATATAAATAGAAAAAATAAAAATACTAATTAATTTTTAGTAGTACTTATCAAAAAAAAAAAAAAAAAAAATACTGTGCCGATTAGCAATTAAAAGCATTGAAAGGTGCAAACCAGCTTAGAATTGTCTAGACGCCTTGCTGCCTTCTCATATGCCTTCATCATGTCTTCCTTAGACTCTTTAACTACTTCAACCTCTTCTTCTTCCTCCTCAGGTTGGTAGATCTGAAGCAAATAAATTAGAAGCATATGCTCAACATTTTATTACATAACATAAAGAGGCTTTGCTATAATGTCAGAATTTGTATCTACATCATGCTTCACTAAAATTGAGAAATGTAAACAGTTCAAGGGCAGGAGAGTTTACGACCACATGCACGAGAGACAGAAAGAACACCTAATGTCCCTTTAAGTTTCCAAGAGCTTACCAACTAGCACTAACAAATTTTCTAATAAGTTATACCAGCACTACCAGCATGCTGCATAAGTGCAACAACATTCCATCCCAACGATAGATTCTTAATTTCACATGCATATGTGCACATTTTTGTGTCTCCAAAACATACCCAATACAAAACATAATCTACTGATGAGATCTGTGCAGCAGAAAAGAACCTTGCGCTGTTCCCTGACAAGAAACGCATATTTCTCAATATTTGGGACCGCTAGCAACTTGGGCATAAGGTGGTTGCGGAAATACCCGGGAGCAACCTTAACTGTCTCGCCGGATTTGCCAAGCTTTTTTATGCTCTGAATGCATCAACACTAACCAATTAGTTAATAAAAATCCAACAAACAAACATGTAATGTAGCAATTATGGGCAAGAGCATTCTTAAATTCCCCGGCTCACCGTAGTTAGAATGACTTCCAACTTCCGATATCTAAGTCCTTGACAAGCATATAGCAGCGGATTCACCAAGCGATCGTTGCTCTGGAGGCTAGTGTTTGTAATAATCTTCCCAAATGCTTTTCTACCATATTGCATATAAGCCATCTAAAGCCTCAATCTAAATCCCCTTGACCACACACAAAAGCCCAAACATATTAATCATGAATCACGTTGAAACACAAATAGCATGAAAGTAAGTTTCTTAAAAAGGGATTTCAATTCTAATCCAATCTATCAGAAATGACAACCCTTTTATGCCACATACTAAGAATATTTACTTAACAGCACTCTCCAACAAAATTGTTACAAAAATGCTTCTATATATAAATATTGTTTAAGGGTTGTTGCAATGGAGATTGAGTTTTCTCGGGACCCAATCTTCAAAGATTTAGAATTCGTAACAGCCATAAAAAGAGGCATATAAGATTAAATCTACCTCTGGTTTATGCCTATATTTGAATCCATAAATTAGTATTGCCATTGATGTAACTTTGTTTTCTTCTTTTTGATCAAGAGCGTTGCCATTGATGTAACTTCAGATGAAAAAACAGTACACCCAAGCGCAGTTGTCCTCACAAATTTTCTTAAGCAGTATCAATTTAAAATTACTTGAATTCAAGAATTTAAAAACTCCCTTTGGTTGCTAAGAAAATGTAGAAAACGGGAGGACTCAAAACTCTAATATCTAGGCTTCTCACAATGTAGGACACAATAAAACAAAAACCACCACCCAACACAAGTGAGCCTAAAAGAACCATTTTGGGGGGTTCAGAGACTGAAATCTCAAACAGCTTCCAACAATAGCAAAATATTTCAGAGTCAAAAAGCGCGCCGTGCGTGCAAAAATGAGAGGGATGGGCAGGGAAGGAGAGATCAGAGAGTGACAGAGAAAGAGACAAAAAGAGTAAGAGAGGATTGATACCTGGAAGCCGGAGGAGCTGCGGCTGCTGCGCGAGAACGACGGCGGCGACGGCCAAGAGGAGCTGCGGAGGAAGCGAGAACCAGTTGAGAAGGAACCGGGGGGTTAAAATGTTTTACGCCCTGTGCCCTTATGTTTTCGGAACACGATCAACATTTTATTTTAGACTAAATATTAAATTAGTCAATGTGGTAACTTTATTTAATTTTTTTTCTACGTGGTTTTATAATTTTATTTTTTTTTTCTATGTGGTTTTATTTTTATTTACAGGAGGTCTTTGTAGTTTTGATAATAAACCAAGTTAGTTCTTCGTCAGTTGACCGTTAGTTGACTTAACAGAATTTCACGTGGACCAATCAAATGTTAACACGTAGCACCTACTTAAATTTTTTTTTTTTTAATTTAAAAAAGAATGTATTTTCTAAAAAAAAAAAAAAAGAATAAAAGTAAAAAAGAAAAAAGATTGGGCCCTTGTCCATTTGGGGGTGGCCTTTGGCCATAGGGGCCACCCCCATCTGGCCACCCCAATCTTTTTTCTTTTTTCATTTTGTTTTTTTTTTTTTAAAGAAAATACATTTTTCTTTTTATTTTTTATTTTTTTAAAAAAAAAATTAGTAGGTGCCACGTGTCAACATTTGATTGGTTCACGTGGAATTCCGTTAAGTCAACTAATGGTCAACTGATGGATGACTAACTTGGTTTATTATTAAAACCACATGAACCTTCTGTAATAAAAATAAAACCACAGGAAAAAAAAAATAAAGTTATGAAACCACATATACTAATTTAGTATTTAACCCTTTATTTTATTGTGTCACAATTTTATTTTATTTTACTGCATTACAGTAGACGGACCAAGGTGACTGATTTAAATGAGAGTATTATTTACATTATTTGTTATAATAAAATAAGACTTTAATTATAAAATAATTTTTATTCAATTTTAATTGAAATAAAGAGAATCTTTTTCTTATGTTTTTGTGGTCACGACTCAACAGAAATGATTTAACATAGCCTTATGCCTTGTTTTTTAATTGCGTTTGAAAAGCCTAAAAATATTTTTAACACTCAAAAAGTTCGTTTGAAGAAAAAAGTACTCGTTTGGTAAAAAAATTAAAAAACACTTTTAATGGTTGAAAAAACTTAAAAATAGTTAAAAAGTACTTTTGGCAAAAACTTAAAAATGAACTTTTTGCTCAAAAATTCTATTCATCAAACACAATTCCAAACAGGCTCTTAAAGGGTTTACTGGAGAAAATTTTTAAACACTCTTTTCACTAAAAACTCTATTCAAATACTAGTAAACTAAACAAATCGTGAGATGTAAGTTGCATTAAGAAATAAATTTTGGATTGTCTCTCAAAAATGCTATTTGAAAAACACGAATCATTACCTAAAATTGACAAACATTCGAGATATATTTCATTTATCAATCTTATTACCAAAAATTGAAATTCCAGGGTCAGTTTGGTAAATTTTTCAAAACCCTTTTCACTAAAACTCTTCTCAAATTGATCCTTTTAAGTACAAATTCTGCCCATTTTTCTTTTTACGGAGCCCTACGAAATTATATTTCCACCCTAAAATAAATAATAAATAATAAATAAAAACACATAAAAAAGATGACTTTAAGTTTAGAAATATGCTAGAATTTAATAAAAACTCAATATTTTGCCCATAAAAGTTCATGTAACAAAATGCCACATCATCTTCTTTTTATTGTCTTTTTCGCTTCACAAAAAAATGATGTAGAATCTTACCACGTGAACTTTTATGGGCAAAATATGAAGCTTTTATTAGATTTTAACATTTCTCTTAAGCTTAAGAGGCTGTGTTTGTTTATGAGGTGGTCAGCTATTGCTTTTTTTTATTCTTTGTTGAATGGTCATGTGTCACAAAAAGAAAGAACAAGAAAATACTTATTGCATCGTCTAACCATTAGAGAGGATACTCAATTTGGATTATAGGCAACAACTAACAGGTATCAACAATCAGTATCAAATTTGCAAATATTCAAAAATTGGCCCTTTTTTTTTTTTTTCTTTTCTTTTGCCACAACAGTCGGACAATGGAGCATATCATAAATGCAAATAGAAAAAATAAAAATAAAATTATACTAATAAAGAAAATACTTGAATCATCTCCAGGACCTTAAGCATTCTCTTGCTGATTACTTACTTGACTAGAAAGTCATAACTTAAGGAGCTTATCTAGGGCTCCCAAGAGGTAGCTCCATTCTGGCTTTCTCGGAAAACTCCCACGTGTACTTGCATAGGCAACGTTAACACACGTATGCGAAACAAATATCTGGGATTTAGAACTGGAGTTCGATCATCAACACAAGGGCATTACAGGCACGAAGTGAAAACTACATATATATCCCCCTAGGGAGAGATGGCTACGTCTATCCCATCCCTTCAGCAGGAAAACTGGAAGATGCAGAAAAAGTATTGGATGCCACATTTACAGTGGAATCTTTCTTTCGCTATGAACTTCATACTCCTAGAACCGGAGCCAGATGACGATATGCAAACCATCCTGCGCATGGACCATTGAGCAAAAGGCCCCTTGCGCTCTAGGACCGTACATCTGATGATCTGAGAAATCAGGAAAAAAAAAAACTAAATGGCACTATCCTGTATAGCGAGCTTTCAGTATGCGTGCTGCTTGCAGTAACTTACGGACCATCTTCTTGCGCTGAAAAAAAGAGAAAACGGGTGTAACTGTGGTTTCAATTTATAAGGGGGCCAGAAAATCCAAGATTTGAGCATGCATGCGTTTCTCTATGCTGTTTGTGTGTGTGTGTGTGTGAGAGAGAGAGAGAGAGAGACTTACTGCTCAAAATAAATCCCTGGAGCAAGCTCTGAGCTCTCTCAGTCTGCTCTGGAGTACCCGATATTTGAATGATCTTTTGTGTCATCTCTGGTCTATCTTCTACCAGGGTTACATTGGCTCCCGACAACTGTTCCCATCAGAACAAGGGTCAAAAGGCATTCTACTTGGTCACTGCTAAACACAAAAAATTAAGCTAGGCAAATGAGTAACCGAGGCCGGTCAGACTAACCTCACTTATCTGCGCAAGCTTGTTCTTTGATTTCATTACGAGCTTGGGAACTGCATGCTCTGGTATGACAACTTCGAGTGTACTCCTAGTGACAAGTGGTACGGCGATTCTAACAGAAAAATGAACAGACAGTATCAGCAGGAGAGGCATTGATTGAGAGCAGGCCCAAATGCAAAAGAAGAATAAGAAGATAGGGGACTATATGAATGAGACTTAGCATACAGTGTGCGAAATAGTAGAACGAAGCAGAAATTCACTACCTATTCAAGCTACTAAGAACATCCTCACGGCGGTGATTTTCATTCTGCTTTGGTATTTCACTGCTGGTCCCTCCAGTGTCCTAGAAAACAAGGGTTAAGGTATTAGAATACCAATTCAAGAGCTCATGTGAATGGGAAAAAGACTGCTACCAGTTCAAAATCATAGAGTGGAAGTCCATCGAGATGAGGCAGTAGAAAGTTGATGTAAAGGTTACATTTGCCCAAAAAACAAAAATCACAATTAAAACAAGATTAAGTTTGGCTGGCTGGAAATTGCATTTAACCAGATAACAGAAAAAGCAATTAAAAAGAGGAGCTAATATTGGCGAGAGAGAGCATATCTTAATCCATGAAGAAAAGAAGTTACCCTCGATGGCTGAGCTGTTGCCACATTCTGATAGGTTGCAGTAGGAGCATCAACTCCAATATGAGCATCGCGAACTGGAGTTATGTTATTGATAGAAGATGCTTCGAGTCCTAAACCGCTGCCCACAGGGCCTGGTGCAGAGACAGAAGGCGGCGTCATATCCTTTTGAAAGAACTCCCTATATAAGTAACTCCGCAGTCTTGATGTCACCTCCATAAGAGCATCTCGAGCCACTTTTATCTCCCCTACAATCTGTAGATGAAACGAAGGAGCCAATCAGACATGCCAAAAGTAGAATTGATCCTGACCTTGTGAGGCACAATATTGGACCTATCTGTTAGTTTTTGTTAGAAAACTTTAACTGATAATATGGAGACAGAAATATAGATGCCCAAATCCATATACATAAAGATGAAAATACACATCACATACAAGGGAAGAAGCAAATTCAGATAACAAGACACTCTAACATCAACAGCATAATTAGGTGAAAAATGGATCTCTGTCCTCTAAAAGTTCACTTCAAGTCCCACTATCATAGGTGAAAAAGATATATACAAACCCACTAATGAGGGACCACCATGCCTACACACACCATGAGGATGCTGTGACAAGGGAGAATTCATCGTCATTATAAAGTCCAGCATCCAATTTACTTATATTATCCGGAACCCAAGGCAACTAACAAATTTGGATACTTGAGCAAATTAATATAATGACAAACCTGTACAAGCTCATCAGTCCCTGAGACACACGGAGGAATTTCTTCTCTTGGCAAAATTTGAATGTTTGCACCGGTTAATCTCCTCATCTCTGACAATGACCCATCTCTTCCCTCTAAACATCGAATATCACTGGACGGTACAAGTAACCTAGTTGTTACTATGTTGTCTTTATCTGGAACAAGATCAACAATGCAGGTTTGGATATGCAACAAAGCTTCCTGGGCTGGAAACAGCTCGTCATCAGGACCCTAAGTAGAGAAACAAACAGATGGTTGGTTATAACCCACTAAAGTAAAAGTATCATCTTAGAAAGCAATCAACAGCTATTTTTTTTGATAAGTAGAAAGCAATCAACAGCTATAAATACATATGTTTTACCATTTAGATGTAACAAGATGTTCAAACTTATTTCCAAAAGCTTATCATAGCATTCATTGACCAGAAAGGGTAAACCTAAAAGAGTATCATCACTTCCAAGATATTTAATATTAAGCTTCTACTTATCAAAAAAAGATATTTAATATTATTTATCCACAGTACTTGATAAAGATAGAGAAATGGGAAGTACCTCCTCTGAAGAAATGATTATAATCTGCTCATTTGAACCAACCACGGGATCAGTAACCTTAACATCCACGCCAATTTCATTTTGAAGCAATTCTAAGATTCCATCTGCCTCTCCAACAACACAATCCACCTTGTCACTTGGGCAAAGCATTCGAAACACAAGGTCCTCACCATAAAAGGGCTGCACATTGTCAACCATGGGGGCAGCGCCAGATTCAATTGTAAAACCAGATGACCGTGAGGCATAGTTGTTGCCTCTGTTGCCAGATAATCTTGATCCAAACGCGGCACCATCCATGGATGACCTGCGTGCTGCATTGTTTACGTGAGGAATATAATCATCATCAGGAGGAAAAAACCTTTCTGGTGAATGCATTCGTCCATGGAAATGACCGCGGTCACGATGCTGACTCTCCCTCAAGCGCGATGAAATAATAGCTATAGCATTCTTTACATCATTCACATCACCTACAACCTGGAGGGAAACAGCAACATCATATTCGAATTTTAAATCTTCGGAAAGTCTTTTTAAACCATATGTTTACACGGGCATTTCAGATGCATGATCTTGAAGACTTCAACATCAAGCATTTTATTTTGCTCAAAATCTGAAGTACATAAAGCACAAAAGGTTGCTTTTTAGAGCATTACCACAAGGTGTATAGCAAAATAAATAGTTGACTGTAACATTGACCAGCAAATATGAGGCATTCACCATGATAATTTGTCAAACGAATTTACAACATATTCTGTAAGTATAATCTGCAATTCAAAATATTAGAGGGAAAAAAACTGCACCACATATATGTTTTAATGGTGCACAAATAACAAGCTCATCACAAACTTGTAACTTCACATATTGTGCATATGACAGGAACTTCAACCAGATTATTCTAGAATCTGACAAAACTAAGATTTGTTCCCTTTATTCCCTTCATCCCTTGTTTTGTACTGTTAATGACAATGTAGCTTCCAATGCCACATAGATTAGTTGTGTTGAAGTCATTCCAGCACAACCTGGATTGTGTAATTATGGTCTTTTTCAAAGGCAATATTGTGTAACAATCAGGTTACTCTTCATTAACATTCTGAAACTAAAACTAGTTCTCCAAGACCAAATTCCACTGCTATTTTTAATCTAATCACTGACTACCCCGAATATTCAGCACAGCTAATACACCAACTACCAGAAAATTTCAAACACCAGTCACTATATTATTAAGATGCCAGTGATTTCGTTCTTTTAGTCTGATATAAAGGCAATAAGCATAACCAATTGAGGTTACTCTCAGTATTCAATGAGCAATCAAAATTTGGCTTTCTGACACCCATATGTCCGATCACTTCCAGTCCAACCAAGGCAAACCCATATACCCATTTGAGCTAATAGTTGCAGCGAAATGTAGCTTCTCGAATGCCACATTGCCTAGTCACTATAACATTAAGCTCCCAAATGATATGGGTCGTTTTGCTTGGTTCTTCTACGCAGACAGGCAATAATTATACCCAAATCAGGTAGGTTAATCTTAGTAAAGTTCACCCCCTTCAATTTAATAAAAGTCTAACCGTCCAAGACCCAAAAGAAACTCTTTTATTCAACATGCAATGGCAGATTTTGTTGGTTTAAACCTGAACAATCTCCTCCGACATGGAAACGCAACGGGGCAACGTATGATCTCTAGGCAGAATCCTAATCTGGGTCCTCGTCTCAACCCTCATTTGCTCAATAATCTTGCCTGCTTTCCCCAACAAACACCCCACGTGCATTCTCGACACCACCAGCCTCGTTGTCACCTTGTCCCTCCCACCACCCACACCCCCCATTCCGTACCCGTCGTCTCCGCCGCCGCCGCCGCCGCCGCCGAACTCGTCGCTGCTCTCGAGGATCCGATCGTGGATGAGGAGCAGCGCCTCCTGGGCCGGCGAGAAGTTCGGCATTCGGCCCTCCGGGTCACGACGGCGCGTGTCGGAGATCTCGATCACGCGCTCGTCGTCGCCAGGGACCAGCTCGTGCACGTTGATCCACGCGCTGGTGTGCTGCCGGATCGACTTGATGATGCTCCCGGACTTCCCGATCACCCCCCCGGCCTTCGCGTCGTGGCAGAGGATCCGATACGTCGTTGTCACAGTCAAGGACGGGTCCGCCTGCGGCTTCGGCGCCCGAGCCGACCCACCACGATGTCGGTGGTGCGGCGAGGGATTCGCCGCCGGGTAGTTGTGGTTGTACCGTGGCCTCGTCCTACCCACCGTCTCCGAATCATAGTCCTGGTGTTCATAGTAGTAGTTCCTCTTAGATCTCGACCTCTCCATCTCAAAGACCAGAAAAAAACTAGGGTTTTTCGAGCTCACACTTCTCTCAGAATCCAACAGCGCACATTTTCACCAACGAATTTTCAGGTCTCTTGCTTCGGATTTCTCAGCTAGGGTTTTCTGTCCTCGTACTCTCTGTTTTCCAGTTCTTAGTTCCTTTTCTCTCCTGTTTGTTTCTCAGGAAACTGTGGCAAAAGTTTCAAATTTCAAACTCCGAAACCCATGAAGCTCGAAATCTGAGACTTGAGAGATTTAACAGATTTGAGTTGCTCAGGAATTTTGGCAGCTCGAGTGTGGTCACTTTACTGTCTCTTGTGTGATGCAACAGTTACATACACGATCGCAAATTTCGGGGATAAAAAGATAAGCAAACGACATCGTTTCCGTGTTGTCGTTGGCTTCTGCTTCTACTCCAAAAGTCGTGCGTAGAGTAAAACGTACAGTGTGTGAAATCCTATTTGTAGTGTTGTACTGCTAATTGTTAAAGCCTTTTGCTTGCTGTTTGGTTTTTGCCTTGGAAGAGGAATCTTAGGCTTCCAAACAAATTTTATAAAAAAATTTATAATTTAATTTAAAATAAAATAAATTTAATTATGTTGTAAAAAAATTTTTATAAAATTTATTTATAAGCTAAACATTTTTCTTGCTAAAAACCTCCATTTTCTGCCGGGTCCTGCCACTACTTTTTAGGAATTAATGGCAAAATTAGATAATAGGCTTTTTCGTGGATGCTTTGAGTGGCAGAAAATCTAAGAATGAATGATATGATATTAATTGAATTGTAAATTAATGAGACACAAGTACTTTGATGTACAGTTTTGGTAGATTCTTTGAGATGGGTAATTAAGGATATGGGTCAAATGACTATTGTTAATCTTTGAAGCAATTTTTTTGACGGCGCAAAATAGAAAAAATGGTAACCGAAAATTTGGAGGAAATAACGGGTGTGTTTGCGAATGGCCCTGGAACGGTACTGTTCCAGGGCCTCCCTCAATCCCAAAAAAAATTTATTTTCACCTCAAAATTAATCCCAACATCTCTACTTTTTATACCACATCAATCATTTTTATTATTATTATTTAAATAAATAAAAAATCACTACAAAATAAATTTTTTATATTTTTTCATATAAAATATATTTTTTTACTTTTTCCCACAAAATATTTTCACTAATACCAATCAAACACTCATTTCTAAAAAAAAGATACAGTACCGACCCTGGAACAGTACCGTTCCAGCGCCATTGGCAAACAGGGCCAACGTATCTCAGCATGAGTGTTAAAATAGAAAAAGAGATTCCCGATCTTCCAAGTGTGTATCGCTTTTTATAGGAGATCCTTCATAAATATACTGTTATTTTTTATATAGTGGACTGGTGGACTTGTGTTGTTATCTTCAATATAGTAGAGTGCTTGAAGGGTTTACCTGGAATTTTTATCCCCAACATTTAAGGTTATTATAGGGTTTTTTAAAAAAAAAAAATTAATGTGACAACTTTTTTTTTTTTTTTTTTTATAAGAATTGTCAATTTCTCATTAAAAATATCAAATAGCTGGAGCAATCTGCTCCAACAATATACAATCTCGAATGCGATCAGGCGGCTCCAACCATAAATTATCTATGACATATGTCTTTGCATGAGTAGCTAAAAGATGTGCCACTTTATTCCCATCACGCTTCACGTAAGAAATCTTCCGGTTGTACATGGACTGAGCCTCCAATTAATGTGACAATTTATGTATTGCTTAGTTGATCGATCATTAAACACCCAAATTTGTCTATTTAAGTTTTATTGTAAACATGATTAGACTTGTATTAATTGACTTGAACACAAAATTTGGAGCAGAAGAAGCTGTTTAGTGTTTAGTCAATTGTGTAGCCGTCATTCATGACAAACTAATTGATGTCATAAATTTAGGGATGATCATATGTCCCGTTATGGACCGACTAAATGATTTTGGTCTAGACGTGATTAATACGATATAGAGTACATAGAAGATTATAATTTTTTTATTTTTTTTTTAAAAAAAAAAGACTTTGATCAGTCCATTGCCAAACAGATTAAGATTTAGTGGATGTCAGAATTGGAAATTTCTAATTTTTCAGGCCTTGATTTTAACGATAGAGTTGGAAAAAATTGCCTACGTTGTTGTCACGTCATTGCAGAAAATAACCAAACCATGAAACAAAATTCGCTGGATTCATCAATTATGCGAGAGTGTAACGTCATCAATGACATGGACCACACCTCAGGAAAAATAATAATAATAATAATAATAATAATAATAATAATATATTAGTCAAAATTGGTTTTGCCTTCTGGTATAGTCAAATTGGTTTTCAAAGAAAAAGAAATTTGTTTATGGAGGGAGGAGGGTCGTTTTACTTTTCAGGCTTTAAGAGCGATAGCTTTAATAGTGATAGTGGCACAAAAGAAAAGGATTATTATGTGAATGAATGATTATATACTAATATTATAAAAAATATAAAAAATTTAGAATTCAATATTAAGAGAGAGTTGCACGTGTAAATTGGGTTGTGTTCAAGCTTTCACTATTATCGATACACATACATACACGGCTGATTTATTTGTTTAGTAACAATTGTTGCACGTGCAATGATGTATTAAAAAAAAACAAAAAAAACAAAATTACATATTTTTTAACAATAGTGGTAAGTAGGAGAGAAATTTGATGGGATTAAGATTCTTTTAATAATTTATTATTTGAAATGTTAGTAATTTGAATAGCTAATATATAAGAGTTTTTATGAAACTTATCTATTTGAGCCGGTAAACAAACAATACAAGACTTGTTTGTCAAGGTAAAGATGAGGTGAAAAGTGGGGGAGAAATTCAATAATCAAGAGAATAGACATTCTCTATAATTGCGTTGTTCGAAATAACCTTACTCCATTCATTAGATAGCTTTGGGGGTGTGAGTCCTATTGTCTTTATAATTTATATTGAAAAAGTTATATTTTGTTCAAAATAAGCGCAGAGCACACTAGCGCGAAAGTCATCATGCTAATTAAAGTAGTATAAAAAGTTATGTCATTTTCTTATAACCAAACGTGTTTTTAGGAACACTTGGTGACTGTTCCCAATGGTAGTTTAATTGACTAAAAACCATGCCTTAAGAAGCTGAGGTCATTAGTTCGAATCTCCGCTTCTCTCTTATGTGGACATGTAAAAAAAAAAAAACACTTGGTGACTAAACTTATGACCAAAAATTACTCAATAGTTCATTTAATATATATTTCTATAAATATTTGAAAGTTAGGTTTTTTTTTTTTTTTTTTTTTGAAAGCTAGGGTTGAAAGGATCAAATGTTGATATTCACTATGCGGATAGACCAAATTTGTTTTTATTAGAGTAATGTTATATTTCGTACCTTGTTTTTTTCTTCATAATTATTTTATAATGTTGACATTCTAAATAATTCTTTGATTTTTTTATTTTTTATTTTAACAATTACTAATTTAAAAATTGGTGGAGGCTGTCACATCAATATTACAGGATAGTTACAGAATAAAATTGTAGTTTCTAGCACTATTTAACCATAAAATAAAAAATAAAAAAAATAAAAAAATAAAAAAACTTATTTACACTTTCTTTTATTACGAGTGCATTTATAAAGTGTATTTTAATCGGTTCATTAAAATGTGTGGAGTTTTACTCAAAAAAATTTCATACTAATTCTTTTCATAAGTAAATTACTATGAAAATTCTTTACGTACTTTTTTACTCTATTTAATAGGTACTTTTTTTTTTTTTTTTTTTTTGAAGAAGAAGAAGAAGAAGGAGGTAGAGATATTCTCATTAAAAAAATAGTCTCAACAATATAATCTGGTATCTCCTCATGCCACGTATGCTCCACAGCCTCCACTCCATTCTTAACAGCAATTGTGGCAAGTCTGTGAGCTGCCACATTACCATCCCTCTTAACAAATGTCACATGCCAATTTTCAAACACTTGAAGTGCCCCAACTTACTGCAGTTGACACCCGAAGCTACCACAGCATCTATTATTCTCTTCGCATCCCCTTCCAGATGAACATGAATGAGACCCAACTTAGAACACAGCTTAATAGCCAATAGCGCCGCCTTGGCTTCAGCTGCCTCCGGCGAAAGGTGTACAACAATGTGCCGCTCCATGGCCACGCGTGGGATTTTTCTTCCTGTTATGAAAATTTTCAAACTTCTCTCTCTTTTTTATCCCATTTTTCAATTTATTTTGCAAGGAGCAAAAATAAGTCAATTTGAAATTTAATTTTAACTGTTATTATTTAGTATTTTAATAACAGCATCTAAGTAGATGTTATTGAGTTTATCTGTAAAGACTTTTTTCTCAAAATCTTTTTAAACCCAACGCCGATCGGGTCAGGTAAACTTACGGGTCAAGCACTCGAGCCCAACGAGCGATGGTATTCTCGTAGTTTACCACTTTACCTAAGGATTTGGTGGCATTCTCGCCGAGTAAAGCAAAGGCTCAAGGCAAATGTAAAAGAGAAACACAGTAACGCGGATAGCACAGATGGCGATTTCCACACTGCCCTTCTGTCTCTCTTCGGCTTCACCTGTGACTTTCTCTCTCTCGCTTTCCTGGAAACTTTTTTTTCTGTTTGTTTCTCGAGAAAACTTATCGAACATAAACTTTTAGTATTGAATTAATGAAGTAAGTAACAACATAAAACTCAAAATCTTATTTTATTTTCTATGAATCTCTCATTTTTTTCTCGGGAACCAAACAGGAAATTGGTGACTTATTTTGTTGCACCATATTCATACCGTAAATGTTTTTTTTTTTTTTTTTTGACATGCAGAGGATTGAGATAAGAGCTGGGAATCAATGGGGGCCGAGCTGCTCTGTTCGCGCACAGGTTAATATTGCATTTCGAAGCTCTGTGCGAATTAATTGTTTCGTAAATTAGTGTAAAATTATTAATTTTATATATATAATTATTTAAATTCGTGTTCAAATCGTTGGCAGGTAATATCTCAAATGCAAAAGGACGGCCGTGGCAGGCGAGTGTGGCGGCGAAGGAAACTGGTACCAAGAAAACCCCCTTATTTGTTTGCTATATAATCTATGAATTTATTTGTTTTTCAATTTGTTGATAGCAATTGTACAAATTGAAAGAAGTTTTTGACAAAGTTCATGTTTTAATTTTATTATTATTATTATTATTATTATTATTATTTACTTTCTTTTTGTCAATTTGGTGCATGAATAACTTTGACTGCTAGGAAATAGTATCTATTGGTGGTGGCATTGAGTGAAAAATCAATGGGTAGTGCTAATTGTTTGTAAAGGAGTAGAAGTTGCAGTTTTTTTTGTTTTTTTGTTTTGTGAGTAATTGAAATATCAATAAAAGTGCAAAGCCCATACTTGAGAAATACCTATTTAGAAGGAGAAGTATAATTTGCAGTTTAAAGGTAGTCTGAATTGGCAAAAAAATAAGTAATGATTCGGAGGTGGAGTAGATCTATGGTGCAACAAAGAAGCAAGCATTAGATAAAAGATTATGGCCATTCCTAGAGTCTTCTCTTGCTCCTGTTTGGCATACTGTTAGACACATTTTATTGCCGGATGCAATTCCTGCTGCTGATCTCTTATTCCTAGCCATGTTAAGAATTTTGGGTGGCTTAGTATATGGCCTGTTCGTGTGTTCAGAAATGGGTGGATAGGTATTTCAGCATACATGCTGCATAGAACAAAGCACATGGCATGTTCATGAGCAAGATTTAACATTTTCAGATTCAAAATAAGTTAAGGGAATGAAACTTTTGTGTGGACTTTATGGCAAGTTCGAGTATGGATGCCGCTCTTATAGAGTTCAAACACCCCACCAGAAGGAAATGGGCATTTTTCTATGCAATTTGGTTTAAAATTGTACTTTCGGCTTGCGAAATCGCAGTGCCAAACACACTCTTAATTGGATTGACCTACTTTACGTTTGGAACAAAGCATCTGATCTATCTTTTTTCCCTAAGATGGAATTGGCCAATCAAGTATAATGCTTGTTTTGTCTCTCCCCTATAACCCAAATAAAGACTTCTTGTATTTTCTGCTCAATCTTGATGTGTTAAGTATTTAAAGTCAAGGAGGTACTAGGCAAGCAGTTTTCCCACTGCTTCTTATGCATTGCTGTTTATCTGTTCAAGAACAAAATTGCAATTGAATCACCATTGAGGGTACTTTCCAAGAAAGTAATCATGGTGATTATGTTATGAGCAAACCTTCTCTGCTACCGTGCTCACGCGTACTGTTTCTTTGTTTCAGACGAAGAAGGATGACATGTTGCGCTACAAAATGGAGCGAATTCCTTTCCTTGAGGAGCAGGTGAGGAAGATAAAGGAAACAGGAAAGGTGTTGACTATGGACATTGAAAGATTGTTGCTATCAGAGGATAACCGCTTTGATTTTGTTAACGAGGTAGCTGCCGAGGCCAAAGAATATGTTGAGAACAACCGGGACGAGTATGGAGGTAGGAAAAAAGCTATCCTTCATGTGCTCAGCAACCGTATTAATGATGCTGGATTTTTCCGACCAGAGGCATACGAGGAATCTGACCCCTTTAAGCCTGGCCCCGATTACTTGAAAGAAGAATTCACATAGGCTGAGACTTGTATAATTGTCAGTTTCTTCGAGTCTGTATTCAATACTTTCCTAGACCTTTCTATTCTATTCAGCAGTTAGTTTGTATGAGGTTGCACTGTTAGGGAATTCCGAGAATTTGGGCGTGCAAAACTTTTATTACACAACTATCCTATATTGCCGACATGACGAAAAATAAACACAATGTCAGGCTCTAAACCCGAATAATGTCAACAAATTGTAAAAGAGTTATACACCAGTTGTAATTATAAAATTTTTCTAAAAATATTTACCTCTGAAAACAATTGTGATTTTTTTTTGTTCCTCTTTGCTTTTATGTAAAGGAATGAACAATAGTAGAAATTTCTTTCTTTACCGCTTTAAACACTGCTTTTCAAATAATTACTAGTATTCTTTCTTCACCAGCAAATAATAGTTGAGCAATTTACCATGTAATTACAAGTAATCTAATCAAATGTGTGACCTTTTTCTAAGCTTCCTACGAAATTTTACCTTGGTAGCATTTTAAGGGCTTAGTTTGTTAACTTTTTATTTTTTTATTTTTCCAAATCAAAAACAAAAGAACACCCAAAAAACGAAAGTCTTCTGCGGTGCAACGAGCGTGGCAAAAAATGACAGCCGACCCACAGCCATACATTTTGTAGAAATGCAAATGATCAGGTTTTGACAATTCATAATGACAGTGAAGTAATGGGTCCTATCTGATGTGTCAACATCTGAACTGGCTGCTCTGTCCAATCACAGTGAAGGACACCACCCAATCTAGAATCCAATCCGTTAAATCAGTTAGAGGCCTTCCTTCGTTCTCTCTTATCCTCCACTAAACCAAACCATCTCAACCACTTCCTCGTCCAAAGCTGTTTTCCAACACTTTGAGCCATCGAACTGAGTTTGATTCAAACTCTGTTAATGGCACTACTAAGCCCACAGTTGCAGAAATTCCTCCTGACAAAGTTCCACTACAGCAGCTCCAGCTTGAAGCCACCCAAGAAATCTACTTGTACCACCAAAGCAAGAAGCCGATGCTGCTCGGCTATTGCTATTGATGCACCGTCATCACTGACAGGTGTTGCCGGTGTCCGTTGGGGGTCGACAACCCGGCAGGGTCCCCGGGATGAGATGGAGGATGATGTCGTTGTCCGGTCCGATGGCCTTGATGGGTTCTCGTTTGCTGCAGTGTTTGATGGGCATGGTGGCTTTTCTTCTGTCAAGTTCCTCAGGTCAGGCAAGATGGAAATTATGTAACTTGATATAATTCTTGGAGAACGAAAAAAAACAGAGAAGATTGTGTTTTCCTTGTTTGCATGTTTTTCTGTTTAATTTGCTTTCTGTGCAATTCTAGGGAAGCATTTATACTGATAGGCGTGGTGGGTTTCCATGGTTACCTAACCTGTGCATATTAGGAGGGATTTTCTCAAATATTGAGCATGAGATGGTACTTATTTCTGAAATTCGATAATTAATTCGAAAAGTTATAGAATAAGTAAATCTTTGTTAAGAATCTCTTTTTGTAATCCTTGATATAGATGTTTTTACAAACATTTTTTTAACTCATTCCTCAAAATCTTGACTATATTCTTGATTTCTAACTTTGTTTGTAAGTTCTTGACTAACTCTAACTTCATTGCATTTTTTTTTATGCAAAGTCTGAATATTGTCACCATTCTTATGTTCATTTGAACAAGACATGTTATGGATCAATGGGAACATTCCATCTTTCTGTATAGGTTTTGCAATAGCCCAGTTCGTTGTATGTATACGACTTTTTATACAATTTATTGGCATTTATTATAAAGAAAGCTGTGGAATATTATCTGGAGCTCTTAATTTTTAATTAAGTTTGCTTTTCAAGATCCCATCTGATCTTATGTACCAACAACAGGGATGAGCTTTATAAAGAGTGTGTTGCAGCTTTACAAGGTGGATTGCTTTTGAGGGGAAAGGATTTCAAAAACATTAGAGAGGCATTAAAGGAGGCTTTTGTAAAAGCTGATACGAAGTTATTAAATTGGTATGCACATATATATGTCTCAGGAAAATCATTTTGTCTGCCTAGCATATGCAAATCATATTGTCCCAATATGATTTTATTCTCTATATTACTGAATCGAAGGTTTAGATGGTGTTTCATTTTGTTCAAGGCTTGAAATGTCTGGGGAGGAAGACGAATCTGGATCAACAGCTACTGTAATGTTCATTGGAAATGATATGCTGTTTATTTCACATATTGGTGACTCATGTGTGGTACGTTTCCAATTCTAGCATTCCTTTTGGACCCCATGGTCCTTATTGTTCTTTTGAAGCTTTTTACTTCGATAAATTTCTTATTATTTTTTCAAATACTGTGGTTTTAGCTCCCAATAAGATATCAGTAAAAGGAAAGGGAATACAACCGAAAAAAAAAATGTGAGTTTTATGGTTTGAGTATGGTAGAAGTGGCAGACTCCAAGAACTCTTTCCCCTATAGAATTTCAGGAATTATTAGATTGAGTCAATGATACCAGAGATTTAGAGGATTTATATGATTTTTCATATTTTCTTTGCTCCCTTGTTGATGCAGGTCCTATCTCGTTCTGGAAAAGTGGAAGTGTTAACCAATCCTCATCGGCCTTATGGAAGCAACATGGCCTCACTACAAGAAATCAAAAGAGTTAGAGATGCAGGTGGATGGGTGTGTTTTTCCATTCATTTTCTTCCATTTAATTAAAACTGAAACTACTATGAAATGCAAAAATCCATTTTCCTTAATAAACCAACTTGTTGGATGTTTCAAATTGGCATTTCTCGTCATCTCTGCTTTTTGCCGCCTTCCAAGAATTTAAGGTCAACAATACTCCTCTCTGCAACTTTATTTAACTTTAGGTTGAAGATTTATGTGGCTTCTATACATCTCAGCTTGCCATGTACTAGGAAGTTGGAGTATCTGAATGTTGCTACCATATTATTATTATTGCTCTCTTTTTTCCATGCATACTGAAATTTCCCCTGAAATTATTTTTTAGAGATCCTTGATTATGATTCAATTAGCATATTTACTTGGCTTTACCGTTTTGACATTTTTGAAATTAAAACCGGGGCATATCTTTTAGTTATTTAGATTATTAATTAAAACTCCAGTTTTTCTTTGGAGCTCACATCTAATCCATATTACATGTCTCATGACAAGTTTTCTTATGGTGTCTACAGATTAATAATGGAAGAATTTGTGGAGACATTGCTATAGCTCGCGCTTTTGGTGACATGCGGTTCAAGACAAAGAAGAATGAGTTTGGTCTTTCTACCCTGTTCTTTTTCGTCTTAACTTAGGCTCCCGATTCTTTCATGTAAATTTTAATATGTGCCTAACCACTATATGCATCTCCTGATGGTCTTCTTTGTTTTCACTATGAAAAGGATGCTGAAGAAAGGAGTAGCAGAAGGGAGATGGTCTGAGAAATTTGTTTCTCGGTAGGTAATCTCATATAATTTCTTGATTATTTGTGTTTTCACTTATATGTGTCAGATCAGCTTATTATTATTGTTGTTTTTGTTATATGAGTGTTGTCAATCTCACCTTCCTCATGAAATTCACACATTTTCAGCCATATCAGATGATTGGATCAAATTAATCACATAATTTAATCTGTTGTCAACTCTTAAATGAACTATATGGCCATTCCTAGTTATAAGCTCGGGTCATCATTTGAGTGCTGCGAAGGCTTGAATCTGTACTCAAAGACTTCCAATTGAATGGTGAGATCCAACATATGATCTTTTTTGTGAATGGATGGATGAGGAGTATCCATCTGACAAACGATTATGTTATGCCCCACATATTAACTATCATCTGAAGTTTTCAAGCGACTTGGTACTTTCTTGGGTCTGAAAATATATGATTCAAATTTCTAAAAATTTGGTTGATGCAATTCTGGAGTATGCTTGTAACTCTTGTGTGAATTTCCACAATGTAGGAGGATTTTTAAATTACTATCTCATGAGATGAAGCTTCACTAGATACCCAAAATTGTTTTGAATTAGTAACATAAATTAGATACACCATTTTTCTGGTATTATAGTTGTTGATTGCATACCACAAACTTTACAAGATTACTTTGACAGTTAAAACATTTATTTTGTACCAGTGTACAATTCAATGCAGACTTGGTTGTTGCATCTCCAGATATTTTTCAAGCTGCTCTTGGGTCAGATGTGGAGTTTGTACTGTTAGCATCTGATGGCCTATGGGATTACATGAACAGGTTGGCTATTCCATTAGGCAGTCTGTTAAAAAGAGTCTGCAGTTGTTTTAATTGACTTCCATTGTCTGCTAAAATCAAGAGAGGAGAATCATTTAGCATTTTTGCTATTGTTTTCAGCTCATATGCAGACACTGAACATTTTTGCTGTTGCTTTTTCAGCTCAGATGTAGTTACTTTTGTTAGAAATCATCTTCGACAGCATGGAGACGTTCAGGTCTATATCACACCTCCTGTTAATATATAGGTTCCATAAAATTGTTATAACCTAAAAACCCAGTTCAAATTTTGCCTTTCTTTCTTTTCATTGCTATTTTAATCATGGACAGTGTTAACATTCCTCTTGTTCTGATTTCAGCTAGCTTGTGAAGCACTTGCCCAAGAAGTTCTGGTAATGAATCATATCAACAATTTGTTTATTCTGCACAGATGGTTATATGTTTTTTTTCGCAGTTCTAGTGACCTAAAACTCTATGTGCTCTGCAGGACCGACAATCACAAGATAACGTCAGCATCGTCATCGCTGATTTAGGGTATGCACCTGTTTGTTCATATATGACTGAATAAATCTGATTCAGCCTTTGAAAAAAAAAAAAAAAAAAACACTAATACATCTTAGAATGACAATAATCTCAAGACTCAAAGTCTCAAGACTCAAAGTTGAATATTCTTTTCCAACTGTAATTGTCAAAAATCTAGAGTTCAAATATGGTTTAAAAATTTCTTTGGCAACTGTTATGCTTGTAATCTTTTGCATATTTAGAGATGAATTTTACATAGTCTGCCTATTTTTGTTAACTTTTCTCACTTTGCCGTGGTTCTGACTTTTGCATAGGCGGACAGATTGGCAAAATTTGCCACTACAGCAACAAAACTTTGTATACGAATTGGGGCAAGCTTTTGCTACTATTGGTCTCGTGTCTCTTGGAATTTGGATGTCATCTCTGCTGTCTTTATAGATTTCAACCTCTGGCAGTGTATATAAATCAACACAGATTTCCAGATTTTCTCTATGTACAATGCAATTGTACATGTCTCACACCTTTATAATGTTGGTTTAGGAAACAAAGAATAATCAAAGAAGAATACTAAGACCTTTGTTACTTCATATATCTCACTTCCAAAATTCAGTTGTACTGTAATTACTGCAACATGAAGCATATTCAAATGCAAATTCTTTCTAATAGTGATGACTACACCTAAGATCAGGATTTATAAAGGAAGAATTTCAAAGACTGACTGCTCTTTCCTGTTATCTAAAAGCCTGCCAAGAAATATTATATTTTCACTAGTTCAATAATCTGACTCATCCTGTTATAACCTCTCACCTGATTGGAAGAACATCTTAGTATTAAGATGCAATATCACTGTTAAGCCTAGTAGGAGAGCTAAAAGAAACCATTGTAAGATCCAAAAGTCTATGTAATGTTTAGACAAAACATTTACACAAGATGGGTATTTAATTATTCTATTTGACCAACATACATATGTATGTATCAAAGTTTCTTAACTAAAGGATAAAAATTAGAGAGTAGTAATTCTTAAAATAAAAAGACTTGGTTGTGTTGGAGCTTTTACTCCATGGCCAGGGTCCAGTCTATAGATTGGTCAGTGGTCACTCTCTCTGAATCCTTCCCTTAGTGATAGAACAAGTACTTGAGTCAACAAGTGGAAGGGGAACAATGATTTTTTTCCAAGAAAATGAGGACTGATTTCTTTACTCAATGTGAGATTAGTTTTTTTTTTTTTTTTTTCCTTTTATATTTTATGGATCCTGTCAAAGAGGAGTACAGAACGTACTGAAAACTAATACAAATTCTGAAAGAAATCATAATCAAGGATTTACATGTCACTATCAAGACTAATTGATAAAAGTTCAATCCATGATTGTGTATAGAGCAAGAATGCTTATCTAATTCAGTTAAGAGGCTAGGAAGTTGTGTTATAGATGTCCTGCGACTTGATAGGAGAAGGGAAGGGGATTTAGATATTTGGTTTAGAGGTTTCTATTAAGTGTGCTATGGTCAGCCACAGTGAAATGGAGAAGTGGAATGGTGCCAGATTCCTACATATCCAATTGATTTGTAGGAAGAGAGGAGGAAGGGTATGAAAAGAACAAAATTGAAGTCAGCATTGAAGAGAACTTCTACAGAAATGAGTCTCACAGCTACTGCTGAAAAGAAGGCTGATGCTTAAAACCATTATTAAATTTATATATTCAATGAATTTCTGCGTTGAAAAAGACTAGTAGGTCTCTGAATTCCAAAAACCATAGGATGTGGTCTCAAGTCTATAATTGGAAACAACCATTAGGAAACATTGTACCTAATCTTGGTGTACAAAATCTTCAATTTTTGACAGTCAATTTGGGATAATAAAATATTAATTGGTTTTGATGAAGTGGGTGGAACTATCTTGCCATCTTTTATTGGTTGGATCCCTCACCTCCATTATCTTATAGGCACCAATAATACACACACTAATTTTCAGTGTTGTATAGAAACTATATGGTGCTTAAGAATGTATTTTTGACTTGCTGTTACTAAAATCCAAACTGTAGTCAGAACATGAAATCATTACAAGCAATAAATTTTTGGACGTTGAGAACAAAGATTTCTGAAAATGTCAAGACCATATGTTAACTGTGACTCTTCTGGTCTCTTCCCCCCCACCCAAAAGAAGAAAAAAAAGAAAAAATGGGAAATGGGAAGGACTGTAGATATCCTGTTCTTGCTGTAATCATACTTTGACCTTGCATTATAGCCACAAAATCACTGGCCACATGTTTTCAATTCTGTTCGTACAATTCATCTGCTTTAGAGCATTTACTGAAGATTGTAATTTCCCAAATATAATACATGTTTAGGCTGTCCCTTAAAATTTTGAAGTATTTTCCAATTCAACTCGAGCTTAGTTTCAAGCTTGCAATATCTTGTGTTACATTATAAATTTCTTCATGCACTGATCAGCATGGCTTTTTGCTTGCTATTTCAGTAAATTGCCTGTTAAGATTGGTCAACCAGTAAACTTCGTGCATGGTCAGTTTTATTTTTACCAATTATATTTGATTATATCTTGCTTCTTATATTTAATATAATTTTTGGTATTAAAGCAATAGTAGCAACTTTATTTATACATAATATCCAGGATGAGCAATTGCAGCAGAACTGCATACATAGGAAACATCTGATATACATACAAGGAAAGGTCATATATATTTTAAGGCCCTTAAACTACACCCACAACTAGGGTTATATAATATCATTCATAAAGAAACTCATTTGGAATTAATGCTACATATTACGTTTCAACATGCATGATCAAAACCCCTAGAGAGAGAGAGAGAGAGTAGTGTCTATTATATAGTTAATTAGGGCCCAAAAGGGAAGTTAAGGGTTCCTGCCACCACCATTTCCAGGCTTCCTTCTAGGATCATGCCTAGGGTTAGCTCCAGCATCATCATAATCCAGCAGAGAATCTAACTCTAGAAGCTTCCTCAACTTCATTCGGCTACCATCCTTTAACAAACCCAAAAAAAAAAAAAAAATCACATTTTGTTAGCAAAGAAGTATATATGTAACTAGAAAATAACCTTACGTTAGACATAAAATCATATAAAATGTAACTATACATATTATAGTTGGTAAAAAAGTGCTATCTGCATAATGTGACTTTCCTTACACATATGGAATGTATCCATATTTTTCCATTATAAAAGTAAAAATATCTGGTAGGCTAGGCTACCTTGTAAAGTGAGTGATAGGGGATGGTGCCATCCTTGAAGCCTTCAACTATGCCTACATGGAACATGAGAATTTGTTATTTATTAAGCTACTTGAATATTTGGAACAGAGGTCTAAGGTAATTAATTAACATTCAAAACTTTCTCACCTGATAAGGGAATGAGGAGAATGAGGAGAAGTAGAATAACAGTTTTGATTCTAAGAGCCATGGCTGATCTTCTTCTTCTTCTTCAAGGTGGCCTATGGATTTAGCAGGGAGGGTCTGCTTTTATGCTTACTTGGTGGTAGAAAATGTGTCATGAGAGCTGTTGTCATGGTGCACCCCACCTCATAGCAACAGAATGATGATGATATGCATTAAACTTTAGCCACAACTCTAAAGTCAACTGCACTATTATATTTTGCATCAAAAAAGCAGAATTTGTATGCATGTGGACAGTACTGCAAACAATCCCTTGCATGGCTCAAACTCTAGCCACTTTCAGCTTGGCTTTTGGGGTGTTTATCACCTTTTTATAAGTCAATCTGCTTTTCTTCTCTCTGCACACTAACATGTGCCAGAGCCTCATCACTCATTTCTTATGCATTTGGACAGCACTTTAGGCTCCCCCATTGTTCTGAAAACAAAATTAATCCTGTTTGAAACTTTAGACGCCCATTGTTTCAATAAAACATATGAAAACGACTGCCCATATGAATGTCACATGCAACCCCACTAACTTTGCATGTTCGGAGTAATATTACTCTAATTCACATCCATTTCACACCGGTTAACAGGACGTATTTAAATGGTTTTTTTTTTTTTTGTTAAGCAGTTGATATGCGAAACCACTTAAAACAAGTCACGTAAGCGAGTGTAAAATGGAGGTAAAGAATAGTAGCATTATTACTTTGTTTGGGCTATGAAACACTCGGAGCGAATAGGAAAAATAAAATAATATTTTTTTTTCACACTATATTTTTATATTGGCAGTGGTGATTCATGGACTTCTTTCTGAATAGATCCGTGGTACCAACACCACTATGGTGTATGATGCTTTTGGTCCTCATATTTCGGCTTTCATCACTTCCTAAGTCAATAGATGGAGACAATTAAACATAAAGAGTGGGCTATTACTATAGATGAAATCAAATAAAAAGCATTAGGAGGGTTGAATGTTGGGGGGGGAGCCATTAGTGGGAGCACTAGCAAGAGGGAGACAACTCAACATTTTGCAACTCCCCCAACACACTAATTTTATTTTAATCAACATATTAAAACAAAAACTAATTAAAAAAAAATTAACTAATCATCCTCCTTGAGACCCTATGCTGGTAATGATGATGTTTATAGGGTGTAACTTGCTAAAACTCCGTTTTTGGCAACAGTCTAGGTTGTCGGGGGTTAGATTATTACAAGTAAGCAGACGACCTAAAAATTAAGGTTCAATACAGGAAATAAGATTAAAAGATAGAGTAAAATAAAAAATAATTTTTTTTTTTTTTAAAAAAAGATCTTCTATATTTAGGAGGTCATTTGCCCCCTCTTACTACCTAGCTCAGTCATTGCGTCTAACTGTGGTTAAATTGTAACGATACATGGTGTATTTGTTAATGTGTTTTAGGAGGTATTTTTTGTTTTTTATTTGAAAAAGTGTTATGATATAACATAAAAGTCAAAACGTCTTGATTTAGAAAGGATTTCTGTTAAATATCGTTGAAGGCTCCCTAACATTTTTTGCATTGCGTCTTTGATCTCTACCATGTCTACTTCTAATTTTTGGATCCGCTCTTTGGAGCCATGGTGGCAATTATGGGTGGTGGGGGACAATGAATGGCTGCTCATTTTTTTGGGCATTTTTTGGTTTGTACGGAATTGGATTGGAACGGCTTTGATACCAATTTATAGGTACCCGAGGTTGGGTAGTGTGAGTGTTTTGTGTTTGTGGATCATTTTTTAATATTTTTGTTTTGAGAATAGAAACCAAAAGACAGAAGATGAAAATTTAAACAAAGGAAGCCAATGACAATATGATTTTACAATTGTCACACTGTCATGTGTTATTGCATACTCTGCATAATTGTGTAATCTGAGTCTTGTGCCACGTTTTAGAATGCATGTTATGAAGAGAGGAGGAGGAGGAGGAGGAGAATAAGTGCAGGAGCAGGCATTTTGAAGTCACTACAAGACTGCTCAAAGTGGTAGGTTCTGTTCATTTAGGATGCTTATATTTCTCTCACTGCCCAACCATTTCTTTTTTGGGGGCTCCTTTCACTGTTGTATTGTATAAGGAGAGATGATGGAGAAAGCTGCAGCACATAGAGTGATGCCAGGAAAAGAACAAAATAGGAAAACTTTATGAGCACTACTGATGTCTAAGATATGGAAGGTGGCAGTCATATCACAAAGGGTCACACCACTTTCTCTGTACTACCTTAAAAGTAAGAGTAACCTATCTTCTACTTCTCTTCCCTAAAGCTTTAATGAGCAGTACTGGCGACCCTTCATGGACAAAATGGATGAATGCAACTTATCTACTAACTCATGTTTTGGAATTGTGTATACGTAGCTTTCAACCACACAAGATTTTTGTGTACCTAAAACCTGAATTGATTGCCAATATTAACAAACTAGTGACAATAAGAGGCTTGGGCTGAGCTTCTTTCAGTTTGGTTACATCATCAGTGTTCCCCTACAGAAGAGATTCAAGCTTTCTTAAGCCCCCACTTTAACAAAAACGCAAATGAGAAAAAACCAAACTTCTTTGGGCTTCTCCTCCCATGCACCATATGGCCCATCCCAAGGGTCGGTTGGTAAATCACAATTCTGCTGGGTTTGTTGCCAAATTAAAAACCACCTGGCTTGTCTTTACCATTATGCTTTTGATTTTTGAATAATCAGTCTCATTGGAGAGTGGCGCCACCCATTGGAGAGGACATACAGGACCATGCACAGTAAGGCCAACAATTAAGTCGGGAAAGGATATTAAGGATCTAATATCCAATACCAAGACTTGCACTCGTTGCTAATTGAATTATCGCAAATCATCGACCAAAAATAAATAAATAAAACAGGCTTAAAAGGACAAGAAAATTAGGAATAAAAACAAAACAAAAAAAAAGATCTGCCCAAATTTACAAAAATTCATTGTTTCTATAATATCACTTGAAAGATAACAACTGAGGCAAGACCACAAATATACTGCCTCTCCAAACAAGTGACGCTCCAAATCCTTACTCAGCCCTTTAAATGTCATCACAATTCGGTGACATTTCAATAAAAATTATGATTACACATTCCAAAGCACAATAAACAACTATACTTTAAAAAAAAGAAAAAGAAAAAAAAAAAAAAAAGCGAAAGAAACGGCGCCGAACCAATGATTTCATGAATGCATGGTATTTGGACATTTGACCTGAGAAACGGCCACTAAGACTGACAAAAATGAAAAATGAATGAATGCAATGCAGGATGAAATGCTCCCCGTGGTATGTGGGTGGTGGATGCCAGCCACACGTACCAAGTATATGAAAAAAAATATGAAAGTGATGAAATACAACCCGACCATGATGGACATATGATGAACAGATGCAGACGCAAATTAGCAAAAAGAATTAGAATCTGCCAATGAAGGAGAAATTAGGAATGAAGATCTTCTCTAGAAAGGAGATATCAGGAATGAAAACCTGCTGAAGTAAGGAGAAATTCTCGAAAATATAGCATCTGGGTGGCGTTGAAATGTCATGACCCCATAAACAACTCTCTGCATTCGTCCATTCAACTCCTGTAAAACCGACACCAGGTTTGAATAGGACTACTCTAAAAGGGTCTCATCAAACAGCCAACGATCAAGCAGCTTGAGTTATGTCTACTTTCCTCAAGCTTAACTCCACCTCCACCTCCGCAACCGCACCCCTCCCACGAACCCTAATATATATTTTTTTTTCCTGATTTTCTATGTTGGCCTCCACCCATTTCAGTGAAGCCATCACTACCCACTTTCTCCTGACAAACCAGAACCCGACCCAACGGCGCTGATGCATTAGTTAGCAACAAGTTTTGCTGATGATGCAATAGTTAGTGACAACTTGAAGACCAACAACACTGTTGTCTGAAAATGGTGATGACTCAACAAGTATGCGATCCCGGACCCCGACTCAACACACCCAAATGCATGCAGGGACTTCTAAAATTAAGGGGCATACCAAGTGATGGTAGCATCAAACAGAAATGGCACGACTGATGGCCAATTTGGCCCATTCAGCAGATTCTTTAATCAAATGGTCATCTGAGGACAAGCATTCATTTAAAAATTCTTTGCTTGACAGAGATTGCTGTATCAAAGAACCTGCATTACTTCCAAGCGTATCTGCTAGATCTCCAAGGACTCCAACAGCAGTTTTCATCACCAAATCATCCCTATAAATAAATAAATAAAAGATTTTAGCAAATAAAATATCATAAGAAACATTCCACACAAGAATAAAGGAAAATTAGAATCTTCTATAAACTCACATGTCTTTCTCCATATATATGCTGTCCAAGAACTGGAGGATGTGAGGTGCATAGGGAATCAAGAGCTGGGTTTTGGTAGAGTTCTTGAAGCCTTGGAAAATGCCAGAATATGCCTCCAAGATTCCATTTCTTAGAGAATTTGTGTACTCCATCATATCATCGTCAGCACCTGATGTGTGAGCAGACAACTCTGCTGCACTCTGGAGCATGGGCATCGCATACATCAAATATTTTTCAAAGTTCTCTCCAATAGCAAGTGCTATATCACCAAAACAAGAGAATATGGGAGGCTTAACAGAACGGTGCAACTGATTGCTTGATAAGTTCTTAAGGAGCTGTGTCATAATCCCATCACAGTAAGGAAGAATCTTATCCTCCAATGCCCTGCATATATCCCCCACAACACCAACTGTCACAGCACACACTTGGTACTCCTCAAAATTTTGAAGACCCATTTCCAAATACTTGTAAAACTCAGGCATGTATTTTGCAAAATCTGGGCCTGCTGCATAGGCAAGGGCTCCAATGGCAAGCATGGCCTCCTCATGCACAGTGGCACTTCTACAAGCAAAAACCCGCAGGAATAGACCCATCACTTGATCTGCATACTGCATAAAGACATATTTAGTTGGCTCTGATGATCCTAGCTTCTGAATAATGACCTGTAAACACCCACAAAGAAGGCCTTGTACTTCACTCTGCTTCTCTCTCTCATCAGATGAAAGCTTTTGCCCCTCAAGAGTCTGGTGCAGCTCCATCATGATGACGGGAACAAGTTGCAACACCATGGGAGCTGTTTCATCAGTTGAACACCTCACCACTTCATTCAAAGTCTCATAGGCAGCGGTCCTTAATCGAGATTCGCCAGCGTCTTCTCTGTGAGTAGCAGTGAGAAGGGCCTGAACAATTTCCTGGAAAAAAGGAGTTAAAGGAGATGATGGGGCCCCCTCCTCATAACCTTGTGCAAGAAAATAGAGCGCGCCACAAGCCTTCTCAGCAACATTTGGAACATCCTTCATGCTCTGAAGCAGAACAGTAATGATCTGTTGGCAATTTGCTTGTGTAATTATTGGTGCATCCGTGGTTGAACCATGAAGAAATTCAAAGATTCGCCCCAGGGTCCATGCAGTAGTGTCCTTCACATGGGTATTTGGGTCCCTTGTTAAAGCACTAAGCATGAATGTCAAAGCAACATTGACAATGGGAGTTAACTTGTCAGGGGAAGGACCCTCCAAAATTGAACCAAAAGCATATGTGGCTGCTTCCCGATGCCTCCAATCAGGTTTTGTTATGTTCTCTTCAATAAAAGGCATAACAAGTGGGACAATATCATCTCCCACAGTACGCGCAACCAGGCCAAGGCAAGTGCCACCAGCCATTGCAATATTCCAAGCCCCTTCATCCTGATCCTGATCCTCCTCTTGCTTAAGGAGTGTCTCCAACAGCAAAGGGACAAGGGCAGGGAGGGCCTGTTTGATAAAATAGAAACAAGGAATACCAGAGTCACCAGTGAAATCATCCCCATAATCTTCCAAGATATCTATCTCCTCATCACAAATTGAACTCCAGAACTCAATGGCTTGAAGAGCAACAGGCTCCTCATCTTCCTTCACGGCCTTTGCTGTAATGTTAAAGATGTCCTGGATATAAGGAGCTAATTTCTCATAGTAAGTTGATGAAATGGAGACCAGACACTCAAAAGCTGCCTGTCGTATCTTCAATTCTGTGGACAAAGTTGCCTCACAGACAACTCTCATGATATAATCACGCTCCATATCATTACTAAAATTTGCCTGAGCAAAGCCCAAAGCATTGTACAGTGCTCGAGTAGCAGCAAGCCTAACATCACTGTTCCCTTCAGATGCATTCATTCCCTGAACTACAGCCGTAAGTATTTTATTCACGTGATCTTGATCCACACAATTAGGAGAGACTTCCTCACACAAGTATCCAAGAGTCTCCAAAGTTGCTTGCTTAACATTAGCCGGTACTTGGTGAATATTTGACAAAAGCGATCCTATCAACTCAGGCCACTGTTTCTGAGGCAACTCAATGCCTGCAACCTTCGCAATGACTTGAGATGCAGTAGATCGAGCATCAGGGGCAGGAGCAGAGAGGGTCTGTAACAAGCATGTTTTGATCTGGGCCTTCACAGCAGCGTCCAGTGACACCCACCTTTGAACAAGCTCATACTTTCTAGCTTGTTCCTTGGCATCCAAGGCATTCTTAAGTATCAAACCTGCTAATTTACGGCTCTCAACAGGCTTATCATCATTTGCTAGCTCCCCCGACAGAGAGAGAAAAAAACTGGGAAGGTTTTGCTCCTGAAACTGTTTTAAACTGTCTTCTGCATGCTTCCGCACTGTTCCATCTATTGATTGTGCATTTAGAAGAATCTGGGTAACTTCCATCGCCATTATCTGAGTGTATCAAATATATACTTATCAGATAAATGGAGTTCCATTAATCATATGAGTCTCCAACCCATCCCAAACCCAAGTCCATAAAGAAATGAGTAAAGAGTTGAGAAGGGGCATCACAGTGTCATCAAACCACCCAAAAAAAAGTTGTAGGGAGAGAAGGAAAAAATAGTACGAGACATTTCAATTCCTTAAAAAGAAAGTAAAGTAAAAATGCACCCAACTGAACAAACACAACAAAATTGCTAGTTGACTTCGATGTAAAGCTTTTATATATAAATTCCCTTTTTTTCTCATCATTTCCCGTAGCCAACCAAAGATCAACATTTTCAGATGCAGATTAAATTAAAAAATGATTACATTGAATGAAACTGTAAGAATTTTGAAGCATAAAAAAGACCCCAAAAAGGAAAATCGTGCCTCTACTGTGGACTCCGAAAATTATCATCAGAATCAGACAATATCTGGAAACAGAAAACACTTGAGAATGGTAACCTTACAAGTAAATCAGGTGAACTAACTACTTACGGCAAAAAAGTGGAAGATAAATACACTGTAATAAAGCCAAACAATAAATAATAAATCAGAAACCCAAATTCACCCAGAAAACAGAAAAATCTATATCACAGGTCACAGCAACCCCTCGGAAAAACACTCAAAATTTCAAAACCATTAAGAAACGAAATTAATCAACCAGAAACACTACTTCGATCCAAACTAATCAATAAAAAACCAACTTTTGCTCTTTTCATCTGAAAACCTAGCATACCCACCAGACCCTGAACACTTGGAATTGAAACCCATATAAGTAAAAGTTGAAGAAATCACGGATCTAATCCGATTGAAAACAATAACGCATAAAATTCGAGTAAATTCAAATTACTTCAAGAACACACTAGTAGTCGCAAAAAACAACGGAAACCCATTAAAATTACCGTCACAAGAAAATCAAAATTCGACCACTTTCACGAAAATTGAAGAACCAATAAATCGAATCAGAGATCAGCAAAAAGTCGAGATCGAATCTCCAAATCACAGCACAGAACCCTAATTGCCGTTAATAAAATCAGGATTTAGAGAGAGATAACAAATTACCTGAGGGTTCACGAAATTGACGGAGACAGTACGATAACCGATTGGAAAAAGCAAAACTGCGCTCTGAAACCCTAAAAGAGTGTGGGAGAGAGAGAGAGAGGAAAATTGAAAAAGAGGGGGCTTGAATTCTACTTTTTTCTTTTTTTTTTTAATTTGAGGTTTTATAGTAGTGACTTGTTTTGTGGGACCCTAGTAGTATTATTTGTTATCCTTAAACAGATCAGAACCGTTGGATTTAAAGGAGTCTAGCATTTCTCATTCTGATAATTGCTTTGGGTTAAGGTGTGAGTTGTCTAGTGGGCTCCATAAATAATTACGTAGGTTAGAGTTGATAAGAAGTATTATAATATTATTGGGGAAATGCTTATTTGACGGACGAGATTGTTCATCAAGAATACTCAATTGTACTGCCGTGGAAGAAGATAACGTGTGGGACCAGCTAGCACCAATATTGTTAATTTTAAGATTGATATAAATCAATTTAATTCTCCATCCTACAAAAAATACTTTAGTCTTTTAAAATAGCATTTTCTGATTAAACTAGCTGGAACAGAAGAGGTAAAATGATTGGATGAACCACAAAAATATATGCAAGTAATATATTTATTAATTGAATAATAAATTAAATTTTTTAGTAAATGTCATTAGACTTCAGTGAGGTAAAGTGTCAATCATACGAATACACACCAGCTAAAGTCTAATGACATTTACTAAAAAAATTAATTTTCTCCTTGTTTATATATATATATATATATATAAACAAGGAAAAAATACATTTTACCTCCTTGAACTGTCCACTCATTTTCACTTTTAATTTTAATGTTTAAAAAGTGACATTTTATCCCTCCAAAGTATCTGACATTAACATTTGACCCCATAAAGTACACTTTACCCCTTAAGTATTTTGAGTTGACATTTTACCCCCCAATTAACTAAGTTTTGGAGAGTAAAGTGTCAACTCAAAATACTCATGGGGTAAAATGTACTTCATGTGGTCAATGTTAGATACTTTAAAGGGATAAAGTGTTACTTTTTAAACATTTGAGTTAAAAGTGCAAATGGGTAGATAATTTAGGGGGTCAAGTGTATTTTTCCCTATAAACAATTTGTATGTGATTGAAGCAAAAAGTTGTAAGCATTTAACATCTTATAATACTTTATATTCACATATTGATACGTGTCAGAAGTTGTAAATGAATTATAAATGAGTTGTTTGTCTAGCATTTTCTTGAAAAAGAAAATGATAAGTTTAAAAATCTGAATTTTTTCAGATTTTTAAACCCAGGCAATGCATGAATTTTTATTTTTATTTTATTTTTAAATGCAACTATGATTTTTACTAAATTTTTAATTGTGTTTTTAAAGATATTAACTACATTTTAAAATTACTGTTTATTTTTTCAGATTTTTAAACCCAGGCAATGCATGAATTTTTATTTTTATTTTATTTTTAAATGCAACTATGATTTTTACTAAATTTTTAATTGTGTTTTTAAAGATATTAACTACATTTTAAAATTACTATTTTTTCAAGCCGCATATTTTGAGATCACTAATAGAAATTAATTAAGGCTCCGTTTACTTCGACGTAAAATGGTTTCTTTCGTAAAATATTTTCAGAAAAGTCATTTTCTTTAAAAATATTTTTCGTCGAAAACATTTTACGGCGTTTACCTTGTACATGGAAAATAATTTTTTTTTTTTTTCATATCTTTTTATATATATATTTTTTCCAATAAGGTCCCCGCCGGGACCTACACGGAACTTGTTCGAAACTCCGTAGGGACCTGCTAGGGAACTGCCTGGGACCCACTCGGGACTTGACTGGGACCTGCCCGAGACCTAACCGGGACCCGTCCGAGATTTGCTCGGGACCCGCCCTAGACCTGACCGGGACCAGCCCGGGACGTGCCTGGGACCCGCTCGGGACTTGACTGGGACCTGCCCGGGGCCCGCCCTAGACCTAACCGGGACCCGTCCGAGACTTGCCCAGGACCCGCCTTGTACCTGATTGGGACTCACCCGGGACCTAACCGAGACCCGCTCAGGACCTGACCGGGACCCGCAGGGGACTTGCCCGGGACCCGCCTAGGCAGGTCCCGGGCGGGTCTCGGTTAGGTCCTGGGCAAGTCCCGCCGGGGTTCGGGGCGGGTCCCAGGCAGGTCCCGGTCAGGTCCAGTGCGGGTCCCGGGCAGGTCCCAGGCGGGTCCTGGTCATGTCCCAAGAAAGTCCCGGGTGGGTCCGGGGTAGGTCCCGGTCAAGTCCCGGTCAGGTCCCGGGCTAGTCCCAGGCAGGTCCCGGTTAGGCCCCGGGCAGGTCCCGCCAGGGTCCCAGGCAGGTCTCGAGCAGGTCCCGAGTAGGTCCCGGTCAGATCTTGGGCTAGTCCTGGGCAGGTCCCAGTTAGGTCCCGGGCGAGTCCCGGTTAGGTCCCGGGCAGGTCCCGGTCAAGTCCCGAGAGGGTCCCGGGCTAGTCCCGGGCAGGTCCTAGGTGGGTCCCGGGCTAGTCCCGGGCAGGTCCTAGGTGGGTCCCGGTCAAGTCCTAGGTGGGTCCTTGGTAGGTCCCGTGCTGGTCCCGCACAGGTCCTGGGCGGGTCCCGGTCAAGTCCTGGGCAGGTCCCGGTCAATTCCCGGCGAGGTTCTGGGCGGGTCTTGGCAAGGTCCATCGATTTAAGAATAAGATGCTTATAATCGGAAAATGGTTTTCGGTTTTCAAAATCGTAAACTATTTTCCGAAAATTAAAGAAGAATTTTCGGTCAAAAGGAAAATATTTTTCGTTGACCACTATTTTACGTCGAAGTAAATACCGTAAAATACGGAAATCATTTTCTGAAAACCATTTTACGTCGAAGTAAACGGAGCCTAAGTAAAAACATTGAAAATCAAAATTATCCCAAATGATAATGGAATTTACCTAATTACGTATGGGTTTTATTACAGGAAACCAACGGTTAAGATTGCGCAGGAGATGTGGTTATAAACAGTTAGTCCAAGGTACTTCAGTAGTACTTTTAAGCAAGTTGGAGGACAATATGAATGTGTTCCGATTCTCACCTGACTTTATGAGACAACTTTTCTAGCCTTAACCAGTTAACCTCCACTACCCAATTGTTAATTCATTTTGGAAGCAAAGAATCACTGTCCTTTTGGGGTTAAAAAGAAAAAATAAATAAATAAATAAGAATCATCATCATTTTTCATATTTTGACTCATTTTTTACTATTTGGTTGTATTTTTTACACGGTAATTTTTGTTTTGGGTATGTTGCTAGCCTACCCATGTGTCCTTATAACCCTTTCTCATTTTGTTTAGAAAAAAAAAAAAAATGGGACACTCCAGTCTGCATAAATTAAGTCTCACATTAAGAAGATGAATTGTCTATTGAGCGGGTTGATCATGAAGGTATTTATATATGCTAAGTCGCATATTGATTACATATTGGGTGAGAGTGAGTTTTATAAATAATTAAAAAAAATTATAATTATAAATTGATTAGTGAATTTTATTAGAGTGAGTTGATAGCTCAAATTATAACTAATGCTTTCATTAGTTGTTAATTTTGTAAGAATATACCTTTAAAAAAAAATGTGTCACATCAATATGACCAAATTAAAATGATGGATAATTCATGGACAAACTTAAAAAAAAATTAAAAAATTAAAAAAATTTTAAAAAAAAAATATGGGGAAAAATCTTGGCAGATATAGAGTAGGTGGCAGAGAGGGATTCATTGCTAATAAATAAATAAATATATCTTAAGTGGATTGATCAATACAATGGTTGTTCACTGAACTAAACCTATCATCCCTTTTTTAATACTACCGCCCAAAGCTTGCTCGAAGGAGACATATTTCAATGTCTTCCTTTAAGTTTCAAATTCTTTAACCAAAAAAAAAAAATTATTTACAAGAATGGAATTTCAGTACTTCCTAAGAGATTAATTAACAAAGAGAATTTCTCGTTTTAGTGTTCTGGGGATCACAGCTCAGAGTTCGTCATGGAAATCTTCATCATAATCTTCATTGTTTTCATCATAGACGGTGCTATAGAAAATGTTCTCGTGATTGAGCATCTCGTCAAGTGACAAGCTCCCATCTTTGTTGTCATCAGCCTGAATGAAATGAAATAGAGGCACAAGTTAGAAAATTCAATGCCACATACTGAAAATCATCAGTCCAATTCATTTTTCCTCCTGAAAAAACCTCCAAAAGCAAAGAAATACAAAAGGGTTTCAATTCTTTAGCAACTTACCTGATGAATTAGATAACTAGTATAATGTTTTGCAGAAAACAGTTCTCCTGGGTGAAGGTAAGGTAGCATGGGTTTCAATTCTTCCACTCCCAGGAATCTTTAAAATTTTTTGCCAATATGAAATCAGTGAATCTGTAAAACCATAAAAATATAATCCTATCATTAATATTTGATCAGAAAATTATATATATATATATATACCTGTCCTTGTTCACATCAAGCTCTGCAAATTTCTCTTCTGCTGTTGGAACAGCAGCCCCAGCAGTTTCAAATTCAACATAATTCTTGTAAATACCATAAGAATGTTCATGGAATTCCGCAAAATCTAGTTTCCCATCACCATCATAGTCCATTCGCCTGTAAACAAATGACAGGGTATATATCATAGCTCAATGACCCATTGTTAAAATGTAAATACAAATGTAGGAACAACTAATAATTACTTCATCTTTTCTCTCAAAAGCCATTTCTGAACTTTCTCGTTTCCACTGTCTTCAGGGTGCAAGAAACTACATGCATGAAAAACATGGCTTTAGATCATCAATTCCACAGCATGCAGAAATCAGTTGTCTACAGACTACATTAATCCCATTATTAAGATTGAAAGTTTACTCTTTGAACTCATCAAAGCTAAGAGATCCATTTTGATCAGCATCAGCATTCTCAAGTTGCTCCTTCCACCATCCAGCTTCACCATACCCCTGTCCATTTTTCTCTGTTTCACATTCTTTAGTTAGTGTCAAACTTGAATATCTATTTGGTTGCCAAGAAAACAAAAAAGAAAAAAAAGTTGCTTGTTTTTCTATCCAATGGGTCATCTTCTATGCAACCAAATGGAGCATACATTGATTGTATAATACATAAAAACCATTTAAGTACCTAGATCTTCATTGGAAAATTGAGATAAATACTCCCTGAAAGATATGATCCCATCTTCATCCTTGTCAAGCAATGCCAACTCTTTCTCTGTCCTATAATTCAATCCTTGTAGGGCTCTCTGTGCAATCCAAACCTCTAGCTCCTTGAAACTAACCACCCCATCATTTGATGCCTTGTCCAACAAAGGGAACAAAACAATCAACCTCAAGGTTATATTTAGCTTTCCTTCACTAAAATATTTGTATGCATCTGCAAACTCATCTGGGAAGGAATGATTTTCCAAATCAAGTGGATTAATGGGGTCCCCTAGCCCATGATTTTGAGCTAATCTTTCCAATTCTGCCACAAGTGGATCAAAAGTCGCGACCGGAAATTTGTAACCGAGACGGCGATTCCGGCCACCTCCAAGGTCCTGACCGTGTTGTTTGGAGGGGGAGAGCACTATGAGGATGATGACGGCGGTGGCTATGAGGGTGTAAACCACCACCTTCGCCATTAGAGAGAGAGAAGGTGGTGGCTATGTTTCTTTTTCTTTGGTCTCAATGATCACCAGCTGGGTGGTGGGAAAAACGGTTGTTGACAGTTACAAGTGAGGGGCTAGAAGGCTGCATGATTTTTATTTGGAATTTGGATATTTTGATTTATTCAAAATTAGGTGAAATCTCATCCAGGCAATATATAATTATGTGGTAGCTAGTGCTAATTAATTTGCATCAGCCTTCAATTTGATCAATTTAGTGAAGAGGAAAAAGAAAAAGAAAAAGAAAACAAAGGATATATTTGAAGTACTAACACAAAAATCAATAAATTAAGAATGATATAAATCATCCATTCATATAATTTCACACACCCAAACACACCATGAAAGAACTCCAAACACCTTGTGTAATATTCAGGATAAATGAAAAATAAGAATAATAATTAAATTTAGATTTTTTTTTTCAAAAATATGCATTTTATTCGAATGAGAGGAATTTCATTTGAACGAGATAGGGTTTGTTTGAACATGGTTGGGTGCCACGTGTCAAATGCCATACCACAGTGAATGTCACTTGCCAGCTTTCCTAGTGATTAATTAAGATGTGTCTCGTTCAAACCAGACACGTGTCATGCACGTAAACATTTCGAGGTAGAACTTGTTACCTAGATGGTTGCTGTGTCGTGTTCAAACAATGTTTACATTCTTGTTGAAACGAGACTAAAAAGTTTCTATAGATATGTGTTTTTCATATGAAGAAATTTCATACTTCTCATTTCCTTATCATTTCACACACAAAAGCATTATGCAAAAATAACATAAAAAAAATTATCTAATTCTAAAGTTTAAGGAGGACATTGCAAATTGCTGGATCATCAAGTTTAATGACTGTTCAAACAAGGTCAATTTGGGATAAAAGAAAAGGCTAATGCAATGAACAGAGAGAAAACCTCGAGAAGTTTTGAACAATAAAGCATAAAGAAGGTTTGAAAAATATAAGATAAATTGACCAAACTTCTATGGAAGAAAAAGGATTTTGGAATCAATTAATCCATTCAATCTAAAGTAAAGGCACCATTACTTTATAAGTCCACACGTTGGTAAAGCCTTACAGTGCTTTAGCACATTCAACAAAAGCAAAAGCAGTCTAATTCTTTGAGACATGGAAGAGCATGTACATCATATGCTAAATTAAAATAGCAAAATATATTCCACCTAAATCGTCTTAGAAAGTAACAGCAAACTTGTCAAGTTTGCTAAAAGAAACTATTGGATTAATTAGGGGGATGAAAGTCATTTGCTTTATAAAATGATATTAACAAAGGCAAAGCATTTAGGTAATTCACTTACTATGTATGGCCCAACAAAACAAAACAAAAATAACAAGAAAAAAACAATCATTTACAATGTTATACTTCTTAATCTCTCTTGGCCTCATGTTCATTTGAAATAAAAAAACAACTAATCCAATAAACCTTACACCCATATATATATATATATATATATATATATATATATATTAAGTAGATTAAATACGACCACATTATTAAGATTCTTTACATATTCATTAGTTTAATTCATATCATCTGGTTTGTATGGAGAATTCCATAATATTGTAGATTTTTTTTATTCAAGTTAAATAAATCATATTTTAACATTTATTAGGATTGAGATCCTATGCAATAGCCCTAATTTGAGCTACTAATGTTAAATGAAAGGCCCATAAACTACCATGTCATCTAAAAAAAAATTCCTATCATTTTCAGCACAATTGCCTCACCTCTCCACCCATAGTAACCTTTCACTCTACTCTTCCGCCACCTCCCAACCACCGTCAAGCTTTTATTCCGCCACCTCCTTCATTATTATCTCGTTACACATAGTAATCGAATCACTCTCAATGAGCAAAAGGATGGTTCAGTCACTCCCAACTAATTTTTAGAGGTAGTTAAACTACTAATTTTGGCCATTGAAATAGTTCCACCACCCTTGATCATCGGGTTGAAGGTAACCAAATCGGTCTTTAGATCATTAACTCAATATAAAGGTATTGCACCACATGCAATATCCTAGATATTACACATGACGCAGATATGTATTTCTTTTTTGAACTGCATGGAAGCCTGGTCCATCCTTTAGTATATCATGTGTTAAATGTTAGGGTTCAAATTCTCATATGTAACAACTAGTAAGGCAATAAAATAAAATTAGTAAGGCAATAAAATTTGAGCAACTTAGAAAAATAATAATAATTATTATTATTATTGGCATTTACAATCTAACCCTTTTCTCCCCATCACTTTACCATAAACAAAGTTTACTTCCATAAAAAGAAATTTGTTTCATCCTTTCTTTGACTCATGTCAATCGTATAGAGTGTATAGACCAGTTTATTCTGACCAAGGAGACCGCCAAGACTGGAAAATGAAGGGCCAGGATCGTCCCAACACAAAACACTCATTCTCATTGGCTCATAGGTCGACTCCTAGTCTCCATTGGCCCACGCCATCGTCGATGATAGTTCTCTTTGAAACACCCATTCTCATTGGCTCACATGTCGACTCCTGAAACTCCATTGGTCCACGTCATCGTCGATGACGCAGCTCTCCGAAACACTAACCCCGACATTCACGGCGGACCCATCCCTATATATTAAGGAGGGAGAAAACACTTGTTGGCGACCGAACAACTTCGTACTGACACTGAGAAACACAAACACGAATTTGAATTCTTTGTACTTTGTTAAGGGTTGGAGCTCCATGCGATGGACGGTGCGTTGAGACCACACGTGCATCTGATCATTTTGGGCATTCTTGTGTTCGGTGAGTGTTTGTTTTGCACTTACTTCTCTATTTATAATTTAAAAATGTAATTTTTAAATTTAAATTGTAGTTTATGGTTGAATAATCTAATTTTGCAATGTGAATGGAAGGCGTAATTAACAGAGTAGATGGTTTTGTTAACAGGAAGTTTATTTGCAATTTCTATTGCGAAAGAGGAAGCAACTAAATTGGGAACGGTAATTGGGATAGACCTGGGCACAACTTATTCTTGTGTGGGTGTTTACAAGAATGGGCATGTGTGAAATCATAGCCAATGATCAAGGAAACCGGATCACCCCTTCATGGGTTGCATTCACTGATGGTGAGAGATTGATCGGTGAGGCTGCTAAGAATCAGGTGGCTGCAAATGCCGAGAGGACCGTTTTTGATGTTAAAAGACTTATTGGAAGAAAGTAATCACTCTTTCTCTCTCTCTCTCTCTCTTGTGTAGATGATATTATGTGTTGTCAAGGCTCTAAAAACTGTGGTTTGGTTTCTGTAGGTTTGATGACAAGGAGGTGCAGAAGGACATGAAGCTTGTTCCATACAAGATTGTGAACAAGGATGGAAAGCCCTACATACAAGTCAAGATCAAGGATGGGGAGACTAAGGTCTTTAGCCCTGAGGAGATCAGTGCTATGATTCTAACAAAGATGAAGGAGACAGCCGAGGCATTTCTTGGGAAGAAAATTAAGGATGCTGTTGTGACAGTTCCTGGTAACTGTAACCCTTTTGTTTGAAATTTGAATACCAACAAGATTGATAGATATGCTTGGTGATGGGCTAATTCATACTTTGTATTGAATTCTACAGCTTACTTCAATGATGCCCAGAGGCAGGCTACCAAGGACGCTGGTATTATTGCTGGGTTGAACGTTGCAAGGATTATAAATGAACCAACTGCGGCGGCCATTGCCTATGGTTTGGACAAAAAGGGTGGTGAGAAGAACATCCTTGTATTTGACCTTGGTGGCGGGACATTTGATGTCAGTATCTTGACAATTGACAATGGTGTTTTTGAGGTTCTTGCCACAAATGGAGACACTCACTTGGGAGGTAAGTACATTTGCTTATGATGTTTGCTCTTTATTTGGTTAATAATGATTTCAAGTGAGTACTGGGTAGAGAACAATTTAGTCTGGAAAAGGATTAGAGGTTTAATTAATATTCATTCAATTCCCTTATAGGTGAGGACTTCAATCATAGAATCATGGAGTATTTCATCAAATTGATTAAGAAGAAGTATGAAAAGGACATTAGCAAAGACAATAGGGCTCTTGGGAAGCTGAGGAGAGAAAGTGAGCGTGCCAAGAGAGCCTTGAGCAGCCAGCATCAGGTCCGTGTGGAGATTGAATCTCTCTTTGAAGGTGTGGATTTCTCTTAACCATTTACCAGGGCTCGATTCGAAGAGTTGAACAATGATCTCTTCAGAAAGACCATGGGACCTGTTAATAAGGCTATGGAAGATGCCGGATTGGGCAAGCACCAAATCGATGAACTTGTCCTTGTTGGTGGAAGCACCAGGATTCCAAAGGTTCAACATCTTCTTAAGGACTATTTTGATGGTAAGGAGCCAAACAAGGGTGTGAACCCTGATGAAGCTGTAGCTTACGGTGCTGCTGTACAAGGAAGCATTTTGAGTGGAGAGGGTGGTGATGAAACCAAAGGTACTTTTACTTACAATTATAAGTTATTTGAGAATTCTTCATCAATCTTTTAAGAATATGACTACAGGTTTACTGACTACTCTTTTCTGTTGAATTGTATTTAGATATCCTTATCTTGGATGTCGCCCCGCTCACTCTTGGTATCGAAACCGTTGGTGGAGTGATGACAAATTGATTCCTAGAAACACTGTTATCCCATCCAAGAAATCCCAGGTCTTCACTACTTACCAGGATCAGCAGACAACTGTGACAATCCAGGTACACGATCTTTTTGCATGAGTTTAGTTTAGCATAAAGAGTAGTCCTGATGCCAACTTGGAGGTTTTTGAAGGGGAAAGGAGTCTCACAAAAGACTGCAGATTGCTTGGGAAATTTGATTTGACTGGAATTCCTCCAGCTCCAAGGTCTTTTTCCCATGCCTCTTTTCAATCTGTTTACGTTCTATCAAAGTTATGTGTGCTTCAACTTTACTAGAATTTGCTTGTTTTATTTGAGCAGAGGAACTCCTCAGATTGAAGTCACATTTGAGGTTGATGCCAATGGTATTCTAAACGTTAAAGCTGAAGATAAGGCCTCGGGGTGTTCTGAGAAGATCACAATCACCAATGACAAGGGTTGGCTGAGCCAGAACGACATTGACAGGATGGTCCGGGAGGCTGAGGAGTTTGCTGAGGAAGATAAGAAGGTGAAGGAGAAGATTGATGCCCGAAACAGCCTGGAGACTTTCATTTACAACATGAAGAACCAGATAAATGACAAGGACAAACTTGAGGACAAGTTAGAGTCTGATGAGAATGAGAAGATTGAGACAGCAGTTAAAGAGGCACTGGAATGGTTGGATGACAATCAGGATGCTGAGAAAGAGGATTATGAGGAGAGGCTGAAAGAGGTGGAGGCTGTTTGCAACCCAATTATAACTGCTGTCTATCAGAGGTCTGGTGGAGCCCCTGGCGGCGGATCAGATGGCGGCGAAGATGATGATGATGATTCCCATGATGAACTCTAAAGATATAAGCTTTAGGTAGTGCTAAGAGAATTGAAGAGTAGGATAAACAAACAATGTCTTTTTCTAATCCAATTCTTTTTGGTGTTTGGCTTAGTAGAGTGGAAGGAAACAGTGTGAGGGACAAGGTCACTACTTGTCCTTCCTTTTCTTCTGTCCGATTTTCACGTGGTGACTTGTATAGAGAGATCCTATATTAGAAGATGGGTTTTGTACTTACCACAATTAATTTTTTCAGCAATCAAAGTACAGGTAGTTGGTTTTCGAGATTGCAATCTTCTTTATATATATATATATATCAAATGCATCATTCATCTTATTGTGATGACGTGGTAGTGTTTATCAACCATTGAATTAATTATTTATTTATTAGTACCCATCATGTAAGTGTAGTATGTGAGATTGTTACATCACTTTTGTGGAATTAAAAAGTGATTTTTAGAAGTACTCTTTCCCTAATGATTTAGATACTAGATCAACTATCTAAATTTTCCATAACCTTTATTAGAAAGGAACCAGGATTAGCCAGTATTTGTATTTTGTAGCCCCACAGACAAAGTTTCTCCAAACTAAGGTATAGAACTTCCAACCCAATTTGAAAGAAAACAGTGAATCCCACAAAAAGCACATTGTTTTCTAACCAGTATCAATCTGTCATTCCTTTCAAGTGTGGTCATTTCTCTTTACAAACCCCGTGAAGCCATTCCCCAATTTCGACAGTATTATTCTTAAAGATTTAGTCTCATACTCAATACTTACAATCATATCAAGATTTTAGAAAACAAACATTCCAAGAAGTTACTTCCGTTACTTCTATTGCCACTTTTTTTTTTTCTTTTTTTTTCTTTTTTAATTTTTTATTCTATTCAAAGTGGGGGAATGGAAAAGGGAAATTACAAGAACACAAATAAAATCAACAAAGAAATCCTAGTAACAGTCGAGAATGAGTCAATTAAATGACTCGGCCCATCAAGTGAACCAATACGGCCAAAAGAGGCTGTTATAAACAGCAAAATTCTGTAAACGAAACAACACTCCAAAGGGTAGCCGACCATCAGTAGTCGAAAAGGAGAGAAAAATCTCTGTCAAAAATTATATTAAAAAAAAGAAAAAAAGAAAAAGAAAAAAAAAAGGGGGCCAAATCAAGGATCTAGCCAAGAAAAGATGCACAGTGAACAAAAAATTACAAAGAAAAATAAAGAGACAACAAATACAATAAATTAAAAGCAGAATAAAATCTCTTAAACCAAAAATCAAAAACACCAACGGCAAAGATGGCTAAGATGCGTCGGCCCGGGATGGCCGAAAGGGTGAGCGAGAGGCAACGGTGGGAGGAGATGATGCCGGAAACAATGGTGGAGGGGTGCGATGGGTGGTGGGGCTGCCAGTGGGAAACCAGATCAAACTTCAAAGAAACCAAATTGAAAACCCATGACGGATCCGAATGAAAATGTTGTTGTCATGGCTCGGAAGAGGCAGTGGAACGTCGGAGGAGGGGCTGGAGTTGTGATTTCTGACAAAGATAGAATAAATTGCACAAGGCGATGGATAAAACCGGACAAAAGAAATCACTGTTGAGAGGCAACATGGAGAGAGGAAGAGGGATAAAAGAGGAAAGGCGGGGGTGGGAAGAACCTGGTCAGCCGTTCTTCCCACCCCCTTAGTCTTGCTTTTCTCTATGGAGGCGCTAGAGAGAAGAGAAAGAAACCCTAGGGGTATATTCTATTGCCACATTAAATGCACAAGTGCACAACTTCGAATCAATGAATCAAATTTGACAATTCCATAACAAAAGAAAGCATATGCATGCTGTTTCAACCCCTTGAAATCAAACTTTATATGTTCTTTAAGTACAGTATCGGGAAGAATGGGAAAAAAAAAAAAGTAATGGTGAAGGGGCAAGGGCTAAGGTAGAAAGAACTTGATCACTAATTTCATATATCTGAAAGATATAAAAGTTGTAAGGGTTATACAGAAGCATATACACATCCATCGAAAATTTGTCAAAAACAAATTTGACAGAAAGAAACCTAAGACTAATAAGCTATCAGTCAATCTGCTTCCCTGCAAATTGCATCCAAGGCCAGTTTGCCTCACACAGATCAGAAGGAGAGTTGCCCTCATTGTCCTTTATATCAGTCTCTGCATTTTCCTTCACAAGATATTCGGCAATGGCTTCTCTCTCGCACACAACAGCATAATGCAATGGGGTTTGGCCGTCATTATCCTTCCAATAGAGAGAGACAGACAATATTAATAACAAAAAAGAAAGTTGAAAAGGCAAAGAACTACTTTTTCTTATTACCCACAGCCTCACATTCCACCTTGATACAAAGAAAGTACCATTCGAGCTAAAGCTCATTGCCCGAGGCAAAAAAATATACGCATAAAAGAAGAAAGACCATTACAGGTTCTTTTCCCATCGTTATATTTCAAAAGACAAAATGTATTGAGAGCAAGAAGGCAGTCCAAAATGCCAACAAATGATACATAAATAAACTACCTTTGCATTTACATCAGCATTCCTGCTAACAAGCAATTCAGTGTTCTTAAGGTGGCCACGATCCACAGCCCAGTGCAATGGAGTCCGTCCCTCGCTATCTGCAATCAATTTAGTTAACTGTTTTAGAAAGCAAAATAAGTTTTGATTATCCTAGATGCAAATAGAGGTTGAAGCTGGAAAAAACCCCTCTGAGCTCTGCCTTTTGTTAGAGGAGAGCGTAATACACATCGAGAACAGAAATGGTACAAGCATTGATTGTCAATAAAGTTTTTATAATTTTCCAGCACAGCAAAATTGAGCTTCTGAAGTTAAGCTACTACACATCATTCATGCGTCCAAAACAATTTCACTGCTATCCTAACAAGCTTCTGCCAAAGGTTGCAGCAGGATTCCAAAATCTAAGGATATCTCAACAGAAATAGTTAAAATATGAAAAGAAAGAAGAAGAAAAAATGCACATACAAATGATACATGAGCCTATACATCTACCCCAACAAGTGGAAACTATGCCATGATTAAAAGAACCCGAGCCAAATAGAACTGAGAAGAGTACTGGGCAGTTCAAATCAGATGAGTTGAGAGCTTGATGTTGACCTCAGATAAAGCCGGTGTTTTCTAGCTTTGGTTAATTAATACTTAGGTGAACTCAAGCTGTTCTCGAGCTGTTTGAGCTTGTCAGTCAGTCCAATCTAACATGCAATTTTTTATCAATATCTACCATCAATAATCCAGATAATCATTATAAGATACTAGAAAGGCTACTTTTTCTTTTGTCAATTAGGTCTACCTTAATTGTACAAAACTATCACAGAGTCAAACCTAACATTGCCCAGCTTTGGCTTCTTAAGCAATCATGCTTGAAAGCATGGCTCATTTAAACAAGTGCCCTTCTCAAGAGCTGATCCTAAGCTGTTCACAAGAACTTGCCCTGTTTAATTACCCAAATAACTCTATTAAAGACATTGTAGAAAAGCCTCTAGGATCTCAACAACCATGAAAATTCAACAATGATATCGATATCATTAAGAAATTGTACAGATTTAACACTGGGGACAGTTAAAAAGAAACAAACCCCTCAGATTTACTGAAATGCCACTTTCGATACACTTAAGCAAATTATCCACTTCTCCTTCCCTAGCGAAGGCATGAATAGCGTCCATTTTCCTGAAAAGTAAAACAAGAAGCATTTAGCTCAGTCAAAAGAAAGGAAGAAAGAATTACTTTTGACATTGTCATCAATAATTTAACTCTTCCAACATATTGTATCTCTTGGTGAAAGAACTTTATTACTAAGGAACACTTAACTTACAAGTTAGTTTTCCTGAAAAGTAAAACAAGAAGTATTTAGCTCAGTCAAAAGAACGAAAGAAAGAAATACTTTTGACATTGTTATCAATAGTTTCTCTTCCAACATATCGTATCTCTTGGTGAAAGAAGCTTGTTACTAAGGAACAGTTAATAGATTTTATAAGTTATTTAAAAACTTAATGCTTTGTAATGCTAAGAGTCATGGATCTAACAGATACATCATGTTAACTCATTATGCACCACTTAGCATTCCAAAACCTAGCTATAGATCATAAAACTACTAAATGTTTCCTTCATTAGCAAGAAAGACACCTCTCAAAACCTTTATCAGTGGTTGAACAATAGCAAACTAAATCGCGGTTTTTTTTATTATGTAATTTAATCTCATTAAAAAAAATGCAGAAGGTCACAACCCTGCATACAAGAGAAACCCCTAATCAAGCGAATCATGTTAGTCATGCTCAATGACCAAAAAGTAAACCTAACAATCTTATAATCATTACATTTAAATTGAAAACAGGAAGTTAGCGTTGTAAAGACAGCCTATCTCATTACACAACCAACACAAAAATTACTAAAGGCCCTCTCTCCACACTATAAAGTTACAACCAGACTAGTCATCAGCAAGCAGCCAATAGTCGAGTCAGATATTAAAAATGGATAATCCAACTCATTCCAAAAAGCACGAAATAAGAGAATAAAAAACCAGCTTTCTTTGGGTGGCGTTTTTCTTTTGTTTTGGGATGGGGGGATGCAAAGATCATGAGGCAAAATGTAGTGTAGCTGGATCAAGGTCAATTATTCTAGCATCTTCTTGCACCCAAACCATCTACTAAACAATTCCAATTTTCTTCTCATCTAATCATCAGTCATCTATACATAATCTCTTGCAGCAGGCCAGGCAATAATGTTCAAGGGGTGCAGAAAATACAACATAACTTTTGACAGGAAATTTTGTCAAATTTTAACTCATAGGAACTTACAAAATACCACTGAGAAAAAGCCCTCATGGTTACTCTTCCAAGACATCAGTCATCCCCACTATACAATGTCATAGAGAGAAAACTGACTCCAGGCCCCTCACAAAAAGACCTGAACAACTCCTGTTTAACCTGACTAGCTGCTAAGGGTTGCGAATGGGTATACACACACCCTCATACAGGATCCCCAAATTCAGAATATAAGCAGCCTGCAGCTGAGTCAGATCAAAGCCAAGCCAAGACATAAATGCACACGCTCCACATGTATGTTTACACACAACCACTTAATGGCACATGAAACCATCTTCTTGACAGAACTAATAAAGGCTTAAAATAATAACACTGAACCTTTTACATAAGAAGTTCCAAGAACCTTACAACTCATTTCCAGATTCTTCCTCATAGACAAAAGTGCTGAAAACCGGTCCCATTGGCCCTTTAGCATCTTTACTCAGTGCATCACCTTCTCCACCTCTGCTCTTCTACTTATACATGAGTCAAAAAACCAGGAATGGGTAGGGAAAAGAACATCCAATAGAGAATACGAATATGAACAGGAAGCACCAAGAAACAGCAAGCCGGGAAAACAAAGATTCTCACCAGAGCTGAACCATCCAACCAAGAAGGATATAACTCTGATACTATATCAATGTACTTCTGCATAGCTTCCTCAGGAGGCATAGCACCCAATTTCTGCCATGCTTGCCTACCACACAACAGTCAATGGAAAAAAAATTCACATGCTCAGCCAGGAAATCTTAAAGTAGTAAACATAATTCAGCAGCCTATTCAGATTCCCTACACATTAAAACCTTTTATATGCAGCACTCCATATATAGAATTTTGTAGTTATGACCTAACTTGTTCAAGAGTATCATTCGAGGCAAATTTTGACTAGAACATTTACATGTACATATTTCACCTGAAGACAAATACAGACAAAAAAGTTCTCACAGTTACAATCACCACGTCTCATGCTGTGCTTCTAATTTGGCAACAATTAGACATATGTCTCACAATTAAAATGTGCTTCTAATCCATCAATCATCTTTCACCCTTACACCCACTCTATTAACTTTGTTGCTTAACATCAACTACAAATACTCACACGCACCCTCAGAATACCCAATTTCCCATTGACCTAAAGTCAAATAGCTCAAAACCTTCAATTCCACATACAATCAAACACACCCCAAAACCACATTGGCCCTTACCACCAAGCCCATGCAATTACATTCCACATAGAACCCACGAGACCCACAAATCAAATAAATAAACCAAAATTACCCATTCAACAAAACGTACAAATAAACAGTACACAAACCAAAATTACCAATTACCAAGCTAGTTCAATCACATTCCAAACAAAGCCCACTAGACCCACAACTGAAACAACCAAACCAATAACACGCATTTAACCAACACAAACAAAAAAAACCAACAAAACTCCAAAGATAGACAACACAAATACCACTTGGCCCGAGCCGTGACCTTCAAAGCCGAGGGCTGCGGCGCACTACACGGGCCCTCGGTGGCGATCTTGTAGAGCCCGTAGAGCTTCAGCTGGGCGTCGCTCGAGACCTTCTCGGAGAGCCGATCAGCCGCTGCCGCCGCCACAAACGCCGTGGCCGCGCTGAATATCTCGTCCAGCTCCGTGCACTCCACTCCCTCCCAATCATCGTCGTCGTCGGTTTCGACATCGCTGCCCGGAACGCTGTCGTTTCGGACGCTGCCGTGCTCGGCGACCACCGAGTCGGTCTCGTGTGCCAAACCCGGGTTCGGGTCGTCTGGGATTTCGGGTTTTGGGGCGGAGCGAGTGATGGAGAGGTTGTCTTCTTTGAAGGAGAGGACTATGGAGATCAACTTCGCGACAAGGAACGAGAAAATGAGGCCCAGGACTATGGACTGCACGAGCTGTTGCCAGTCACCCATGGTTGTACGATGAAGCCTATGAAACCAATAATTAACAAAAACCCTAAACGCTTAGAAATGGGACATGAGAGAGAGCTATAAACCCTAGAAATTGAGGGATTTGATGTGAGTGAGGGAGAGAGAGAGAGAGAGAGAGAGAGAGAGAGATGGGACAAATCTGAAAGATGACGAATTGTTTTTTTGATATGATTCAGACGGAGCGCTACTGTAGAGAGGGAATTTTGCACCAACGGAACGCACCGTATTTAAATGCATTGTATGAGAGTGAGGATGGTTCCGATCAGCTTTTGCATCTTTTATCGGATTGATTTTTTTTTTAAGTCTTGAAACATTATTTTTAAATTAAATCATTAAATGGCTTTTTGGTTTAAATTCGGATTTGAGCCTCAAAACAATTTGATCTTAATGTTTTTTAGCCGAAGAATGCTACAAACGCAACTCTTATACAACTTTTTTGTAATTGAACTGATATGGAGTGCTCATAATAAATTATTAGATCAACTTTTATTAAAAAAATATGCATAAATCCAATGATTTACGAGCACTCCACATCAACCAAGTTATACAAAAGTTGTATAAGAATTGAGTTTTTAAATTTACTAATTTCTATCTCACGAGCGACACCTTAGATTTGTATTTTCAATTATTGGACATCAACCTCTTAGTCTCTCCAACTCCAATTAAAGCTATAGTGGGCCAAGTTAACATATGCATCATTAGTATATGTGTTATGATAATAGACATGAGATATATCATGTCAACCATTATCTATTTTAATTAAGAGTTTGAATGCATAGCACTACGGTGCAATGTTTTATTAGAAGTAGGAGTTTATAGTTTATTTCATTATAAAGTTAGGAGTTTGTCTTCGAGCAATTGTAGGAGTTTATGGGCAAGGCTTACATGCAGTCCTTCTAAACTACTGCAAATCTGCGGTAGTTTAGAAGGAAGGCTGAGATCTTCCAAATGGTGATTTTACCCTAAAACGGCAGTAGATGCTTTTTTTTTTATAAAAAAAATTAAAAAAAAAAACGACCGGAAGATGCCCCGTTAATTCTCATCTCTCACATCTCTTTCTTCTCCAAAACTTATCTGAGTTCTCTCTCTGTTCTCTAATGCACTATGGGTAGAAAAACCCAAAATCAACAAAATCTCCAGCCTCTCGATGCTTACGACCGCCGACAGCCCTAAAACGATGATGACCTCTCTTATGCTTCCAATCCTGTTGTCGCTATGGGTAGAAAAACCCAATATCATAGACCTGGTATTTCTTAGGGTTTGTGGTGCAATGGTTTTACCCAAAAATGGAGTCCCTGCCTCCACCCAGAAGAGCGGTGATGCACCCGGCAAGATTGATGATCACAACGTCGATGCACTCGGCAAGATTGATGTGCATTGCGAATTTTATGTTTTTGGGCCATTTTATGGTTGTGATTTTTTCTTTTCTTTTTTTTACCTATTGTCATTTTGAGTTGTAAAGAAATCAAATTAATTTCATAAATATGTTAATTGTAATTTGGCACATTCCTTGGATTATGATAAATTTTCTAGAATTGTTGTTGGCATGTATGGCTACCTAATAAGTTTATAAATGCTCACTACATGAATTGTCTTCGTGTCTATATTTGGATTACTTAGCTTGTAAACACTTAATCTACTACGATTATGTTGAAGAAAGCCGATATTGTATATTAGATATTAGATCCTCCAAAGTCAATTATGCTTAGATCTTTTAGATCAATGTTATGATGCTTTTGATTTTATGTCTTATTGTCCATAAACTTATCAGCTCTAGTCAAATTGTTCATTTTACTTCTAGTTCTTTCAGATATAGCTAGAGCAAGTTTGGTTGTAAAGATGAATTTGCCCAGACAGTTTGTGCACTTCAATTATATTTCTGGTTGCGAACTCTCTGCTTGCAGGTTCCGTCTTATGTGATGCTGGGCTACCGACGTTGACAAGCATCAAGAGGTTGGTGGTTTTGTTGATTTTGGGTTTTTCTACCCAAAGTGCACTAGAGAAAAACCCAAAATTACCCCTTGGAAGTTAACGGGTCATCTTCCTGCCATCATTTTTTTTTTAAAAAAAAAAGCACCTATTGCCATTTTGGGTTAAAATCACCCCTTGGAAGATCTCAGCCTTCCTTCTAAACTACCGTAGATTGCGGTAGTTTAGAAGGACCGCATGTAAGTCTTACTCGGAGTTTATGTTTATGTCAGAGTCAGAGTTTATCTCAAAGTCTTCTACTTTGATTCATGTACTGGTTGAGTCCCCTATTTAAAGGGTGATCAATTGGTTATATGAAGGACTCCTCCAAACTCTGATTCAAGGCCCACCCATTGTTCATAGATTAATTACTTTTTAACAAAAGGAGAGAGAACTAAATATATTATAGCTCTTTCAATGGATTACCATTCTTCAACATCGAACACTATCCATAAGCCAATGAAACTGTTATGCTAACATAATATCATTACATATCAATGCCTATAATCATTTATTCTATTGGCTAAAAAGGAAGAAAACAAAATAGAAGAGAAAAAATAGCTTTAAAATGGGTCTTCATTGCAATTCACCCCATTCTCAATACTTGCACCTTCCATAGCCTGTTTAAACATAAATGACAAACAGAAAAATGAAAACCCTTTTAAAATGCCCCCAAAAAAGGAATAAGTGATTATTAAAATGAAAAAAAAAGAAAAAAAAGAAAAAAGTCTCATATACTTACTTGGATCCACATCAGTGATGGCTCCAGTTTGTTCAAAATCGCAATCATAGCCGTACATTCCCATGGCTTGATAGTACACATTCATTGCATAAGCCGCATGGGCACGAACTGTGTTGGGCTCAAAGCACGCCCCTCCTTCTTCGATAGGCCCACAGTTCAAGCCCAGCCCACAAACATAATCAATATTCCTTTGCAGAGTATCTGGGTCAACCCCTGTTTTGGGCAGACACCATTGTTTTCCCTCAACTGGTGGCATTGGGCCCATTGGTGGAACACCTGGTCCTGGAATTGGGCTGATTGGTGGAACACCTGGTCCTGGGCTTGTATCTGGGCCTGGGCTTATATCTGGGCTTGGTGTCCTATCAGGAATGGATGACCTAGCCTGCCAGAGCCAAGTCCACAAACCAATCAAGCATAAACATAATGACGATTAACAAAAATGTGTTAGGGTGATTATCGGCTGCGGCAGCTACCGTGGGCCGTAGGATCCCAACATCATAGACGGGTGTCATATCAGGCTGAAACAACCCGAAGTTCCTCTCGCACGTTGGGCCGGGCTTGAGATTTTCATTGAATAGGGCAAAAATGTACGTCTCAAATGTCCGGTTGGGCATGAGTGGCGTCCCGCTACCGGAATTCACATGTCGAACAAGGTTTCCATTGTAATCGGCTGCACTTTCCGGGCTAACGCCAACTTGGGATGAATCTCCCACGGAAGGCCAGCCCGTTTCCGCTATAACAATTTCAATGTCGTCAAAGCCCAATAGTTTCATGGCCGAGAAAACCGCATCCAATTGAGCATCCAACATGTTTGTGTATAGAAGCTTGGTGTTCCCATCAAAAACCCCTGGATTGGGCCTAAAGAGTGCATAATCCAGAGAGTCCGGGGAGAAGCCAAAATATGGATATGGGTTTACCATGAAAGGCGAATTGGTGGCCCTGAGGAAGGCAAGCAAGGGTTTGAGCACATGGATGTCGTAGCCTTGTCTAAATTTGCCGGTGGATGGCGGGCTTGAGGATGACAAAATGCCCAACGAGTGGGGGGCCGAAACCTTAATCCGCCGGTCCAAAGAGGCCGCTGCAAGCGCCGCGTGAAGGGTTTGCACGGCGGGGACAAGGCTTGCAATTAACACCTTATTGGCGGTGGATAATACTTCGTTGCCGACCAAAATTCGGACGAGGTTGGTGGCGGGTGTATAAGGTTCGACATTTGTTTTCACCCATTGTTGGGCAAAGCTTAGCTTGGTGAGGTTGGGGATTTGGTCGTTGGGCACCGTGATTGTGACTTCGATTCCGGTGTGAGCAAAGGCTCGCAAGATTGCAGGGTCGGCATCAAAGAGCCTCACACGGTTGATAATGGTCGATTCTAAAAGGAATTTTGCAACTTCGGCCGGCGGAGGAAGATTGTTTGCCACTGTGCCATAGTTGACCCCGATGTTTCCTTGCACTCCTGATCAGCAACAAAATGGTGACATCTTTAGAGTTCGATTTTGCAGGTCAAATATGTATTTTAAACAAAATGGCTTTTTTATTAGGAGGGAAATCAGTCCGAAAAGAAATATCATACAATTTATTTAAAATAATACCAAGTGTCTATAAATATTTAAAAGTTACATTAAATTTAGTTTAGGTTAGTAAATTGCTATTAATAACATTAAGAATTTAATGTACCTTTTAAATGTTTATAGACACTTGATACTATTTTAAATGGGTTTGAGGATATTTCCTTCAGACTGATTTAGAGGAATTTATGTCATTTTTATTATTATATAGATGAAGAGAAGATTCGTTTTTGGTAAATGATCAAGTATTCTGCTAACTCTGCTCCAATCTATGAACAAAAGACATTTGATCCCTTTACAGATACCGACTAAAAAAATTGTATAGAAAATGGTAAAATTTATGAGTGGCTAGTTTAATTATAGACCAAAATCTTTGAATGTAGGAGGAATTTGTGTATTTGGACATACCTTGGAAGATGGTTGATGCAAGGATGAGTAAAACTTTGGTGACTATTGAAGCAAAAACGACACCAGTAGGCTTGTCCATGACTGTACTGGCCATGGGAGATGAAGACGATGAATGGCGCAATGGGGGCAGCCATTGCTGAAGAAGTAACCTTGAGATGCTTTGCTTTAAGATTGGGGAAGTTGTTGGTGCTAAGGGTTGGATTTTTTGTGAGAGATCTTTATTTTTTGTGTTGGCTTTTGGAATTCTAGCTTTGCCTTTGAATCTCTTCTATCACAATCTTCTTGTTGTTTGGGAGGAGATTTTTGATAACTTATTCAATAAAGTGTCATGTCTCTTGATTTTACTCTACCATGAATACAAGCAAGGAAGGTGATGCTTGGTAATGGAGAATTTGCTTTAGTTGAAGTGTTGGACACCAAGGAGAATAATCTTTTCTTACGATGGAGAAGGAATTGTAATATAAACAACTCTAAAGCCTCGTTCTTTAGTTTTTACTTTTGCCGTAAATTACCCTTTGAAGAGGCTAGGGTTATATTGTTGGGAGGAATAATGAACGGGATAGGATCTATTGTTATTAGACTGTCAGAAATTTGTAAAAATTTATTGGATAATCTATCTGTCCTGAACAACTTAAAATACGAAACTTTATTACCTGAACCTACTTGTCCTGAACAACTTAAAATACAAAATTTTAGACAAGTAGACCTGATGACTCATTTATTTTTGTAAATTTGAGTGACTCATCGAAGAGAATCTCACTCCAAAATAACTTGAAGGTATGATGCGTTTAAGTCTTGGTCAACAAGCAATGCCTTGTCGTGATCTCACTCTTTGAAAATTTGGCGTAGAAAATACCAAATTTAACAGCATTCCAAAATATTTTCTCCTATCTTTAGTAATTGTTTGTAATGGTAACAATTTTTTTTTTATTTGGAAATTACCTTTTGCTACTATGAACTATAACGCTTTAACATTTTTTCCTCATAAACTACCAATTATACTACTTTGCCCCCATGAACTATCATTTTGTATCCAAAACCTCATTTCGTCAGTCAAAGCTGTTAACTCAGACGGTCAATCCGTTACTTTATCCCATGAACTACAAAGCATTGTCACTTTAACCGTGTGAGTTAACGACTTTAACTGATGGAAGAGAGTTTTAAGCACAAAATAGTAGTTTATGAGGGGCAAAGTAGTACAGTTGACAATTCATGAGAAGAAAATGCCAAGACGTTGTAGTTCATGGGAATAAAATATAATTTCCCCTAATTTTTTTCAAAACAAAAATATTAACAAACAATTCAAAAGATAAAATACTCAAATCTATTATACACCCAATTCGGATCTAGCTTCACTGATTGAAACAAGACAAAAAGTTTCTATTACGTACCATCGGTTGTGTTAGGCAATAGAATGGAAAAAGGGAGTGAAATGATATTGTAGCAAATTTGATTAATATGAGAAAAAAAAGTAAGAATATTTTGTATAAAAAAAATGAAAAAACTTATTTTGTAGTAATTTTTTTATTTGAATAATAATAAAAAATGATTAATGTGATATAAAAAATAAAAATATTAAAATTAATTTTGAGAAATTTTTTTTTTTGAAGTTTTTGATCCGGTCTGGCACTTTGCCAAACACAGCCTCAATCCGCAACGAAGGGCCAAAAAATAGAGGAGATATTTTGAATCACAACGTAAGCATCTATAAACTTGTCTTTACTCCCCACTTGTCTGGTCGAAAAAACACAAAAAAGAATAATTACGTTATGTTTTTGGATTATATTTATATCTGCATTGGCAGTCTGATCACAAGTTCACAACCCGTCAAATTTGACAACTCAGAAAAGCCCCTTTGGGGAGGGAATAATAATAGTACTCCCATTTACCTGTTTAACATAATTTAATTAGAAAATTTCTGTCAAAAAAATCAGAAAAAAAACTCATAGTTTCGCTAAAAAATAAAGCATGTCAGAGAAGAAACTTTTTTGCTGACATTTAACAGAGCAAGACGCCAAATATGGAGAGGTACTGAAAGATGTTGGAAATTGAGGGTATGTCCGGGCAAAATGCTTTTTAGCTGAGACAAAAATAATAATAATCATGGCAAGTACGACGCAGATTTGTTTGTTTTTTAAAAAAGAGTAAGAGAGATTTCATTAACAACCATCTAGACATGCGTAGAAGATTCAGGTAATTAAGGAAGTATTTAATTAATTATATTTAAGAGGTATTTTTATTTTTTATTTTTTAATTGAACAAGAATATCATTCTAATATAACTAATTATATATTTTATTTTTCCATTCAAATAAACTAGAGATGATTCTAATTCTAAAACTTCAAGGTGTTTGCATGTGTAATTTTTTTATATTATTTTTGACTCAGTTCAAAATTGTGAATATCAAATATATATATATATATATATATATATTTGGACGTTTTAAAAAATATAATTGAAAATAAAATAAAATATATTACAAAAAAAGAAAAAAGAAAATATAATTTATTTTATGTTGAGTTACATATAATTTTCTTTATGTAGAATTTTATTTGTGAAAAACAAAATTTAATTACCTTACTCTAAACTTTATTTGAACGAACGACCTTAATCAATATGTAAGTTTTACGTTCAAGCAAAATGACTTGCTACTTTAAGGTGTCATGAATTCAATTTTTTTTTTCTTCTTTTCCTCTAAAGTTTCAATATCTTGGAAATTTTTATTTTCATAACCATAATTGAGCCTTAATTAAAGAGCATTTACAATAATTGAGGTCTTAAATTTTTCTTTTTTTAAAAAAAAAAACAAACTTAATTATACTATTAGTAATTTGGGCCTTAAACAGCCACCTAATTAGCCTAGCCAATGAGCCAACTATGCTCGCTCTCTCTCTTTCTCTCTATCCAAACACAAGTTTCGGGCAGTGGGTTTTTTTTTCTAAGCAATACTCAGGGGAGAGGGGTTAAATTCCAAGACGATTTGGCTCATTTAATTTATATATTGTTAAAGCATTGACTGAAACTTATTAGTATGAGTATATATATATAAAACGACGACCCCCCCCCCCCCACCCCCCCCTATTTTATAGTTTAACTGCTAGCTTGTTAATTAGTTTATGGTCAAGCTGATCATTAAACTTAATATCAAAGATTTGGTCAGTCAGCATCAACTTTATTTTTTATAGGTTAGAACGGTGGTTGTAAGATTCTACATAAATATTATATATATATAAAAATATAAAATATATACCCATCATGGCTAGCTACATGCCAAATTAACAATTAAGTAATTAATTAAGAAGTACTCTAACTACAAATCATGGCCCTAAACTTAGCTTTATTCAGCTTGCAGGTAAGACATCTACTGTTTAGCTTTATCGCCAAAACATGAAACACAAACTTTAATTTTGACAAATCAAAGAAGAAACATCAGGAAGATTCGCTATTTTTTTCTTCCACTACTCCCAAGTCCCAATATTAATTCCAAACCCTTAACTCACAACCTCAACCAGCTAGCTCTTATATATATATATTTGATCGGGAGATTAATTAATTGGTTATCTGAATATTGGTGTAGTAAGCAATTGAAAAACAAAAATAAAAACAAAAACAAATTAAATATAGCGGGTATTATTTCATGACAAATTTTGAAACTACAAGTTTATGAAAATATAAATAGATTGTTTTTATTGGTTTTAATATATATATATATATATATATATAATCTTCAAATTAATCTACCAAATGGTTGATAAGTGTTGATACATTTTTTGTCCAACAGTCTCCAAATGGTGTGAATGGCACATGTTCTTCGCGTTCTTCGTGGCATCCTTGATCTTCAATTTTGTTGGTCTTCGTGCTTCTTTAATTCCTGCAAAATAATAGCCTATCAGGAGAACTCGTCGGTGGGGTGCCGGCGGGTCTCACTCCGATGTCTAAGTTAATTTTTTTCAGAGTTTGATATTCTCAAGAATGTGGATGTATTGCCTACCTTAGGCTCCATAGCATGTGCCTATATATAATGTAAGTTGCCTGATGATTAGAATGGTAACCAGGCGAGGAAAATGGGATTCAAGAGTGATTGATGGGTGAATTAATAACCCTGTCTCCTGACTGTTATAGTCAATGTAAATTCGTCATTGCAATCAATGTGATCTCGGTCATTAAGTTGGTGGTTACGAATGAAATATGCACCCCCAGTCATTAATGTGCTTGACCATTATGAATGGGATATATGCTTGGAAGTTAATCCTGGACTTTCTCTTATTTTTGATATTTTGACCCGTATTTTAGAGGTACAACAGTTACCCCCCAAATTCCTTTATCCGAGGAACTTGGATAGAGAAATTTTAGCATGTCTTGGGGATTCCACAACTTGTTTTACTCGAGACCCGAGGATAAAAATCAAGACCCGAGGGTGAAAACCGGAATCCAAGGGCAAAAACTGAGACCATTTCTTCAAGACTTGGTTGAAAAACCAAGTAATCACCTTCTTTGACCAAGGGTAAAACCGACCCGAGGATAGAAAACATTCATCTTCAATATCTGAGGATTGAATCCGAGACCCGACGATAAAACCTGAGACCCTCTCTTCAAGACTTGGTTGAAAAACCAAGTAATAATCTTCTTTGATCTTAGGGATGGACTCGAGACTCGAGGATAAAAACCGAGATCTTCTCTTCAAGACTTAGTTAAAAAACTAAGTAATAATGGTGCTCTCCTGATGGGCCATTATTTTGTAGGAATTAAAGAAGTACGAAGACCAACAAAATTGAAGATCAAGGATGCCACGAAGAACAACCATTCACACTAATCGGAGACTGTTAGACCAAAAAATGCACCAATAATAAGGGTGCTTATTTCATAGAACTTCATAAACCCCGTTCCTTGGTAGAAATTAATAAACATGCATGGTTAGCAGCTGGGCGGCACTGGATACAACTACAAACATCAAGGGAAAAAAGAAAAGAAGAATTAAAAAACATATATATATATATATATATAGCCGAAGCATGAAATTAACTGTGTGCGGCCTGGATATATAGCTCCTAGCTGGTGGCTTGTTTGGGTAGCGAGAAAAAGAAAAAGAACTTATCTGAAGTAGGGTGCATCAAATTAAGGATTTTGAAGACAAGAAAGATGATGGTCGAGAAGAACCCAGATGCAAAATCTTCCACTTTTAACATTGCTTGCTCAAATGAGCATCTCAAAAACAGTAGCACCCAGCATCATGGTGATCAATCAGCATGTGCAACTGTGGTTGGAATACTCATTTGAGCAAGAAACGTTACAAAGAAGGAGTCCACAATTCTCTCTCTCTCACACAATGACACAAACAAACAAAGCCATATCTGATATATGAACCCTAGAATCAAGGCTTTATTATAAGCAGCAGGGGATCTACTACCATATATATATATATATATATACAAGTATGTACATGCGAGAGACAATGCAAATTACCAAAAGGACACACGAGGAATTAGGTTAAACACTAATCTTGAGATCTTTTCGAGGGGTGTTATGGGTAACATGAACTTGTTGGATTGATTGAGAAGGGTTAATGTGAAGAGAGGGCATGACAGTCAGTCCAAAGAGTTTACTCAACGGATGAAGGAATTGTAGGTGTTGATGGAAATTGGAATGGCAGCTAAAGGTGGTGTGATAAGCTAGCTCAACAACCAAATGAAACACCGATAAATTCCAAACAAATATTAGATATATGTGTTTTACAAGCAACTTTTTACAATATATATATACCATTCTGGCCATTCTTTTATTTCTTTTTATTTTTTATTTTTATCTTTTTCTCCATCTTTCAGTTTGGGGATCCGGAAGAACAACAATTCTCACCTCCACCAACTAAAATCATGTCAAGAACATGAAGAGTGCGTACATACAAAAATATCTTTTACAATAAATTATAGAATATGTTCCTATCCATCATTGTTTATTCTTTTACTATATATATCAAAGTTGGTTAATTTATGTCAAATATAGAAGGGCCCATGGGGAAAAAAAGTCCATAAATTAATGGTATAGACAAGAATTATCTCAATTAACTACTATGTTGATGTAGTACCTACAAAGCCTACAATAAACCCTTATATCACTTTTTGTTAAACATAATGATGTTAGAAACTATTTTTTTGTCCTACAACTATTTTATAATGCTGATCTAGCAGTTTCAACCAACTCTTAATTATGGGTACTTAACTATACTTAGAAAGAAATAACAAAAAATATAGTTCAACCAAGGATTAAAGATGAAATCTTTTTACACTTTGTGAGTGTATTAATTTAGATGAATTCTTTGTATGGAATATAATGTCTCTTACCAATTAAATAGTTTCACCATCTTTTAGGTGGAAATGTACATTGTGGTTACTTGGCCTAGGAGGGTTGGGATCCTCAGCAATAATAGCTGGAGAATTGCCCATAAAAAATGGCTGAAATTTTGGCCATTGAATCTCATCCAAGTGTATATACACTGTCATCCCCAAGGACCGATTGGGGGTGGCGGGCCACCTCCTATGGCAAAAATGTTTTATTATTACTTTGTTTTATATTTTATTTTTAAAATTTAAATAATATTTTATTATTTTTTAATTAATGGAACACGTGGCAGCATATATACCCTTTGATGAGATTTAATGGTTAGGATTTCAACAATTTTTAATGGTGAATTTCCCATCTATTGCTAGGATCCCGATCCAGCCTTGGAAGCAATCGATTATTGTTATGAATTTAAGATTTGAGATGTTGCAAACGACATATAAAGGTGAAAGTGTCATAATAGGGATTTGGTTTCTTTGCACTTAGCTCGTCGCTATTCGATTTTTGTTTCCATCTTCTAAGAGTCAAAGTTCCAGCTGGACAAAGTCTGCAACTCCTCAAAGTATACATGTGAGTTGCTCTACTTGCCTCCATTTGTTTAATTTCTTCATGAATTTCACTCGATCATCAGACTTTGGAACACCCATTTCGATGGCACTGTCAATTCATTAATTATTTGCCAAAACCCTCATCATTAAAATTGAACGTGCTTCATAACTAAGCATATATAGAATTTGTTAATTTCAACTGTATACACAATTCTTTGGCTAACGAGAAGTGCTACATTTCTTAATTTTTTTTTCTTTCTAAAAGTTGGATCTCAAGATACAAATGATGTCACCATTATACGGGATTTATAAATTTGAAAAATGTATCACCGACTTATAAGATGGTAACACACCAATTAGGAACCAATCTTTAGAAAAAAAAAAATTGAAAAGTGTAACATTTCACTTGGCTAATTTTAAAATTTTTGAAGGGACATTATTAATTAAGTAATAATTTGAAAGAAGTAAGTGAACTTTTCATTTTCATTTATTATTTGAAAGAACGTTTGCACCGTATTCACATCTCGAGCAATGAAGCTATTCATCATATGTGTAGTAAAAAACTTCATATAAGAAGTTACTTGAACCCTACCACGATTAAACATGTGTCCAACACAACCGGTATAGATTAGATTCACTTAGGGTTGAAAATGCGGGTGGTTAACTACTAACCGCTCGCTAACCGCTTTTGAAGACGGTTTAAGATTTTGAAAAAATTACTAACCGCCTATATATATATATATATATATATATATATATGTGTGTGATATAATATATTTTATATCTATATATTTAAAAATATATGATGAAAGTATAAAAATCTAGAGATGATGTCGTATATATGTAGTAGGGTAATATAGTATTACCATGAAAACAACGTTGTTTTGGTTTTTTTTTTTATAAAAAAAAAATTCGTAAAAGCGGTTAATGGTTATTAGGGTTATTAACCGTTAACCGCTGGTTAATCGCCTAAACGGTTAGGATTAGCAGTTTTAGCCAATAAAAACTAATATTAACAGCCTTTTCACCCCTAACTTGAACCTACCACGATTAATTATTGGTTGAATTACATTTATATGTTCAATTGCGTTCCAGAATTTTGTATGAAAAAGAAAAGGAGAAAAAAGTAATCATCTTGGTAATCAATTAATTTCTTTTTTTTCTTACAAAAATTAATATCATTTTTTTTTTTTTTACATTAACAAACAATTTTCTTCATAATTTCTCTCACTCGGCTTGCTTTCTCATAAAAACTCGTTTCTCTTTTTGTTTTCCAAAGCGAAGTTAAAAAAAATATATATATTTTTTAAAAAAATAGCTTCCCTGTTTGGCCTCATTCTGCGTTGTGCTATGTTCTTAGGTAAGAGGGATGGGCTATGCCTTCTCCCTCTTCCCCTCCTCTTCTCCGCTTTGTGCAATGTCTCTCCCCCTTTTATTTTTAATTTATATCAAATATAGTTAACTCCTGTCAAATTCGTGGCCAAGCCACCCCAAATCAGCGGCTGTCAGAGACTTTGCCACCCTTATTAGTAGTTTTCGAACCTTTTTTTTTTTTGTGATAATTTATGTAAAAAAACCTATACAATATATTGATAGTTCGAGAGAATATAAAAAATGAAGTGGACTAAGGGGGGTAGATTAAGAAAATAAATATACTTTTTCTTTTTTAAAATCATTTATTTACCCAAAAAAAAAAAAAAATCATTTTTCTCTCCCTAAACATTCAAAACTCATTGCTTTTTCAATCAAATCTTGTCCTTTTTCTTCCTTGTTTTAGTCTGCTTGGAGTTGGCAGGAAAGTTAGGGAGGGAAAGGGTGGAGGGCTCACGTCGACATAGACAGTGGAGAGTCTAGAGACTAGTGTCAGTACATTTGAAGACGGAATAGGAACGTTCAGTCTAAAATGGATCAAAAAAATATTTAGTTTATAGCTAAAAATTTTAAGAAAGAATTATAAAGTCACAAATAAGATATTGTTTATTAATTAAAAATAATTATAAAATATTATTTTAAATTTAAATAAAAATATAAAATATTAAGAGATAGTTGACCGCTCCAATTAGGAGCTGCAGTGGCTTCGGCCAATCGCTCCTTCATATTTTATAATTTTTTTTAATTTTTAATTAAATCTAAAATAAGATATTTTTCAGTTTATTTTGAATGGGTGAGGATCTATTCCGTCTTGTCCTTTTTCTTGTTCTAATTTGCTTGGAGTTGGCAGGAAAGTTAGGGGAGGCCCGGGAGGAGGGGGCTCACGTCGACATAGACAATAGAGAGTCTAGAGACTAGTGTCTGCACATGAAGACAGGGTTGTGGGGGCGAAAAACAAGAAAAAGGCTTGTAATTAAGGCTCACGCGATAATGACATTTCAAACCATGTAAATCATGTAAACAGTACAAAATATCAAGATGAGGGTTGATGTATAATCACTCAAATGTATTCATTTATAGAAATGAATTCATTAGAAAAAGTACTGATTACATTTATGGAAATGAATACAACAAAACTCAATACCTTTATGGAAATGAATACATCAACTCTCAGTTAAGGGTGTGGAAGTCAATGTATCCCTCTATGTGTTCAATCACTTAAAAGATATTTGAGAATTGAGAACATCGAGTTATGGAAATCACTGAACCATCAGCATAGACAAATGATATTTATCGAGAAAAAAAAGAAAGTGTTAATATCTAAGCACATAACAGCCGCAACCTTTAGGGTGCGTTGTGTAAAAATTTTCAATACGAGATTTAAACCTATGTCATAATGCGTGTTCAACCACTTGAAAGATATTTGAGAGTTGAGACCACTGAACGATCGAGACTATTCAACCATCAGTATATAAAAATCACTGAACCATCTGACAGTGATGGATGATATTTATCAAAAAGAAAACATGATAATATTTCAACACATCACATCCACAATTTTTAAGGTGCATTGTGTGAAAATTTTCAGTACGAGATTCAAATTCACGCCATAATGCATGTTCAACCACTTGAAAGATATTTGACAGTTAAAATAATTGAACAATGGAGAGCACTCAGCCATCACTACTGCATAGAAATTATTGAACCATCTGACAGTAATAAACGATATTTATGAAAAAGAAAGCGCGGTAATATCTAACAACGTCGCTAGTGCATTGGGGACCATATGAATGTCATCTGTCTACCCGCCGCTGTTATCATAGTTGTGTTGAAAACGGTGCATTGGGGTCTGGGGACCATTTTCTTATGCAATTCAAACGGTCCCCATTAAAGCTTCCGTACATAAACCTGAAAATAGAAGTACTTCACTGCCTTCTTTGCTAATTTATAGATAATAATCAGTTAGGCCGGCTTAATGGCTAACCACTGAGGCAATTGCCTAAGACTCCTAATTAATAAGGTTAAAAAAAAAATTAATAAGGCTTAAGAAAAATTTTAATTTTATTTTAACTTAAGGCCTAATTTTTTTTTAAATAAGGCCAAAAAAATTTTTCCATAAAAATTTAAGACCTCTAAAATAAGATCAAATATAATAAGTATATTGTAAAATAAGACTAATTAACTCAAAAAAAAAAAAAACAAATATTTCACATCAATTTTTTTGGGTAACTAGTTAAAAGTTAAACTTAAAAGTCATGAAACAACAATGAAAATAAAAATAATAATAATATTATAGAAATATAATAATATTATTAAAATAAATATTATTTAATTAATATTTAAATATTAAAAAAAATAAGGTCCAACTTCAAAATTTTGTCTACGACCCCTAAATACATTGGGCCGACCTGTAAACAGCCAAGACTATCCTCTCAAATAAATAAGGAGAAATTATTTATTGGGGAAGAACAACAATTGTCACCTCCACCAACTATAATCATGCCCAACAAGAGTGCATACATGCAAAAATGTCTTTTACAATAAATTATAGAATATGTTCCTATCCATCATTGTTTATTCTTTTACTATATATATCAAAGTTGGTTAATTTATGTCAAATATTGAAGGGCCCATGGGAAAAAAAAAGGTTCATAAATTAAAGGTATACACAAGAATTATCTCAACTAATTACTATGTCGATGCAGTAGTTACAATAAACCCTTAATTAAATCACTTTTTGTTAAATATAATAATGTTAAAAATTATTTTTCTATCCTCCAACTATTTCATAATGTGGATTTGGCAGTTTCGACCAACCTTTAATTATGGGTACTTTGGTGCTTATAAAAGAACCAAAAACATACTTAAACCAAGGATTAAAGATGAAATCTTTTTACACTTTTGGGTGTATTAATTCTAATCTCCAACATGTGTGGAATATCTCTTACCAATTAAATAATTTGACCATCTTTTAGGTGGAAATGTAGGATTGAGATTTCCTCAAATTACTCAAAATTGAAAATTCTCATGTTACGAAATCGTGGCCCTTTATTTTAAATCTAATAGTTTATAAAATCAATTAAACCTCGGTAAAACAAAAGTCAGCTTAAAATCAAAATTTAATGCCTCGGTTATACAAAAGTAGTTAGCATTTTATAGACCATTGAATTTAAAATGAATGCCACGATTTCTTAATATGAGAATCTCTAATTTTAAGTAATTGGAGAAGATCTCAATCCAAAAAGGTACATTGTGGTCACCTGGCCTTGGAAGTCGAAGGCAATCAATTAATGTTATGAATTGAAGAATTGAGATCTTGCAAAAGACGGATCAGACTTACATGCTGTTATTAAAACAACAGTATATATGCTGTAATTTAAGCAACGATCAATTCTTAAAATTTTTATTCATTTTCTTTTTCCTATTAAAAATTTTTCAAAATAAATTAACTACGATATTCAATCTTAACCATTGTTTACACTACAACATCCGTATTGTTTTTAAAATACCGCATCCAAAAAATCCACATAGGACAAATACATAAGAGGGATTTGATATGCATGTACGTACAAAAGAAATATGTGGTTTCTCTGCGCTTCGCTCGTCGCTATTCGATTTTTGTATCCACCTTCGAATTAAGTGCCTGGACAAAGTCTGCAACTCCTTAACTCTTCCCTCCACAATCTCTTTCTACCGAATCTACCCAGCACAAGCTTTTTTAATTTTTTTTTTTATAAGAAAAATTTTGAAAATAGCTCCTATATATTGTCATTTAAAAAAAGAAAAAAGAAAAAACTTGAAAGAGAAGCTTACTTGCAATTTTGAAAATGAGTGTATTTTTATTTTTATTTTTTTAACCATCTTCATTTCTCTATTGAGTAAATAAGGTAAAAATAATATTTGTTTTGGTCGCTTAAGCCGTCAAGCACTATTTGCCACTTATAAAATATTATAAAATTTATATAAAATTAGCTTGTAAAAAATTTTGAAAGATATATGTTTAAAAAAATTTTGAGAAGTGTTCATAATCAGAATAAAAAAGTAAACACTTTAGCCGTATATAATTTATTCCATGATTATATATATATATATATATATATATATATATATGTGTGTCTACTTTATGATTGTTTATCAATTCAGTTGTCTCTTATTTAATTGTAATTTAACTTTAAAATTCTAGTTGTGGGAACTTAAGGATTACAGGTAAATAACATTTCTTTTATATTTTAAATTATGTTTATTATATTTTTAAATTTATGGCTCTTTCGCTATGCCCAGCTCATCACAAGCTGTACATGTGGGTTGCCCTACTTGCTTCCATTTTTTTCTTCCCGAATTTCACTCATCAGACTTTGGAACACCCATTTCAATGGAATTGTTAATTCATTACTTATTTGACAAAGCCCTCATCAAGGTTCAAAAATCAACCACTTTGGTACATAGCTCTTAGAATTGACTAAGGATCGATTGACTTATATAATTTTATACTTATGTCTCGAGACGATTCGAACACGACTTGCCAAACCTCAAATTGACAACCTCTTACTCTCTTAGGTATGACCTTTCTTTTGGTTGATAAAACTGAAGGTGCTTCATAACCAAGTATATATATAGAATTTGTTTCAACTGTACACACAATTCTTTGGCTAACGAGAAATGCTAGACTTTCTAATTTTTTTTTTCTTTCCAAAAGTTGGTTTCCAAGACCCAAATGATGGGTCACCATTACACGTTATTTATTAATTTGGAAAATATATCACCAACTCATAGGATGGTGACATATCAATTAAGAACCAACTTTTGGGGAAAAAAAAAATTAAAAAGTGTAACATTTCACTTGGCTAATTTTAAAAATTTTGAAGGAACATTTTAATTAAGTAATGATTTAAAAGAAGTAAGTGAACTTTTCCTTTTGATTTACTATTTGCAAGAACGTTTGCACCGTATTCACATCTCGTGCAATGAAGTTGTTCATTGTATGTGTAGTAAAAAACTTCATATAAGAAGTTATTTGAATCCTACCACAATTAAACATGTGTCCAACACAACTGGGATAGATAGGGTTCATTCCCAGAACACCTGAAAACAGGGAATCATTGCACCTATTTGTTAAAGTATTGATTAAGTGATTAAATTTACCTCTTCTTATTAGCTTAAGCTTTTGGGATAACTGATAATTTAACATGGTATCAGAGCCAAAGGTCCTGCGATCGAACCTTGACTCTGTCAATTCACCCACATTTAAATTAAATATTCTACGTGTTGGGTATCACCTATTAAAAGAGAGTTTGAGCCCACATGTGTGAGGGAGTGTTAAAGTATTAATTAAGTGATTAGATTTACCTCTCCCTATCAACTTAAGCTTTTGGGATAAGTGATGATTTAACATAGTATCCGTTTGGAACTATATATTATTGGTGGCGGAATAATTAAATTTAGAAAATATTATGAGGAATTGAGATGGACCACCGTGCTTTCCCGCACCCCAATTTCTGATCTTGAGAGCTTAAGCACATGCATGATCATAGAAATGTAGAATGAAAAAAAAAAATCGAATTGTAATATTCATTGAATAATTGAACATTAAGATTTGTCCATGAACAAAATAATATCATTAACAAAAATTAATATCATTTTTTTTTTTTACATTAACAAACAATTTTCTTCATAATTTCTCTCACTCAGCTTACTTTCTCTTAAAAATTCGCATCTCTTTTTATTTTTCAAAGAGAAGCTAAAAAAAATTATTTTTTGAAAATCCCTTCCCTCTTTGGCCTCATTCTGCGTTGTGCTATGTTCCTGGGTAGGAGGGATGGGCTATGCCTTCTCCCTCTTCCCCTCCTCTTCTCCGCTTTGTGCAATGTCTCTCCCACTTTTATTTTTAATTTCTATCAAATATAGTTAACTCCTGTCAAATTCGTGGCCAAGCCACCCCAAATGAGTGGCTGTGAGAGACTTTGCCACCCTTATTAGTAGTTTTCGAACCACTTTTTTTTATTTTTTTGATAGTTTATATAAAAAAATCTATATAATATATTGATAGTTCGAGAGAATATTAAAAATGAAGTGGACTAAGGGGTAGATTAAGAAAGTAAATATACCTTTTCTTTTTTAAATCATTTATTTACCCAAAAAAAAAAAAAAAAAAAATCATTTTTCTCTCCCTAAACATTCAAAACTCATTGCTTTTTCAATCAAATCTTGTCCTTTTTCTTCCTTGTTTTAGTCTGCTTGGAGTTGGCAGGAAAGTTAGGGAGGGAAAGGGTGGGGGGCTCACGTCGAGATAGACAGTCGAGAGTCCAGAGACTGGTGTCAGTACATTTGAAGACGGAATAGGAACGTTCAGTCTAAAATGGACCGAAAAACATTTAGTTTATGACTAAAATTTTTAAGAAAGAATTATAAAGTCACAAATAAGATATTGTTTATTAATTAAAAATAATTATAAAATATTATTTTAAATTTAAATAAAATTATGAAATATTAAGAAATAGTTGACCACCCCAATTAGGAGCTGCAGTGGCTTCGGCCTTTCATATTTTATAATTTTTTTTAATTTTTATTTAAATCTAAAATAAGATATTTTTCAATTTATTTTGGATGGGTGAGGATCTATTCCGTGACTTCCGTCTTGTCCTTTTTCTTGTTCTAGTTTGCTTGGAGTTGGCAGGAAAGTTAGGGGAGGCTCGGGAGGAAGGGGCTCACGTCGACATAGACAATAGAGAGTCTAGTGACTAGTGTCTGCACATTTGAAGAGAGGGTTGTGGGGCGAAAAACAAGAAAAAAGCTTGTAATTAAGGCTCACGCGATAATGACATTTCAAACCATGTAAACAGTACAAAATATCAAGATGAGGGTTGATGTATAATCACTAAAATGTATTCATTTATAGAAATGAATTCATTAGAAAAAGTACTGATTACATTTATGGAAATGAATACAACACAACTCAATACATTTATTGAAATGAATACATCAACTCTCAGTTAAGGGTGTGGAAGTCAATGTATCCTTCTATTTGTTCAACCACTTAAAAGATATTTGGGAATTAAGACCAACGAGTTATGGAGATTACTGAACCATCTGCATAGACAAATAATATTTATCGAAAAAAAAAAGAAAGTGTTAATATCTAAGCACATAACAGCCGCAACCTTTAGAGTGCATTGTGTAAAAATTTTCAATACGAGATTTAAACTCATGTCGTAATGCATGTTCAACCACTTGAAAGATATTTGAGAGTTAAGACCACTGAACGATCGAGACTACTCAACCATCAGTATATGAAAATCACTGAACCATCTGACAGTGATGGATGATATTTATTGAAAGAAAACATAATAATATTTAAACACATTACATCTACAATCTTTAGGGTGTGTTGTGTGAAAATTTTCAATACGAGATTCAAATTCACGCCATAATGCATGATCAACCAATTGAAAGATATTTGAGAGTTAAAATAATTGAACAATCGAGAGCACTCAGCCATCACTACTACATAGAAATTATTGAACCATCTGACAGCGATAAACGATATTTATGAAAAAGAAAGCGCGGTAATATCTAACAACGTCACTAGTGCACTGGGGACCATATGAATGTCATCTGTCGACCCGCCGCAGTTATCATAATTGTGTTGAAAACGGTGCATTGGGGACCATTTTCTTATGCAATTCAAACGCTCCCCATTAAAGCTTCCGTACATAAACCTGAAAATAGAAGTACTTCACTGCCTTCTTTGCTAATTTATAGATAATAATCAGTTAGGCCGGCTTAATGGCTAGCCACTGAGGCAATTGCCTAAGACTCCTAATTAATAAGGTTAAAAAAAAAATTTAATAAGGCTTAAAAAAAATTTTAATTTTATTTTAACTTAAAGCCTAATTTTTTTTTTAAATAAGGCCAATTTTTTTTCCATAAAAATTTAAGACCTCTAAAATAAGGTCCCAATATAGTAAGCACATTATAAAATAAGACCAATTAACTCCAAAAAAAAAAAAAAACAAATATTCTACATCAATTTTTTTGAGTAACTAGTTAAAAGTTAAACTTAAAAGTTATGAAACAACAATGAGAATAAAAATAATAATAATATTATAAAAATATAATAATATTATTAAAATAAATATTATTTAATTAATATTTAAATATTAAAAAAAATAAGGTCCAACTTCAAAATTTTGTCTAAAGCCCCTAAATACATTGAGGCGACCCGGTAAACAGCCAAGACTATCCTCTCAAATAAATAAGGAGAAATTATTTATTGGGGAATAACAACAATTCTCACCTCCACCAACTATAATCATGCCCAACAAGAGTGCATACATGCAAAAATGTCTTTTACAATAAATTATAGAATATGTTCCTATCCATCATTCTTTGTTCTTTTACTGTATATATCAAAGTTGGTTAATTTATGTCAAATATAGAAGGGCCCATGGGAAAAAAAAGGTTCATAAATTAAAGGTATACACAAGAATTATCTCAACTAATTACTATGTCGATGCAGTAGTTACAATAAACCCTTAATTATATCACTTTTTGTTAAATATAATAATGTTAAAAATTATTTTTCTATCCTCCAACTATTTCATAATGTGGATTCGGCAGTTTCGACCAACCTTTAATTATGGGTACTTTGGTGCTTATAAAAGAACCAAAAACATAATTAAACCAAGGATTAAAGATGAAATCTTTTTACACTTTTGGGTGTATTAATTCTAATCTCCAACATGTGTGGAATATCTCTTACCAATTAAATAATTTGACCATCTTTTAGGTGGAAATGTAGGATTGAGATTCCCTCAAATTACTCAAAATTGAAAATTCTCATGTTACGAAATCGTGGCCCTTTATTTTAAATCTAATAGTTTATAAAATCATTTAAACCTCGGTAAAACAAAAGTCAGCCTAAAATCAAAATTTAATGCATCGGTTATACAAAAGTAGTTAGCATTTTATAGACCATTGAATTTAAAATGAAGGCCACGATTTCTTAATATGAAAATCTCCAATTTTAAGTAATTGGAGAAAATCTCAATCCAAAAAGGTACATTGTGGTCACCTAGCCTCGGAAGTCGGAAGCAATCAATTAAAGTTATGAATTTAATAATTGAGATCTTGCAAAAGACGGATCAGACTTACATGCTGTTATTAAAATAACAGTATATATGCTGTAGTTTAAGCAACGGTCAAGATTAAATTTCTCAAAATTTTTATTCATTTTCTTTCTCCTATTAAAAGTTTTTCAAAACAAATTAACTACAATATTCAATCTTAACCATTGTTTACACTACAACATACGTACTGTTTTTAAAATAACCACATTGAAGAAAAATCCACATAGGACATATACATAAGAGGGATTTGATATGCATGTACGTACAAAGAAATATGTGGTTTCTCTGCGCTTCGCTCGTCGCTATTCGATTTTTGTCTCCATCTTCGAATCCTGGACAAAGTCTGCAACTCCTTAACTCTTCCCTCCACAATCTCTTTCTACCGAATCTACCCAGCACAAGCTTTTTTAATATTTTTTTATAAGCAAAATGTTGAAAATAGCTCCTATATATTGTCATTTAAAAAAAGAAAAAAGAAAAAACTTGAAAGAGAAGCTTACTTGCTCTTTTGAAAATGAGTGTAATTTTTTTTTTTTAACCATCTTCATTTCTCTATCGAGTAAATAAGGCAAAAATGATATTTGTTTTGGTCGCATCAGCCGTCAAGCACTATTTGCCACTTATAAAATATTATAAAATTTATATAAAATTAGTTTGTAAAAAATTTTGAAAGATATATGTTTAAAAAAATTTTGGGAAGTGTTCATAATCAGAATAAAAAAGTAAACACTTTAGCCGTATATAATTTATTCCATGATTATATATATGTGTTTGTGTCTACTCTATGATTGTTTATCAATTCAGTTGTCTCTTATTTAATTGTAATTTAACTTTAAAATTCTAGTTGTGGGAACTTAAGGATTACAGGTAAATAACATTTCTTTTATATTTTAAATTATGTTTATTATTTTTTTAAATTTATGGCTCTGCCGCTATGCCCAGCTCATCACAAACTGCACATGTGGGTTGCCCTGCTTGCTTCCATTTGTTTTCTTCCCGAATTTCACTCATCAGACTTTGGAACACCCATTTCAATGGAATTGTTAATTCATTACTTATTTGACAGAGCCCTCATCAAGGTTCAAAAATCAACCACTTTGGTACATAACTCTTAGAATTGACTAAGGATCGATTGACTTATATAATTTTATACTTATGTTTCGATACGATTCGAACACGACTTGTCAAACCTCAAATTGACAACCTCTTACTCTCTTAGGTATGACCTTTCTGTTGGTTGATAAAACTGAAGGTGCTTCATAACCAAGTATATATATAGAATTTGTTTCAATTGTACAACGAGAAATGCAAGACTTTCTAATTTTTTTTTTTCTTTCCAAAAGCAGGTTTCCAAGACCCGAATGATGGGTCACCATTACACGGTATTTATTAATTTGGAAAATGTATCACCAACTCATAGGATGGTGACACATCAATTAGGAACCAACTTTTGGGGAAAAAAAAAATTAAAAAGTGTAACATTTCACTTGGCTAATTTTAACAATTTTGAAGGAACATTTTAATTAAGTAATAATTTAAAAGAAGTAAGTGAACTTTCCTTTTGATTTACTATTTGCAAGAACGTTTGCACCGTATTCACATATCGTGCAATGAAGTTGTTCATCATATGTTTAGTAAAAAACTTCATATAAGAAGTTATTTGAATCTTACCACAATTAAACATGTGTCCAACACAACTGGGATAGATAGGGTTCATTGTCAGAACACCTGGAAACAGGAAATCATTGCACCTATTTGTTAAAATATTGATTAAGTGATTAAATTTACCCATTCTCATTAGCTCAAACTTTTGAGATAACTGATAATTTAACATGGTATCAGAGCCAAAGGTCCTGGGATCGAACCTTGACTCTGTCAATTCACTCATATTTAAATTAAATATTCCACGTATTGGGTCTCACCTATTAAAAGAGAGTTTGAGCCCACATGTGTGAGGGAGTGTTAAAGTATTAATTAAGTGATTAAATTTACATTTTCCTATCAACTTAAGCTTTTAGGATAAGTGATGATTTAACATGGTATCCGTTTGGAACTATATATTATTGGTGGCGGAATAATTAAATTTAGAAAATATTATGAGGAATTGAGATGGACCACCGTGCTTTCCCGCACCCCAATTTCTGATCTTGAGAGCTTAAGCACATGCATGATCATAGAAATGTAGAATGAAAAAAAAAAAAAAAAAATCGAATTGTAAAATTCATTGAATAATTGAACATTAAGATTTGTCCATGAACAAAATAAAAAGAAATATACATTTATGTTGAATTACATTTATATGTTCAATTTTGTTCCAGAATTCTGTATGAAAAAAGAAAAGGAGAAAAAAGTAATCATCTTGGTAATCATTTCATTTCATTTATTTCTTACAAAAATTAATATCAGTTTTTTTTTTTTTTTTACATTAACAAACAATTTTCTTCATAATTTCTCTCACTCGGCTTGCTTTCTCATAAAAACTCGTTTCTCTTTTTGTTTTCCAGAGCGAAGTTAAAAAATATATATATATTTTTTAAAAAACCGCTTCCCTGTTTGGCCTCATTCTGCGTTGTGCTATGTTCTTAGGTAGGAGGGATGGGCTATGCCTTCTCCCTCTTCCCCTCCTCTTCTCCGCTTTGTGCAATGTCTCTCCCCCTTTTATTTTTAATTCCTATCAAATATAGTTAACTCCCGTCAAATTTGGGGCCAAGCCACCCCAAATAAGCGGTTGTGAGAGACTTTGCCACCCCTATGAGTAGTTTCTAAAACTTTTTTTTTTTTTTTTTGATAGTTTATAAAAAAAACCTATACAATATATTGATAGTTTGAAAGAATATTGAAAATGAAGTGGACCAAGGGGTAGATTAAGAAAGTATGTATACTTTTTCTTTTTTAAAATCATATACTTAAACCCCCCCCCCAAAAAAAAAAAAAAAATCATTTTTCTCTCCCTAAATATTCAAAACTCATTGTTTTTTCAATCAAATCTGTCCTTTTTCTTCCTTGTTTTAGTTTGCTTGGGCAGGAGAGTTAGGGGAAGGGGAACTTCGACATAGACAGTAGATCTACTGTCTATGGCCTTGTTTGTTAAATCCCTTGGCAATGTTTATTCTCCACCATACTATTCATTTCATTTTTGTCAAAAAAAAACATTCCCACTTTTATATCAAATCATTCACTTTTTATATCACATCATTTACTTTTTATTACTATTCAAATAAAAAAATCACTACAAAATAAAATTTTTTACTTTCCAATACCACTTTTTCATTTTTCTATATCAATTATTATTATTATTATTATTCATAAACAATGCAGTGAAAAGTGAACAGTATTGGAGGGTCTAACAAACACCCCCTATCTCTCTAGAGACTAGTGTCAGCACATTTGAAGATAGGGTTGAGGGGCAAAACGGAAGAAAAAAGCTTGTAATTAAGGCTCGCGCGATAATGGCATTTCAAACCATGTAAATCATGTAAACAATACAAAATATAGAGATGAAGGGTTCATTTATAGAAGATAAATCATTAGAAAACGTACTGTTGTTTTAGTACTCATTACATTTATAGAAATGAATACATCAACCCTTTAGATAAGGGTGCAGAAGCCAATGTATTACTTTATTGTGTTCAATCACTTGAAAGTTATCTGAGAGTTGAGACCACTGAACCATAGAGACTATTGAACCATCAGTATAGACAGATGATATTTATCAAAAAGAAAAATGTGTTAGTATCTAAGCACATCACACCCGCAACCTTTAGGGTGCGTTGTGTAAAAATTTTCAATATGAGATTCAAACTCGTCATAATGCGTGTTCAACCACTTGAAAGATACTTGAGAGTCGAGACCACTGAACAATCGAGACCACTCAACCATCAGCACATGGAAATCACTGAACCATCTGACAGTTATAGATGATATTTATCGAAAAGAAAACGTGATAATATTTGAACACATCACATCCACAGTTTTGTGGTGCATTAGGGACCATTATATGCCATCTATCTGTATACCCTTAATAATATAGAAGGATCCTCTCCATTTCACTTGAAATGGAGAGGGTCTATTTAGTTTATTTATGGGGTATAGTTGTCCAAAAAATTTGCTCAAAAACTAAATAGACAATTATGCTCCTTCAAATACACTAAATGAACCCTCTCAATTTCACTTCATTTCCCATAATAATGCATGCTCATCAAGCTTTACTAACACAATTCAACCATTCCCCATTAAAGAAGTGAAAGCTGCCGTACATAAACCTGAAAATAGAAGTCAATTTCACTGCCTTCTTTGCTAATTATAGATAATATTTATTGGGGAAGAACAACAATTCTCACCTCCACCAACTATAATCATGTCAAGAACAAGAAGAGTGCGTACATACAAAAATGTCTTTTACAATAAATTATAGAATATGTTCCTATCCATCATTGTTTATTCTTTTACTATATATATCAAAGTTGGTTAATTTATGTCAAATATAGAAGGGCCCATGGGGAAAAAAAAGGTTCATAAATTAATGGTATAGAAGCTACATTTTTTTTCTTACAAGACTATAAGTATTAATTATCTCAACTAATTACTACGTACGTGGATCGGTGGATGTAGTAGTTACAATAAACCCTTGTATCACTTTTTGTTAAAGATAATAATGTTCGAAACTATTTTTTTTCCTACAATTATTTGACTTAGCATTTTCAACCAACCTTTAATTATGGGTACTTAACTGCTTAAAAAAGAACGAAAAATATAGTTCAACCAAGGATTAAGACGAAATAATCTTTTTACGTACACTTTGTGGATGCTTAGAAAAGAACCAAAGAAATATGTGGTTTCTTTGCGCTTTGCTCGTCGCTGCGATCGGATTTTGGTTTCCATCTTCTAAGAATTTAAGTGCCTGGAAAAAGTCTGCAACTCCTTGAATAACTCTTCCACCCACAATCTCTTTCTACCCAGCTCATCGGTTGCTCTACTTGCCTCCATTTGTTTTCTTCCTGAATTTCACTCATCAGACTTTGGAGCACCCATTTCGATGGCACTGTCGATTCATCAATTATTTGACAAAGCTCTCATCTGGGTTCAAAAATCAACCACTTTCGCACATAGCTTTTCTCTCTCTAAATATTCAAAAGTCATTGCTTTTTCAATCAAATCTGTCCTTTTTCTTCCTTGTTTTAGTTTGCTAATTGGGAGGAAAGTTAGGGGGAGGGGTGGTTCACGTCGACGTAGACAATTGAGACTAGTGTCAGCACGTACATTTGAAGACAGGGTTGAGGGGCGAAAAAGAAGAAAAAAGCTTGTAATTAAGGCTGGCGCGATAATGACATTTCAAACCATGTAATTATGTAAATCATGTAAACAGTACAAAATATAGAGATGAGGGTTCATTTATAGAAAAGAATTCATTAGAAAAAGTACTGTTTTTTTTAGTACTCATTACGTTTATAAAAATGAATATATCCACCCTTCATTTATGGGTGCGAAAGCCAATATATCAGTCTATTATGTTCAATCACTTGAAAGTTATTTGAGGGTTGAGACCACTGAGCCATGAAAACTACTGAACCATCGGCATAGACATTTGATATTTATCGAAAAGAAAAATGTGTTAATATCTAAGCACATCACACCCGCAACCTTTAGAGTGCGTTGTGTGAAAATTTTCTGTATAAGATTCAAACACCTGTCATAATGCGTATTCAACCATTTGAAAGATAACTGAGAGTTGAGATCACTGAACGATTGAGACCACTCAACCATCAGCACATGGAAATCACTGAACCATCTGACAGTGATAAATGATATTTATCGAAAAGAAGACATAATAATATTTAAACACATCACACCCCACAACCTTTAGGGTGCGTTGTGTGAAAATTTTCAATATGAGATTTAAACCCACATCATAATATGTGGTCAACAACTTAAGAGTTAAGACCACTGAACGATAGAAACCACTCAACCATCAGCACATGAAAATTATTGAACCATCACATTTTATAAAAACTATTAATAAAAATGTGGTCTTAACTTTATTAATAATTTTTTTAGTTGGCCGGGTTGAAATTTTTTGAGTTAAGTTGAAAAATTTTGAGCTGAATTTAAAAAACTGCCAAACATAAATTTAGAAATTAAAAGAATTGAGTGGGGGAAATATGTTTCCCATACAAATATTTCCGAAGTATACTCCTCTCTCTCTCTCTCCTAAAATTAATGGTAGATCTTACTCCTAACTTTTGGGAATATATCACCTATATATAGTATGAAATCGGGGTAGATATAAGGATGATTGGGAAAATATCTCCAATGACGTAACCATTGGGGTTTAGATTCATGACATGCTTGACCCTTCCAATAGTTTGATTAGGATGTTTGAGCTACTTACATTAACTTTCTTGACTTAGAGTTGTTTGTTAGGTTTAATCACTTTTTGGAAGAAAGGTCAACAATCTCTTCTTTTTTTTTTTTTCTTTTTTTTTTTTCACTTTTAGTGTAAATTCATGTCACTGGATTCTCTTTTAGTGGGGGTTTCTGTTAGTAACTTTTTCTTTTTGCCATTGGGTAGGAGGCACCGCTTGAGTAGGGGCTCTTTGTCCGAGTAGAGAGTCCACTCTGCTAGGATACAAGCCCATTCGACAATCCACTCGTATGTATCTGACTCGAATTTGGTTAGTTTAATAAACTTGACTATTAGATGAGATATATTAGTATGAACTTGGTTTGATTCATATAAGCTTGTATAATTTTATTTTTATTATTTTAATTTCGTAATTAGAACATCTTGAGTAAAGATAAATTATCTTCCTAAGATTATATATATATTATGAGTCTTGATTTAGATATATGTGTGTTTGTGTGTATGTATAAACTCAAGATTTGATTATTTAAGATTCAAGTTAATTCTTTAAATTAAATAAAGTGATAAAATCTCAACCACTACCCCCCAAAAAAAAAAAACATTTTTAGTGATTTGTCTACAGTGCAAGATTTTTTTTTAATTTGGTGACGTGACAGTTTCTCACACGTTACTAAAGTCTTTGGTAACGTGTCAAAGTCTCCATTTGGTGACGTGTCAAACCTTGACACGTTACCATTTAGTAACGTGTCTCCTCTCTCCTCTCATATATATAATATAATTAAAAAAGTAAATATTTTAATGATATAGGGAATGATTAAGGGAAGCTAGTGGGGCGTATTTTGACATAAGGAGACAAAAAGTAGTTTGGATCCTTAAATATAAGAAAAATGACAAATAAGCTGCTGAGAATACTCTTAGGGATAAATTAAGAAAGTAAATATACTTTTTCTTTTTTAAAATCATTTATTTACCAAAAAAAAAAAAAATCATTTTTCTCTCCCTAAACATTCAAAACTTATTGCTTTTTCAATCAAATCTTGTCCTTTTTCTTCCTTGTTTTAGTCTGCTTGGAGTTGGTAGGAAAGTTAGGGAGGGAAAGGGTGGGGGGCTCACGTCGACATAGACAGTAGAGAGTCTAGAGACTAGTGTCAGTACATTTGAAGACGGAATAGGAACGTTCACCCTAAAATGGACCGAAAAATATTTAATTTATGGTTAAAATTTTTAAGAAAGAATTATAAAGTCACAAATAAGATATTGTTTATTAATTAAAAATAATAATAAAATATTATTTTAAATTTAAATAAAATTATAAAATATTAAGAGATAGTTGACCATCCCAATTAGGAGCTGCAGTGGCTTCGGCCAATCGCCCCTTCGTATTTTATAATTTTTATTTAAATCTAAAATAAGATATTTTTCAATTTATTTTAGATGGGTGAGGATCTATTCCGTGACTTCCGTCTTGTCCTTTTTCTTGTTCTAGTTTGCTTGGAGTTGGCAGGAAAGTTAGGGGAGGCTCGGGAGGAAGGGGCTCACGTCGACATAGACAATAGAGAGTCTAGTGACTAGTGTCTGCACATTTGAAGACACGGTTGTGGGGCGAAAAACAAGAAAAAAGCTTGTAATTAAGGCTCACGCGATAATGACATCTCAAACCATGTAAATCATGTAAACAGTACAAAATATCAAGATGAGGGTCGATGTATAATCACTAAAATGTATTCATTTATAGAAATGAATTCGTTAGAAAAAGTACTGATTACATTTATGGAAATGAATACAACAAAACTCAATACATTTATAGAAATGAATACATCAACTCTCAGTTAAGGGTGTGGAAGTCAATGTATCCCTCTATGTGTTCAACCACTTAAAAGATATTTGAAAATTGAGACTAACGAGTTATGAAGATTACTGAACCATCAGCATAGACAAATGATATTTATTAAAAAAAAAGAAAGTGTTAATATCTAAGCACATAACAGCCGCAATCTTTAGGGTGCATTGTGTAAAAATTTTCGATACGAGATTTAAACCCATGTCATAATGCGTGTTCAACCACTTGAAAGATATTTGAGAGTTGAGACTACTGAACGATCGAGACTACTCAACCATCGGTATATGAAAATCACTGAACCACCTGACAGTGGTAAATGATATTTATCAAAAAGAAAACATGATAATATTTAAACACATCACATCTACAATTTTTAGGGTGCACTGTGTGAAAATTTTCAGTACGAGATTCAAATTCACGCCATAATGCATGTTCAACCACTTGAAAGATATTTGACAGTTAAAATAATTGAACAATCGAGAGCACTCAGCCATCACTACTGCATAGAAATTATTGAACCATCTGACAGTGACAAACGATATTTATGAAAAAGAAAGCGTGGTAATATCTAACAACGTCGCTAGTGCATTGGGGACCATATGAAGGTCATCTGTCTACCCGCCGCTGTTATCATAGTTGTGTTGAAAACGGTGCATTGGGGTCTGGGGACCATTTTCTTATGCAATTCAAACGCTCCCCATTAAAGCTTCCGTACATAAACCTGAAAATAGAAGTACTTCACTGCTTTCTTTGCTAATTTATAGATAATAATCAGTTAGGCCGGCTTAATGGCTAGCCACTGAGGCAATTGCCTAAGACTCCTAATTAATAAGGTTAAAAAAAAATTTAATAAGGCTTAAAAAAAATTTTAATTTTATTTTAACTTAAGGCCTAATTTTTTTTTTAAATAAGGCCAATTTTTTTCCATCAAAATTTAAGACCTCTAAAATAAGGTCCCAATATAATAAACACATTATAAAATAAGACCAATTAACTCAAAAAAAAAAAAAAAACAAATATTCCACATTAATTTTTTTGAGTAACTAATTAAAAGTTAAACTTAAAAGTTATGAAACAACAATAAGAATAATAATAATAATAATATTATAGAAATATAATAATACTATTTAATTAATATTTAAATATTAAAAAAAATAAGGTCCAACTTCAAAATTTTGTCTAAGACCCCTAAATACATTGAGCCGACCCTGTAAACAGCAAAGACTATCCTCTCAAATAAATAAGGAGAAATTATTTATTGGGGAAGAACAACAATTCTCAGCTCCACCAACTATAATCATGTCAAGAACAAGAAGAGTGCGTACATACAAAAATGTCTTTTACAATAAATTATAGAATATGTTCCTATCCATCATTGTTTATTCTTTTACTATATATATCAAAGTTGGTTAATTTATGTCAAATATAGAAGGGCCCATGGGGAAAAAAAAGTCCATAAATTAAAGGTATACACAAGAATTATCTCAACTAATTACTATGTCGATGCAGTAGTTACGATAAACCCTTAATTAAATACTTTTTGTTAAATATAATAATGTTAAAAATTATTTTTCTATCCTCCAACTATTTCATAATGTGGATTTGGCAGTTTCGACCAACCTTTAATTATGGGTACTTAGTGCTTATAAAAGAACCAAAAACATACTTAAACCAAGGATTAAAGATGAAATCTTTTTACACTTTTGGGTGTATTAATTCTAATCTCCAACATGTGTGGAATATCTCTAAACAATTAAATAATTTGACCATCTTTTAGGTGGAAATGTAGGATTCAGATTCCCTCAAATTACTCAAAATTGAAAATTCTCATGTTACGAAATCGTGGCTCTTTATTTTAAATCTAATAGTTTATAAAATTATTTAAACCTCGGTAAAACAAAAATCAGCTTAAAATCAAAATTTAATGCCTCGGTTATACAAAAGTAGTTAGCATTTTATAGACCATTGAATTTAAAATGAAGGCCACGATTTCTTAATATGATAATCTTCAATTTTAAGTAATTGGAGAAGATCTCAATCCAAAAAGGTACATTGTGGTGACCTGGCCTCGGAAGTCGGAAGCAATCAATTAATGTTATGAATTTAATAATTGAGATCTTGCAAAGGACAGATCATACTTACATGCTGTTGTATGCTGTAATTTAAGCAACGGTTAAGATTGAATTTCTCAAAAAAAAAATTCTTTTCTCTCTCTTATTAGAAGTTTTTCTAAATAAGTTAACTTCAAAATTCAATCTTAACCATTACTTATACTATAGTATACATAGTATTGTTAAAATAAAAACTTGTAAACAAAATCGGCCGTTGGACATATCCATAAGAGGGATTTGATATGCATGTACGTACAAAAGAAATATGTGGTTTCTTTGCGCTTTGCTCGTCGCTATTCGATTTTTGTGTCCATCTTCGAATTAAGTGCCTGGACAAAGTCTGCAACTCCTTAACTCTTCCATCCACAATCTCTTTCTACCCGGCACAAGCTTTTTTAATATTTTTTTATAAGAAAAATTTTGAAAATGGCTCGTATATATTGTCATTTAAAAAAAGAAAAAACTTGAAAGAGAAGCTTACTTGCTCTTTTGAAAATGAGTGTATTTTTTTTTTTTTTTTAACCATCTTTATTTCTCTATTGAGTAAATAAGGCAAAAATGATATTTGTTTTTGTCACATCAGCCGTTAAGCACTATTTGCCACTTATAAAATATTATAAAATTTATATAAAATTAGCTTGTAAAATTTTTTGAAAGATATACGTTTAAAACAAATTTGGGAAGCGTTCATAATCAGAATAAAAAAGTAAACACTTTAGCTGTATATAATTTATTCAATGATTATATATATGTGCATTTGTGTCTGCTCTATGATTGTTTATCAATTCAATTGTCTCTTATTTAATTGTAATTTAACTTTAAAATCCTAGGGAACTTAAGGATTACAGGTAAATAACATTTCTTTTATATTTTAAATTATGTTTATTATATTTTTAAATTTATGGCTCTGCCGCTATGCCCAGCTCATCACAAACTGTACATGTGGGTTGCCCTGCTTGCTTCCATTTGTTTTCTTCCCGAATTTCACTCATCAGACTTTGGAACACCCATTTCAATGGAATTGTTAATTCATTACTTATTTGACAGAGCCCTCATCAAGGTTCAAAAATCAACCACTTTGGTACATAACTCTTAGAATTGACTAAGGATCGATTGACTTATATAATTTTATACTTATGTCTCGATACGATTCGAACACGACTTGTCAAACCTCAAATTGATAACCTCTTACTCTCTTAGGTATGACCTTGACCTTTCTGTTGGTTGATAAATTTGAAGGTGCTTCATAACCAAGAATATATATAGAATTTGATTCAATTGTACAACGAGAAATGCAAGACTTTCTAATTTTTTTTTTTTCTTTCCAAAAGCAGGTTTCCAAGACCCGAATGATGGGTCACCATTACACGGAATTTATTAATTTGGAAAATGTATCACCAACTCATAGGATAGTGACACATCAATTAGGAACCAACTTTTGGGGAAAAAAAATAATTAAAAAGTGTAACATTTCACTTGGCTAATTTTAACAATTTTGAAGGAACATTTTAATTAAGTAATAATTTAAAAGAAGTAAGTGAACTTTCCTTTTGATTTACTATTTGCAAGAACGTTTGCACCGTATTCACATATCGTGCAATGAAGTTGTTCATCGTATGTGTAGTAAAAAACTTCATATAAGAAGTTATTTGAATCCTACCACAATTAAACATGTGTCCAACACAACTAGGATAGATAGGGTTCATCGTCAGAACACCTGGAAACAGGGAATCATTGCACCTATTTGTTAAAGTATTGATTAAGTGATTAAATTTACCCCTTCTCATTAGCTTAAACTTTTGGGATAACTGATAATTTAACATGGTATCAGAGCCAAAGGTCCTGGGATCGAACCTTGACTCTGTCAATTCACTCATATTTAAATTAAATATTCCACGTGTTAGGTCTCACTTATTAAAAGAGAGTTTGAACCCAAACGTGTGAGGGAGTGTTAAAGTATTGATTAAGTGATTAAATTTACCTCTTCCTATCAACTTAAGCTTTTAGGATAAGTGATAATTTAACATGGTATCCGTTTGGAACTATATATTATTGGTGGCGGAATAATTAAATTTAGAAAATATTATGAGGAATTGAGATGGACCACCGTGCTTTCCCGCACCCCAATTTCTGATCTTGAGAGCTTAAGCACATGCATGATCATAGAAATGTAGAATGAAAAAAAAAAAAAAAAAATCGAATTGTAAAATTCATTGAATAATTGAACATTAAGATTTGTCCATGAACAAAATAAAAAGAAATATACATTTATGTTGAATTACATTTATATGTTCAATTTTGTTCCAGAATTCTGTATGAAAAAAGAAAAGGAGAAAAAAGTAATCATCTTGGTAATCATTTCATTTCATTTATTTCTTACAAAAATTAATATCAGTTATTTTTTTTTTTTACATTAACAAACAATTTTCTTCATAATTTCTCTCACTCGGCTTGCTTTCTCATAAAAACTCGTTTCTCTTTTTGTTTTCCAGAGCGAAGTTAAAAAAAATATATATATTTTTTAAAAAAATCGCTTCCCTGTTTGGCCTCATTCTGCGTTGTGCTATGTTCTTAGGTAGGAGGGATGGGCTATGCCTTCTCCCTCTTCCCCTCCTCTTCTCCGCTTTGTGCAATGTCTCTCCCCCTTTTATTTTTAATTCCTATCAAATATAGTTAACTCCCGTCAAATTTGTGGCCAAGCCACCCCAAATAACGGTTGTGAGAGACTTTGCCAC
>NC_081541.1:2845822-2909127 GCF_901000735.1 Corylus avellana
TCTTCTAAGAATTTAAGTGCCTGGAAAAAGTCTGCAACTCCTTGAATAACTCTTCCACCCACAATCTCTTTCTACCCAGCTCATCGGTTGCTCTACTTGCCTCCATTTGTTTTCTTCCTGAATTTCAATTTCACTCATCAGACTTTGGAGCACCCATTTCGATGGCACTGTCGATTCATCAATTATTTGACAAAGCCCTCATCTGGGTTCAAAAATCAACCACTTTCGCACATAGCTTTTCTCTCTCTAAATATTCAAAAGTCATTGCTTTTTCAATCAAATCTGTCCTTTTTCTTCCTTGTTTTAGTTTGCTAATTGGGAGGAAAGTTAGGGGGAGGGGTGGCTCACGTCGACGTAGACAATAGAGACTAGTGTCAGCACGTACATTTGAAGACAGGGTTGAGGGGCGAAAAAGAAGAAAAAAAGCTTGTAATTAAGGCTGGCGCGATAATGACATTTCAAACCATGTAATTATGTAAATCATGTAAACAGTACAAAATATAGAGATGAGGGTTCATTTATAGAAAAGAATTCATTAGAAAAAGTACTGTTTTTTTTTTAGTACTCATTACATTTATAAAAATGAATATATCAACCCTTCATTTATGGGTGCAAAAGCCAATATATCAGTCTATTATATTCAATCACTTGAAAGTTATTTGGGAGTTGAGACCACTGAGCCATGAAAACTACTGAACCATCAGCATAGACATAGGATATTTATCGAAAAGAAAAATGTGTTAATATCTAAACACATCACACCTGCAACCTTTACGGTGCGTTGTGTGAAAATTTTATGTATAAGATTCAAACATCTGTCATAATGCGTATTCAACTACTCGAAAGATAACTGAGAGTTGAGACCACTGAACGATCGAGACCACTCAACCATCAGCACATGAAAATCACTGAACCATCTGACAATGATAAATGATATTTATCGAAAAGAAGACATAATAATATTTAAACACATCACACCCACAACCTTTAGGGTGCGTTGTGTGAAAATTTTTAATATGAGATTTAAACCCACATCATAATATGTGGTCAATAACTTAAGAGTTAAGACCACTGAACGATAGAGACTACTCAACCATCAGCACATGAAAATTACTGAACCATCACATTTTATAAAAATTATTAATAAACATTTTATAAAAATGTTTATTAATAATTTTTTTAGTTGGCCGGGTTGAAATTTTTTGAGTTAAGTTGAATTTAAAAAACTGCCAAACATAAATTTAGAAATTAAAAGAATTGAGTGGGGGAAATATGTTTCCCATACAAATATTTCCGAAGTATACTCCTCTCTCTCTCTCTCCTAAAATTAATGGTAGATCTTACTCCTAACTTTTGGGAATATATCACCTATATATAGTATGAAATCGGGGTAGATATAAGGATGATTGGGAAAATATCTCCAATGACGTAACCATTGGGGTTTAGATTCATGACATGCTTGACCCTTCCAATAGTTTGATTAGGATGTTTGAGCTACTTACATTAACTTTCTTGACTTTGAGTTGTTTGTTAGGTTTAATCACTTTTTGGAAGAAAGGTCAACAATCTCTTCTGTTTTTTTTTTTCTTTCACTTTTAGTGTAAATTCATGTCACTGGATTCTCTTTTAGTGGGGGTTTCTGTTAGTAACTTTTTCTTTTTGCCATTGGGTAGGAGGCACCGCTTGAGTAGGGGCTCTTTGTCCGAGTAGAGAGTCCACCCTGCTAGGATAGTAATTGAACAAGCCCATTCGACAATCCACTCGTATGTATCTGACTCGAATTTGGTTAGTTTAATAAACTTGACTATTAGATGAGATATATTAGTATGAACTGGTTTGATTCATATAAGCTTGTATAACTTTATTTTTATTATTTTTTATAGTATTATTTTAATTTCGTAATTAGAACATCTTGAGTAAAGATAAATTATCTTCCTAAGATTATATATATATATTATGAGTCTTGATTTAGATATATGTGTGTTTGTGTGTATGTATGAACTCAAGATTTGATTATTTAAGATTCAAGTTAATTCTTTAAATTAAATAAAGTGATAAAATCTCAACCACTTACCCCCCCCCCCCCAAAAAAAAAAACGTTTTTAGTGATTTGTCTACAGTGCAGGATTTTTTTAATTTGGTAACGTGGCAGTTTCTCACACGTTACTAAAGTCTTTGGTAACGTGTCAAAGTCACCATTTGGTGATGTGTCAACCTTGACACGTTACCATTTAGTAACGTGTCAACTTTGACACGTTACTAAAGTTGTCAAAGTTTTATTTATTTTTTATTATTATTTTTTTTTCAGTTTTCGAGTTTGTAACGTGTCAAATTTGACATGTTACCGTTTGATAACATGTCAACTTTGACACATTACTAAAGTCGTCAAATTTTTATTTTTATTTTATTTTTTTCAGTTTTCAAATTGGTAACGGATCAAAGTTAACATATCACCATTTGGTGATGTATCAACTTTGACACATTACTAAATTTATCATTTTTTTTTTTTCAGTGTTTGAATTGGTTAAAAGTTGACACATCACCATTTGGTGACGTGTCAAAGTTGACACATCACCATTTCTTCTTTCTTCTTCTCTTTTTTCTCTCTGTGCTCTCACACCCAGTATATCCCCCAAGCCAGCTCCCTCTTCTCTCAGTTGGGAAGAAGAAAAAGAAAAGGAGAAAGAGAAAAAGAAGAGAAGATAAGAAGAAAAAGAAAAGGAGAAGAGAAAAAGAAGACAAGATAAGAAGAAAAGGAAAAAGAGAAGAGAAGATATGATTTTATTTTTTTTAACTGGGTTTGGTATTTTGAAAATTTTTTTGCTACTGGGTTTGGGTGTTTGAAATTTTTCTGAGTCTGATTTTTCTAGTTGGTTTGATTTGATTTTTCAGGTTGAATCCACTCGGGGAACGGGCATCGTATACTCTAATGGGTAATTTTTCTAGTTGATTTTTCTGTCATTTGTCTTAGCTTTTGAACATATTGATTGTTCTAGTTCTTTAGTATTGCAGGTTTCTGATTTTGGGTACTCTCCAATTCCACACAGTGAATGAGTAGTAAAATTAGATTCAAAGTTCAAAACTTTTGATTGATCTATTGAAATTTTTGTAAAATTTTGCTTAAATTAATTTTTGCTACAGGGTTTGAATCTATTAATCTATTCCAAGTTTAATTAATTCTTGTTTTTTTTTTCAATTAAATTTTGATTAGCAGCTGGGTTTGGATTTTTGAAAACTAGATTTTATGATATTATTTGAAAAAAAAAAAAAAAAATTCGGAAAAAATTTTGAAAAAAAAATTACTTTTTTAAATAATTTTTTAAATTTTAGTAACGTGTCAAACTTGACATGTCACCGTAACGTGTCAAAAACTTGACACGTTACTAAAGTTACATTAGTGACTTACAATTTGTTAACCCGCCACACAATTTGCTAATGACACGTCACTAACCGTGTCAACTGACTTGAAACGTCACTAACAAGCTGTAAAAAAAAAAATTAAAAAAAAAAAATTTGTAGCGAGCAATAATTAATTAACTAATAATTAGTATGGATTTATGAAAAAAAGAAAAAAGCAAAAATGTGGAGACATCGACCCCAAAAAAAAAAAAAAAAAAATGATTATAGCTTGCAGATGCTCATCCGGGGAATCGAACCCCGGTCAGTACCGTGGGAGGGTACTATGATACCACTACACTAGATGCGCTTGTCTGGTGAGAAGGCATTAAAGTAAATTAGAAGGTTACCATTTTCAATTTCTTGACAGAAAAGCACGGTTAATGGATTCAGGCCTATCATTTTATGACTTTGAGCAGTCGTCCCAAAGTGGTGTGGTGATCATCTTGTATCACACATCGAAAATACTTTAAGGGAATCACAATCAAAATGCTTGTAGCCCACCAAGCTTTCCTTTCAATGGGAGATGATAAATGAAAGGAAATACAATATGAACCATGTATAGCTTTCTCCTCAATTTGTAAGTCAAAATCAATGGAAACTTCTTAAATCTACTATTTCAATTGATACCCCTTACAAAAATCTTTGAGACGACATAGCAGCTTACACCCTTCTATTGAAGAAGAAGTGGGTAAAATCAGATTGGATGAGGTCATCGACATCCCAGAACAGCTCTTCCTTCATCATTTATAGTCGTATTTCTACAAATCTTTTGAAGATCAATATAACCAATAATGGTGTCCTCAAAAACTGCATCTTCCAATTGAGCTTCATTAAAGGTGGAGCCAGACAATACAGTGTTCCTAAATACAGCTCCTTGGAGATTGGCTTTCTCGAAATTAACACGATCCAAAACTGCATTTGAGAAATCTACACCTACACACAATTGAGGTCACCATTAGCCAACATAAATCCTCATAACTCAGGAAAAGGAGAGAGTTGTTTGTTGTAGATAGTCAGATTTGTAGACCTTCATAGAAGTGAAAATAACAACAGTGGGAACCTCGCGTCTATCGAGTTTTAAATAATGCTATTTTAGTTGCAGGTAGAATTAGTAGCGTCAAAGTAGTTGCAGAAATTCAAAGGCAACACCTCATCCTTATATCAATTCATCCTTAAATTTGAATGTATTTATTCGTGTCTTACACTTTAACATATTCACATGTCTAAATATGAATATTTTCGTGATTTACATAGCAAACTAAACATGCCCATTTTGTTCTTCATGGCATTGTTTAAAACTCATTGCATCAAATGGGGAAATCATCCTCACGTCATCATGATCTGCATAAAATCTTGCCTATACAAGAGTAGAAGGGATGAGAGAAGCGTGTGTCTTGTTGTATAGTCCATGGGCTCGATGAGCGTCCAATGGACCAGCAAAAAACAAAAGGGAAAAAAAAGAAGAAAAAAAAGAGGAGTTTGTAATAGTACATAATTTACAGAAACAAAATCTAAATAAGCTTAGCAAAAAGATTGCATTGGAAAACCATATGAACTATAAATAAGTGAATAATTTCACTAAACACAACTCAAAGGATGAGATAGGAAATTACCCTTAAAGCTAGCTCCAGCAGCATATGCCTTTGACATCACCACGTCTGTCATGTCTGCACCATCAAACTTAGCATCTGACATTAGGGCTGCTGCAAGAGACTTCCCCTTCAGGTTGGATTTCTCATTTGTGTAATCACAGAATCGGAGATCAATTGGCTTGTCATAAACACCATTTGCCTGACCTATTGTGTTACCAACAAATGCTTTTTCACACCGATTGGGCTCTGTTGACAATGGAGGTAGCCTCTGCATGGCAAACATAATGCATTTTGTTCATGTCCTTTACAAGTAAAATTTGTATTCCTCCATGAAATTAAAATCAGTAGTTTTTATGGTAATTTTTTTAGTTTATGATATACTGCTTAGTTTGATCTTTAAAAAAGAGGAGCGAGAACATGCATGTAAAATACACAAACAGACCAACCAAAAACGAAACACAGCCTTAGCCAAGCCAGAGCAAGTCTGCAGAAACTAAATTAAGAAAACAATAAAGTGAAAAGTTTCCAAGCCACCAGGAAATGAAGCAATAGCTCATCACTGATCGTGCATCTCAGGTGCACATCATTCAACAACCATTTCATTATCCACTTCCCTTTTATTGAACTGGCTGTGGTCAAGTATATCTCTCTCAGAACCACAAAACAGACAAAGCCAATAATTTTACGTGGGGTTGAAAAGACTGTAACCTATTAGAGTATTAGCATCTGGTTCTTCAAACCGTCTTTTCCCTTCAAATTATAGCTAACCACACCCTAAAATGCCTCTACACCCAGTTCTTTACCGTTCTTCAGTTTGAACAAAATGCTACAGTAGTTTTTCGTATATGAAAAACCACTAGCATTCTTCCGTGGGGTTTGATGGATATTTTAAACAATGGGAAAAAGTGGGATGTAGAGTTGTTAAAGAGTGATAATGAATATTTTAATGGAGTAGAGAAAAAATAAAGAATGGGATGTAGAGTGTTTTTCAAAAGTGAGTAGTTAAAAAATAAAAATAAAAAATAAAAAATTTAAAAAAATGTTAGATTTTTCTTCAAAATTTGAAGAAAATTTTAAAGAACCAGATGCTAATGCTCTTAGCTAGAATAGAAAGATAGCAATTTCCCATTAAGATCTTAATATAAATATATATTGAAAGGGGGAAAAGAAGTTTCCATTTACATTCTGTTTCCACAAAAGTTCTTCTTTTTTTTATTTTTTATTTTTTTTTATTTTTTATGTCAGGGAACCTCTTTAAGGCAGGGCCTTTCGGACCCACCCCTTCAGAATAAACTCCGGTCCCGTGCACCGCATCCTCGGAAGTTTTCCTAAATGAAACTAGTTAAATCGCTGGCTATTCACAAGGGGGTGTGGCTCCAAAAAATTGTTTGCACTCATAAGGTGTTGGACCTTAGACCTTGAACAGAGCAAACCTTAAGACCAGGGCCTTCACCACTTGGGCCAACCCCATCTTCTTTGGAGGATATAATGGGTTATGGGATTCTTAAAATACTACCATATTCTACATGTGTATTGTACTAAGTCAACTTGACAATCCCAATATATCCTCTAATATATTCCCCCTTTCCTAAATGACACTTTCTCTCCTCTATAAGAAAAAGGTAAAGAGTAACATCGTGGGTTCAAAATCCAAAGGATGTGTGTAGCTCATCAATTTTTTTTTTTTTTTTTAAAAAATGCATGTAATCCATTATAGTTATATTATTCCAAGCTAAGATTCCAATGCCAGACATCCCATCTAACATGTCACACAATTGTCCAATCTTTATCTATTAAGAGTAGAAATGATCCGGTTATTCTTTCATAATAGCTCTTAAAAATACCAAATTTCCCTCCCACCTATGCACTTCTAAGCTCGAATAACTTTGCAAGGATAAAAATGAAAAATGTGGGTTTATAGGTCTGCTTTGAGCCTTTGACCAAATAGACAATAGTTGTGGGAGAGGAGCTAGTGGGTTTACATTATAAGTTCATCTGAGAAGAAGAATGATAACAGGAAGTGTTTAATCACTACTTATTCCAAAAGCTTAAGCTGATACGAAAACAAAGTTCAAACTCATGCCCTTTGCTCTGAAACCATGTTTAATCACCACTTATCCCAAAAATTTAAGCAAATAGAAAAATGTTAATTTAATCATTTAATCTTTATCCTAACCGGAAGAAACCACTCAGTCCTTGCGAAATATCAATTGTAGCTTCTCAATTTCAGAATCATTGGCCAATATTTAGGCATAATTCACTTAAACATGTTATAGATATATGTGGTAGATATCAATACACTTAAAAGTAAACAAAGCAGAAAGCAACATTGTCTATACTGGTTAGTAATTACGTATGAAAAATAAATAAATGCTGATCATGTAATTGAGTGCTATGTGCGCTCCTAACCTGGTTGGCAGCAATTACAGGTGAGGCAGCAGTCACAGCCCAAACAGCAAGAACGCCACAAGCTGCACCTCTAAGCTCCTTAAATTGAAGTAAACTTCCCTTGGATTCAGAACCATCTCTAGCTGCCCCAGACACACCAAACAACAGCAGATATATCAACTTGGCAAATAATGACAAATCTTACACTTCACTTGGTGGGTACCGACAGAATCAAGCCAATATCAAATGGGTATATTATAAATGTTATAAATAAGTATGAAATACAAATGGGTATATGATTTTATTGGCTATTATTCATCTTTCACCAGCTTGCTTCACGTTTCAAATTTTCAATCTTTACCAACCAAAAAAAAAAAACAGACAGAGAAAGAATAAATTAGACAATCATACCAGAGCAACTGATTCTGAAAGATGAGCGGAGTTCTGGAATGGGGAAAGCGTGGCGTTTGGGAGAGGAGTTTCGGAGGGACAAACCGTTTCGGGAGAGTGGAATTGAAAGAGTCGCCATTTCTCTGTCTGCTTACAAGTTTTTGGAAAGAAAGGCTTTGTAACTTATCCGTTGATGGCTCTGGCAGGTACATACGTTTATCTTACGTGGCATGACACGTAAGACTCTGGAGCGGATGTGTTTGGACACAAAGACATGGTGATTGGATTGGCCCTTCCAAACAGTCACTTCGGCATTCAGCAATGAGGGGGAAAACATAGGCCATCAATTGGTTAATGGGCCCAATCTGTACAAAGTGTTATAGATCAGTGTCTTTCTTGGGCCCATATAAGGCTTCCTTATATGTTGGGTTTTTCACAATTCTTGTTTTCCGAGGTTGTAGTCCTATGTTTTCTTGCTATGCTTGTGTGATCTTTAGCCCAAATTACAACGAGTTTTGAGTCATTGGTTGTATGGGCTTATTGGCCGTTCTTCTACATCTTGATTACATGGGTGGACATCTTTCAATCAAGGTCACCTCTTCACACACCGGCCGTGTGCTTCAATCATTGAAGATTATTACCATCACCTTTTTCCTTTTTCTTTTTGAACCGTTTTTAAGGTCTTAAGATGTGCCAATTTTCATGCACATTCCATTGCTAAATAAGCTGCTTCTCACTCGGTGTTTGAAAGTATTCCCAACATTCATCTTCATTTCATCTTAGAATTAAGAGCGACAAGAACCCTTCTTTGTAATTTGCTTCTTTTTTTTTTTTTTTTTTTTTTTTGTCTTTCCATTTTCCCTTTTTCCCTCTTCTGAATAGAAAAAAACCAAGTCCCCTAATTCTTGTACGGCAACAAATGTGTCTCCACAAACAATTTTTTTTCTTTGCCCTTAAAAAAAAAAAAAAAAAAAAGCCTCCTAATCAAAGAGTAATAAATGTTTATCTAAACAATGTCCTTACAGTACTTGGATGAGTTGGATCCTAGTAACAAGTTGTTAATGACAAGGTACAAGTTAGAGAGATGGCAGACAATGGTGATGTGCTTCTTTTGTCGGGGATTTGGATTTAGATCCCCATAACAAAGCTTTGCAAAGCTGATCAAAACCCATCCTTCTTGTCCTGCCTCGTCGGTGGACACAAATTTTACAATTGAGATATTTGCATGAACTTGGCTGGCATAGCCCAAAAGGAAAGAATGAAAAGAGGTACACTATCCTATAATGACACTGAATTAATAATTTTTGGAACAATGAAAGGAGGTTTAAGTAGGCTTACAGCTAAGCCTAAGACATTGATCTTTTGTCCCATAGAAACTAATCATACTTTTTGTTCTTTATTGTCTCCTAATTGCAAAACCTTTGTGCCTTTAAAATGTTTTATTATTTTGCTCCTTTCTTGTGGCTTGTCTGTTTATGCTTTTACCCTACCCTTCTCCGACAAAGTTAATCACTTTGCTTTTCACACAAACTCCCTGTTTTACGACTGTAGATTCATTTCCTCAGTACAACAATCACTATTTTGTGATGGGGTATGTTAACTTTTGTAAAATGCATTAAACACAACAAATTCAAACCTAAACCTAAATCCATCTTCTCAGCGATGATCAATCCATGGAATGAGTATATAACAAATTGTCATGCCATCTTTGCCCTACAATAATTTCCTCAACTTTGAGCCCAAGATTTCATATTAACACCAGTTTTATTCTACACAACTTTCTAAGACTGTTTACCTAATATATTTAATAAACAATTCTTCACATCTATTTCATATCTATTTCATATCGGTTAACGTGATATGTTTTAAGTAACTTCTCACGTCTACCACTTAAAAAAAAGAAAAAAATAAATAAATAAAAAAACCATTAAAAACATACAACGTCAACTCAATCTATTAAATTGATGTGTTCAAGATAGATGTATTTCTCACATCTCACATGCATACTAATATATGACCAAAATGCAAGTACTTCAAATTTTAAACGGAGCATATAATGCTCACATGCATTTTTAAAAATACATGGAAAACCAATTTAGAGAAAGTTTATCCTCTATAAAATGTTCTTAGTTAGAAAGTGGGGAATCCAAAGGGAAAGATAGCATCATTCACCACACAAGCAGTACAAGTGCAAAACCTATATTCTAGTCTCTTCTTACTTTTATTACTTTTTTGACTTTTTTGCTACATGTATAAACAAGTAAAGAAGTGCCGAAAAAACTGTATTTACAAAGGAAATTACAGTTACATATATGCCAAACTCGAAGGGCAATTGCATCGAGCTTATAAATATCAATGGTTACTCTGCTAATCCAGGGTGATGTTAGACTGAAAATTGGGAGTGGCATCTGCAGGTTCTGTTAGCAAAAAACAAAAGAAGCAATCGCTACTCAAGCAGTGAACAAGTTAAAAGAGTAGAAATGTCCTTGGTAACCAAACTCAAAATATTGCATTCAAGCACAAGGGGTGACTAAATGAATCCATTTTTTTGTTGAAAATGGCCGGCCACGCCCTCCCACCTCCAACCCCAGTTATGAATGGCCCAACCATGGCACGGATTGGAAATGGCAGACAAATACTTCAATCATTCAAAGCAGCCAAGACATTATCATGGCGAAGTTCCCCACCATTTTTTTTCCCAAATAAACTCCAACCACCACCTCTCGGATCCCCTTGCATTTTAAAAGAACAAAAGGAAATGGGTATACAAGGCCCCACAGGCATCTGCATGATCCATACATAACATCTCAAATTGGCTCTCCTAACACATGACTTCACGCCTTTTTTCGGCCGGCAGACAAAACTTTTTAGACTAACAAATCAGGTTGCAAAATTGAGCAAAGTATCCAGATAAGCTCACCTCAGCCACTTGCTGATCCCAAGTTGGATTATATTACAACCATGGAACTGATGCCACTTGTCATGAATGAGATCCGTGATAATACACCTGATATCTGAGAAGGGGCCCGCTGGAAAAAAACCCAAAAGTGTCAGGATCATCCACACTGCACATGGCTACTAATGTTTTTCATAGAAGAACCTATTGTGGTGGTTGATGCTGCCAAATGAAAAGTCATTTGTCCACTTTCCCAACATCAGATTTGCAGCATGTGGTAGTCAACCAGGGGTATCACAACAAAGGTTAAGTGACTTAATGTTTGAACTAACATGTAAATTTGCAACCTTAGGTATCACAATTCTGATTCATTAGAAAACCTCTGCCAGGCCACTCATATTTCAAAGAGGTACTGGTAACCCATAATTGTGGAATGACTTTATCCGTCCATCCCAGCCTGCAGTCACAATAACCAGACCCCACACATGAGAACTGGATGTGTTCTGGCAAGAAGTTTTCAAAAACTTGTATTGAGATTTATTCATGCTAGATGGCTTGGTAATTGAGCTTGAAGTAGGAAGCTTCTCCTCTGGCCAAGTTGCAGACCCCTTGGGAAAAGACTCTAAGAGGAATTCTTGGCTCAGAGAGAAACAAGCAGGTGAAGGAAAAGGCGGATTTTCTGCCAGATTCTCATCCAAGACTGGAAAGTGCCTTCTACTTACTGAGTTCCCACATTTCAGACCACACCAAGGTATTGCAACAGATGCATTGATGGAGAAGTGTTCACAAGACCTAATATTTTTGGCTTGGGCGAGGGCAGTGTCTTCCTCACTACTGCAGTTCCATAAATATACATTAGAATCCTCGGAAGCTGAAACAATGTGTTTCCCATCTGAGGTGAAAGATGCAGATATAAGGTTTCCTGTGGTACGAAGGCCTAGAGAGAGAAAAGAGAGAAAATTTAGAAACTAATACTTCATTATGGACAGCAATGGATGTCACAATGCTTCCCAACATGAACTCCGACATAAAATAGATTTCTGATTTTGCTAATTAAAAACCAATCAATTGTTGCATAACTTATAGGCGGTAAACTTCCTCCAAGGGGCCTCAATGTTGGAACCCCAAAAAAATCTATTATTTAAGATAAATTCATGGAAAACAGACAAAGATCAAGTGCGTACCCTTGTATTTGCCAATCACATTAATGCCATGAAGGATTCTGACTTGTGAATCAGCACAGGTGACCATTATTTTGCTAGAGTCTCGTGGGAAAAACTGAATTCAAATAAAACATGATGAGGGACAACTGTCTCTCAAATGAAAGGGTATAGAATAAAAATAAAGGAAAGAACCAAAAAAAGCAGACCAAGAGCAATGCAAATATCAAGTACCTGAAAGCCAGTAATCCTTTTGCATGGTGGTTTTTTTTTACTGTGCACGCATACTTGGGTGTCCAATTGCAAATGATTATCTGGTTGAAACAAAAGAGAACCACATAATTAATTGAACTGGTACTCTAAATTTTATCCAATGCAAAGGTCATTCTACAAAATAATTATAAAGCTAATGTCAAACGTAGCATTTTCCATGGAAGTCAATAAGTCCAGATTGGGATATAGTGACCCTAATACTTCCGTCTCAAAAGAAGATTTCTAAAATGAGTCACAAGAACTCAAATCCTTCAAAAGAAAAGGGAGAGAAAAAAAAATATATGAATCTCTTTTCTTAAACTTCTTCAAACTTAATATATATATACCAGCAAAGGCAAGCATACAATTCAGGCTAAGACTGATTTCTGATAGACTAAGGTAATTAACATCAGATTCTTCTTAAGCAGCCTAGTTTATCTAAGCTGCCATCCGACTCTCCTAGATTTCCTACTGACACAGTTATCACAAAAGGGCATATCCACACTTTTGAGGAAATATCTGGGACATGAATGCTTAGCAGATTACATTCTTCTATTCCATCTCACAAAAGAAACAAAACCTTATCAACTGGAGGTTCCAAAAACAGATCTAATTTTCTATAGTTGGAAACTCCACGTCTTACCATAAATGCACAATTCTATACTTGCATAAAACAAACTCCTTGAACCGAAAAAAAAACTACCTAACCACATTGCTTCTACACTATAACCAACCAATCATAATGATATCCGGGAATGATGTTATACAGATAAGTCCCAATATAGTATCACTCTACTATCATCACAAATTAGAAAGCCAGCGTGCAGATGGATTTATCGTACACTCGTCAATTTCCTATAAACAATTATTTCTAAATATCAGCTGCAACTCATCCACAAATGAAGCAAAGCAAAGCAAAGGAAGACAGAGGTGTAAGTGCCTATCAATAAGCATACCTGATACATTGTAAAAGCGGCAAATACCAGCCATAGATCCAACAATGCTCCCCTGTGACAGAATGAAAGAGATTCTTAATATAAGATCAGTTACTATTAATCACCTTTTCTACGAGTCACAGGAACAAGAAAATCCCCGAACCTGTCCATCAGGGCGATAACACACTGCAGTGATAATTTCTCTTATATCAGTCCAATCAACAACTTGACAACCAGGAATAGCCCAAATGCGAACTTTTCCATCTATTGAACCACTGATGAAGTAATTATCATCAACAGGGTTAAATTGAACACAGGTCACTGCATCACATTATAAAATAACATTTAGATCATTACTATAAATACAACATAATACATATGGCCAAACCAAATCCAATATAACATGATAATATCAGGATATTTGGCCCAATATTTATTCAACCCTGTGTAATGCCTTAACTAACCAAATAGATTTTGGAATGAAACAAAGAAACATTGAGGAACGTACCATAATTACTATGTGAAAACACTTTGAGGCAATGCTCACATCCCACTTGCCACAGACGGACAGTTTTGTCAATTGAAGAAGAAAGCAGATACTGCACCATAACAAACATCACATTGCGTGAAATCAATAACATTTTTGTTTAATTTATAAAATTAAATTGGCTTTCAGATAATCACTTACATTATTCTTTGACCAAGAGAGATCTAAGATCTCGCCACCGTGCCCATGGAACTCATGCAATGGTTTTTCCAATATTCGGAAGACTTTAGGAGGGAAAATCACACATGCTGAATCTGAGGAATTATTCCTCAGGCTCTTCAATTTTCCAATTTTCTCTTTATCCACAAAGAGGGGCTTCAATTCGGAGAGATGATCCACTGTGAAATATATGCAGGAAGGGTCTATTTCCGGAATGTCAATTTCGTTAGACCTCTCATCCTCCACCACCTGCCACAATCGGACAATCCCATCCTCGCCAGCACTTGCAAGATACTGCCCATCAGGACTAAATTTCATAGTCAAAATTGGACCCTCATGGGCCTGGATATCTTGCCCCATATAAAGAGCTGAAAGTTCTTTCAACTGCTTCCTGGATTGACGGACCTTAACTCTCTGAACCCTGGAACGTAGAATTGCATCATTGTCACCAGGTCTTAGTTGACCGGCATCAACTTGACTATCAACAACACATGCCATGGAGCGTAATCTACTCAACCAACCCTTCTTGGTTCTCTTCATTGACCCCACCACATTGTTTGTCTCTTCAACTTCCTTCTGTATCAGTTGTTGAAATGAAATCGATGACACAGAAGTATTCTCAGACTCTTCAGCCCTTACTGACTGACCCAAACCCACTTCTCCACCGGAAGTTCCATCTCTGCATACAAAGTTCTCCCTCGGACTACACTGTTTGGAAGAATCCGTATCATCTTTAGACCAAGTCATTGAAGACCGGCTGGAACAAAACTCACCTCCAAAACCTAAGTCCCTCAACACAGCCCCACTATTCTCTCTAATCCTATCAACCACTTCTGCCGGAGCATCACTACATACATCTACTGAATTCTCATGTCCAATGCGATCCAAACTCAATCCCATCCAATCTAAAAACTTACTCCGACGCTCTTTAACACTTCCCGGGCTCCGAATCCATATATCATAACTACAACTAGCCTCAGATACCTCAATGCTATCGGAATTTGAATCTGATATCGATGATATATCCTCTTGAGCATCGAAAAATCGACATTCTTCGTCTTCTCTCGAACTACCCATTATTCTGTGAGTTCAACCCATGAAACCCCACCTCAAGAAACCAACATTTTAAGCCCTTGGCAATGTGCCAAATCCTAAATTCCCTCCAAACAAGCAAGCCCTCGAAAAACTTAAAAAAATGGAAAAACAAAAACACAAAAATCCAGGATTAGTGTAACAGATATATTATATTAAATCAACCCACAATGATAACAATAACATTGAAACAAAAACCAAGAGATCCAACATGGATCCCAATCCAACCCCATTGAACCTGGTCTCCCACACATTAAAAATCCATAATTTAATACACACAAGACCCAGAAGAAAATGAAAATAAAAATTCATTTGAACCCAGAATTTTGCAGCAAATTAAGGATCCAATACACTTCTCAGCACACACAGAACAAAACCCATCAACGGAATTTGAAGATCTTATAATTACACTTGAATAAATGAATCACAAAACACGTGTACATACACACAAAAAAAAAAAAAAAAAAAAAAGATGATTTACAAACAAATAAAAATGTGATCGTTTTTAGTGGAAATATAAAATTTTGCTTACATGGGCTTGTTTCTAAGAGATTTCTTTGAAACTGAGGAGGGCGTAGATCAAAGCATCCATGGAAATTTGAAGCTTTTTGGACTCTCTCTGTGTCTCTCGAGGGAAGCAGAGAAGCACTGCAGAGAGGAAAAAAATAATATGAAAATAAATTAGTGCTTCCAAGTAAATAATGTGTTTATTACTAATAAATAAATAAAAGAGATGGGGGTAAAACAGGAAAGAAAAATTAGTTCCTCGATGTACGTGAATGGATGGCCCAAGAAACGAGATTTCGAGTGTAGAGTGTTTTCGTGTGCGATCTCTCTCTCTCTCTCTCTCTCTCTCTCTATATATATATTATATACTCCTTACGGACCTAATTTGATTTAAGGCAAATTAGATAATGATTATTCTAAAGCTAGATTATTCACAATCTAAAGTGTCCTAACAACTTACAAAAAAAAAAATTAAAAAAAATGTCATAACATTTGTTAAATTTCAGTAATCTAGAGTTTTACACATTATAATGCATGATGGACAAAGTTTTTCTTCTAGAATAATATTTGTTCTTAAAAATGCATTAAAAAATTACATGTTTCTATTTAATTCTATTACAAATACATGTAAAAATTACGTGCTATAAAAACAAACGTTAGTTTAATAAATTGAATCATAAAACAAAATTTGTTTTTTAAAGTGCACGTGATAATCATCTGCTCTAAAAACAAATATCACTTCAAAAATTCCATTACAATAATATGTATTTTAGAAATCATAAACGCATCGTGCCATTACAATATTTTGGTGTGACGTAATAATTAATTTCTTGCATGAACATTCACTTAATAATATACATCTAAATAGCTTTTTATTATTGGATTATCTTGGTTGGCAAATTTTTTATTTATTTTTTGACATATCCGCATAAAAGAAAGGAGATTGATTCGAACTAGTAATTTCTGTTTCATTAGACATGGTCTTAGTCGATGATTGAGGTACCTCTTGGAAATGCAAAATTATGAAGTTGGTAAACATCCTAAACCAACCAAGTTTTTCAATTATTTATAAAAAAAATAGAGTCAAAATTTTGTTCAAATTCGATGCTGAAATTATTCGGTACAAAGAAGCAATGATTTTTTGTCCTTTTATTGGTTGAATGCCAAGTGGGGGGGGGGATTAGGTCACTGCCCAAAACTTTCCACATGAAGCCGTCCCATGGTAAAATTTTGACTAGAAATTTCTTCTTGAAGCAAAAATATATATTTTATGACGAAAAAGAAAAATTATTTTACTCTATAAAATATATATAAATAGTAAATATTGGAAGTTGGTCAGTGCATGGTGGACTGGTCAACGGTCAGAGATGACCCATAAATTGTTTTTATTCTCTACTAAATTTAGTGGGATTTTCTCTACTAAATTTAGTGGGCATATAGTCCGATTCTCCCTTTACCCTTTTTAATTAGTGAGATAAGTTCTCAACCCTTTTTTATGCAAGAAATAGTTTTTATATTTGGATTAGGCATTGTAAAAAAAATATAGCATATAATTTTTTTCAACCATTTAAATTTATTTTTAAGTTTTTAACGAGAAAAAAAATATATAGATTGAAATTAAATATGGTCTATTGAAAAAATGTATACAATATTTAAGCTAAATCCATAGTTTTCTTTTCATGAGTCTCTCCTTCGCCTCCTTTGTGAGCGTCGGGATAGCTTTTTCTTCTCCTCCCCTTTTCTTTTGTACGTACCTTTTTTTTTTTCATCCACCACCACCACCTTGTTGTCATGCGAGTGCAAGTGGGCTTTCTCGTGATCTATTTTAGGGTGACAATTTTATTGGATTGTTATTCAAGAATCATTGGACTGAACTATTTTATTGTTAATTTTTAGTTATTTGTTTGTTTTATCTTTTAACACTGTATTTGTTTTTTTTGGATATTGTTGTTGAGGCGTTTGCCCCTTTTGTATTTTGCTTCATTATAAGTTTCTTCAATATTAAGGGTCTGTTTGGATGTGCATTTAACACTCAAAAAATTCGGTTGAAAAAAAAAATTACTTATTTGGTAAAAAAAAATTAAAAGCATTTTTAAGGGATAAAAAAACAAAAAACAAAACAAAAAAAATGGCAAAAACGTAATTTTGATAAAAGCTTAAAAATAAAGCTTTTACCAAAAAAGAAAGAAAGAAAAATTGACTTAAAAAGATATATTTTTCAAACACAATCCCAAAAATATTATAAAAACATAAAAATGAAATTAAAAGAAGAAAAAAAAAAAAAAAGGTGGCATGTGTACGATCAATGTCAATTTGTCACCCTCTTTTCCTAGCTCAAATTACACTCGGCCGGGTTTGAGTTGTTTTTTTAAAATATTTTTGTTATATCACAAATATAGCCTTAGACATTTTTATTTATTCCCAACATAACACACTTAGAGCTCAGCCAAAAAAAAAAAAACCTTTATGGGTAGTTATACTTTGTTAATGCACATACACATTCCGAACACGATATTTTCATATTAAAATACAAGGTCAGTTGGGGAATTTTAATCAGAGCATATACCCATTTGCCAGTTAAAGCAACCTAAGTGAGACCTCACCTTTAATAATGAAATATGTTCCTAATAATTGATTAATTTTATAATATCAAATTACAAGCATCTGATTCTTTGTCCATGTACAAATTATATTTGTGATAATTTAGCACGAGCAAGGGAGTGGTGGGAGACACTTTTGGATCCATATATATGATTATAAATGAGTATTGTGATAATTATACATTAGGTAGGAGAAGATGTCATTATGTTGAAAGAATACATTTTTTTAAATAATAATAATAATAATAATAATAATTGAGTTTGAAGAACTTCCTTTAATAAAGTTGATTAAAATGTTACTTGATCATTTGAGTTGCTTAAGCCAATTTGCTAATAATAATAATAATAATAATAATAATTGAGTTTGAAGAACTTCCTTCAATAATGTTTATTAAAATGTTACTTGATCGTTTGAGCTGTTTAAGCCAATTTGCTAATACTTATTTTTTGGCAAGTTTACCAAAAATGTATTTTCTAAACATTTTAACATGTTCTTCAAAACGATATATATATATATTAATTATAAAATTAGCATCATCTTGAATTTTTAGTTCTCTAGTATAATCAGCAAAATTTTCTTGGAATATCTTCTAAATTTAGGAAATTAGAAAGTAATACAATTTTTTTGTTGATTACTTTTTTATTGCTTTAACCACTGAAGGTATCTCCTCTAAGTGTAATCCTATAGTGTTCTTTAATAATTGTTTACTATAATGGAAAGAGATTGAGCCCATCCATCAATTATTTTTACTTGATATTTAAAATAAATATTTGTAAGATTAAGACAATTTTGAGCAACTAGTTGTTTATCTATGAATGTGTGACAGTTTTATAAATTAGTTTTGAAGAAATCTTTTTATGGATGTTGACATTGCCCACACACATGCTTTAATATGGTAATTAAAAGAATAAGCAATGACATTAGTACCAAAGCACTAATAATTAGGTTAGGTTGATGTCCCCATTAAGGCCATAAAAACCCTGCAAAGTCAAAAAGTAAAAGAGGTTGTTGTTCCCAGTTAAGCAGGCAATTTACTTCAACTTTGAGAAATAACCCTAGAAGACAATCATTTTTGCCCTTGCAATCCAAGCAATTAGCAGTCACTTTAATAGAGTTTCAGTGTTTGGTCACTGTCTTGGTGTACAAGAGAGCAAGCTTTAGGCCCCTATGAAAAGGATGTCCACTGCATCTTTTGCCTACAACAAAGGTAAAAAGAAGAAGATTATAGGGAGGATTAATGTGATGATCACCCTCTAGTTAGAAAAAAAGAGAGCCCTAGTAGCTAACACCACACCTTCAGCCACCTTTTTTTCATCACTTTTTGTGTTATTGTGAGCTGCACAAGTCATATTCAACACCCAACAAGCAGACAATGTTGTTTATGCATTGTAGATGGACACACATTCTTATTCATATTGAGTTTCTTAATTGTATCTAGCCCATCATTGACTTTATACTAATGCTACGTGGAACATTTTTATCTTACAATTATTTCGCAATGTGTTGAACGTGTTAGTTGATCAACCAACTCTAAGATCAGTCGTTGTTAAAAATAAGAAAAGTTGATTAAGGCTATTATGTTAGTATTATGGGGGTAAATGTGTGGTATATAGCATTATTCTTTACTTTATTCTTAGGTATTAGCATGCTTTAATTCATCTCCAATTGAAATGGATTACTCTAGAAACTACTAATTAAAGTGTTGTTAGAATATTAATTAAAAATTGAATTTATCATTTATTTTCAGTTTAAACTTTTAGATTAAATACAAGATTGGTCCATGTGTTCTTGGTGTGTATAAAATCAGTTATTGTGTTTTCAAAAGTAATAAAATATTTATTATGCATTTTGACGGTAGAGAATCAATCATTCTGTATACTTCGAGTAATGCTACGAGTCCCACTTGTATCACTCTTATATCCCTCCTAAGATGATATTGCTTTTAAAATCACCATTTAGCTTCTGATCGATCACAAGTGAATTTTGATCAAATGATGATTTTAAAAGTCATATCATTTTTTGAGTGACATAAGAGGGGCTTGTAAAATTATTCGTATACTTTTATTTAATGGGCCGTTTGCCTCATGTAAAAAAAAAAAAAAAAAAAAAAAAAAAGCCTGTCAGTCCAATCACATTGCACCACATGTGAAGATATCAAGATGGTACATGTGTCGTAACCTCATCGGACCATTTTTTTTTTTTACATGTGGCAAATGGCCCACTAGCGAAAAACCGGAAAATAGATGAAATGATTAATTTTAAACATTAGAAAGTACAATAATTAATTTTATGACTTTTGGAAACCCAATGACGGATTTGATACACAAAAAGCACATGAACCACTTTTGTATTAATTATAATTTTTTTGAATAAGTATTGATTTAACATTGTATTGTAACAAATGTTCTAAATTTAAATATCGTCGTCATTCACCTTTTATTTCAATTAAATTTCATTTGTTGGGCTTTATTTATTAAGATGAAGTTTAAGTCCACACGTAAAAAAATAATGTTAATTAATTTTTTAAAATTTAAAATAATTTATAATTTCACGAATGACATGGGTTATTTATTATTATTATTATTATTATTTTTTTGACATGAGTTATTTATTGTGTAGCCTAAAATAGAGTCGTCAACCTTAGTGATGTAAGGATGAGAGAATAAATTACATTACATTTCTTTGTTACTATCGTCATGCATGAGCAAACTCGCTTCGTGCCGATCGATAAAAGTTATTATAAAAACATTCCCTCCTCTTCTTTTTTTTTCTTTTTTTTTTTTTTTCGTTTTTGTTTTTGTTCTGAGCAAAGCATTCATTGGGAAACTTTGTAATTTAAGTCAAGTCTTGGGGAGAGGATGATGTTTTCTTTCTATTATCATCACATGGCTCAAACCGCATGATTGCCATGTGGCATTTTTAACGCTCATTGTTATTTCTTGCGCTGGTGCATGCAATTAAATGGCCAACATTTTGTGTACCAGCAATCAGAACAAGAGTTATAGGTTCAGTCCTATAACCAAAAGTTGTGTCGGCACCTCTCTCTTCTTTAATTTTTTTTTTAAAATTTTGATAGTGTATTTTGTGCTTCAGATTATTTTCGATGGTTGATGTAGTTTTCATATGAATAGTATTTTCTTCGGTCCATTTTTGACTGAAAAATATTTGGTTAATGGTCAGATCTCTTTAAATATGACATTTTTTCTATTAATAAAAAAAAATAAAATGTTATATATTTTTTTAAAAAAATTATAAAACAAAATTATAAAAAATTCTACCCCCAATGGGTGGCCGAAGCCACCCCCAAGTGCCAGATCTTAAAAAAAATAAAAAAAAAATAAAAATTGTTTAGCCCTTGGGGGTGGCCTTTTTTTAAGTTTGGGCTTAGAGGGTGGTCAGACCACCCCCAAGTGTCATGGGGTGGTCCGGCCACCCCTTATGGTTAAGACCAGCCACTCCTTTTTTTTTTTATTAATTTATTAATTATTTTTTTAATCTGAAATATTAATTTTTTTATTATTTTTAGTTGTAGTGGGACATGTATTCTATTTGTGGCTGTATGATTTCTAAGAAGAAATCCTAGCTATGAACTGAATATTCTCCGATTCATAATGAGAGGATCCTATTCCGTTTTCACATAGGTTTAGATAAATTTGCTTTAATTTATGTCTATTTTGCTTATATAACCGCTTTGTCTGGTCCTTTAAGATGATCAATTCACTTGTTTGACTTATTTCTTATGCTTTGTAATTATTTATGCACTATTTTAGTTTGTTTTAGGTCTGTTGTTAGGGATCTCACTCCTCTTTGGTTCTATGATCGTCCATTCTCTCTATTCCTTTTGGATCAAGAGTGGGAATAATCTTTTATTGTTAACTATTTTCCTTAGTCAATTAAAAAGAAAAAAGGAGGGGGGGGAGGAAATAAGGGTTATTTCATGTCTCTTGTTATTAGGTAGGGGATTGTGAATTTGTGAGAGAGGAGGAGGCTTTTGTTTGAGTATGAGAGCTATAAATTCGTAATTCGTAATTTTTTATTTTATTAATGATATAAATTTGTAATTTCGAAAATAACTTAAGTATAATGCTCTACAAAAACTTAAGTGGAGCATTATACTTGAGTTATTATTAGAAAATAACTTATAACTTAAGTATAATACTTTACAAAAATGATATGAGATACAATGAAAAATTTTCTCAACAAGACTATGATCCATGCCAAAAGATAATAGAATAAATTTTATTTATGAAGTATGCCCACTTCTGAAGCATTAACATATAGCATTATCTGGAAACCCAAAAAGTCAAGCTGTAATAGCTCCAATGGTCCATGGTATTGCAATTAAGGTGCAATGGGTGTATATATATATATATATATATATATATATGGTATTCCAAGGTGGTCTGTAATTGTGAAACAGCACCAAATTCTATTAACAGCTGACTCATATTTGCATTATATATATATATATATCCCATGATCACAATTAGTAGGTTTTAATATAGTAAGTCCAAACAGTCCCTTGTTTTGTCAACCACTTTTACCTTAATCCCAATGAACCCTAGCATTTCTTTTGGTATAGATAGGATGCATCTATTTTTGGGTTTTGCAGAGAGGATGTATCTCATCTCCCCAAATCTCTCCCTCTCTCTCTTAAACCTCAAGCTGAGCATGAATGGGTTGCACATGATTGGTGCCTTAATTTACTCTATTAATTGGAAGTTGACATAGATTAAATAAGTTCTAAATAATTATTTGGTAGTCAAATAAATTATACAGACTTCCAATTATAAGTTTCTTCATTGACACTTTGACAAAAATTTTCTTCCTTCTTGCGTTCTTGCCGACACCTAATAAATCAGCGTTCATATCTCGTTCAACGAATTTTTATTAAATAATACTTTTTATTTTACCTACATCTCATCATCTGTTTAAGACTGTTTTAGTCATTCACTTTTACTATTTTATTTAAAAGTATTTTTTAAATCCACTTTCACTACCCACGAGGAGACGAACAACGAATTAGATTGATTTTTTTATTAGTTTATTTATATATTGTGGAGCTATAGCACTCCTAGCCATTTTTTATTATTTTTATTTTTCTAAGAAGGTTGAAAAAAACAAGGTTACAATAATTAAAATATCGAAAACGGGGTGAGCTGCTTAATAACATATTCAAAACGAAAATTACAATGCAAATAATAAGACCAAACAGCAAGAAATTGGTCAAAAGTTGACCTAGGAGTTGATACTATATAAACTTATATATCATTGGCAAATGATATTTCTACACTAATTTTAAAATCTTCCATATGAACCTCTCTCGGTGGTGTAGAAGAAATCAAAATTGGTGTTGAAATAGGATCATCGTCCTAAATTATTTGGCTTTAATTCTATACAACTAATATATGAATTGATCATTACATGTAGGTTTGCACTTTGCAAGCCATTATAATTAATTATACCAATTTCAACTCTTCTTAGTGCAATAATAAAATGGAATGTAATCTCATCAGATACGGAGTGCTGGAAGTTTGAAGTTTGTATGAAGCACTAAAGCTACTAAGAATATCAAACTTGATTCCCTCTCTACTTTCTCTTGATTTGCTTTGTTGTTTGCTTGAATTAGTTACTTCTTAATTCCTCTTTAGGGGTGTGCAAAAGTTCGACATTCCGTTGCCAGACCCACTTCCAACACACTTGGGTCGGATTCCGAAAAGTGGTGGATTGGGAGGTGGAAGAGATTCAAAATTTCCAACTAAGTTGAATCGGAAGGCATAAAAGGAGAAAAATTCTACTTTGTTGACCCGACCTAACCCGATTATAGATGTTAAACCAAATTAGTATCCAACAATTTTAAGACTTTTGTCTAAATGATTAAGCCCTTAAGAATCTTGATGTGCTTTTTATGTGAAGCAAAAGCCTATGAAGATTTTATTTTATTTTTTAAATAACATTGCAAAGATGATCTCCAACACTACTACACAATTTATTTTGCAATGTCCTCATCTTCCAATTTATTTTGCAATCCCTCCACAATATGGATAAATTCCTCATTCACCGAGTAGCTCTTTTGTAATTTTCTCCCACAGATACTCTCCATGTATCTCTTGCCGTGGGACAAATCCACAAGATATGCTTCAATAGTATCCACGTCTTAACCCACATATAGGGCATAACGGATCCCCTACTATTTTCCTTTCAGTCAGATTTGCTTTTGTGGGTAACACATTATTACACGCCCTCCACATAAGCACCTTCATTGCATGCTAACATCCAATTGAATGTCCATAATTGTTCATAGAGTTGACATTTTAAATACAAAAAAGAAAAGCATGGAGTAGGAGATCCATCAACATCCACTTTTAATAGAGATTCAGAAAATTTGGAGCACCAATATATTGCAAGAACCCAAGATAGATCGACAGGCTTATCTTAATAGCTTTGAAGAACCTTGAAAAAAAAAAAAAAAACACACACACAAAGAAGTGAAGCCAAAACTGTGAAAGTGGGAATATCTTAGAGAGATGATGGTGATATTGATATTTGTGCTGATGGGCTTCACCATCCAAAGTACTACGGCTTAGATAAATCTATTTGAAAACTGTGTTTTGTAAATGGTTAAGGAGGTGAAGACAGTTTTCCACTGACAAGATCGTTGGTGTGGGTCTCTGATGGCTACATCTCTGCATAGTGTTTATTAGGATGGGCACCCACAGCCCACTTTGTCTTTAAGCATGGGCTATGCACTTTTTCCCTCCCTCTAATTATTATTATTATTATTATTATTCTTTTTATTTTCCTCATCATTTTCTCTCATTTTGTTTATAGTTAAAAGCCTAAAAGGGAACAAAAATGGTTGGGAGGAATCAGACAGGTTTTTATTGCCATCAAATTTAGAGTTGAAGCTAAGGACAAGTTGGTTTGGCCTTTATTACCATCAAATTTAAGGGTGTACCCTTAAATTAGATGGTAAAATCTCAGTTTGCCTTTTAAAAACGAACATTTTGCCTGCAATTTGAAACCATAATTTTTTTTTTTTTTCTTAAGCCACCACTTTTTAAAAAGAATTCTCAAACGAGATCTTTTACAATTTTGTTTAAAAATACACTTTTGACCTATGAAATTGCATGGCCAAACAAATTCTAACAATTATATTGAAAATTCAAAGTAATCAAAACATCTTTTGTCCTACAGAATGTTATCCTCTTTATTTCAAATTCCATATTATTGGATACACAGTGTTTGTGCATGAACGTATGCCACAACAAAACCTTTTCTATTTTATTTTTATTTTTATTTTTCCCCTTATAATTTTTGGTCTGGTTATGGTCTGGTTATGCTACAATGCTGAAAGGTCAATCATGTGATTGGCGGAATGTTGTTTGATATGACCAGGAAAAGATGTTAATTATTAAAACCTAATATTCTAACACATTTCCTCAACAAGAAAAGACAACACAAATAATGTTTAATTGAAATCTGTGAAAAATTACTTCCTACTGGAGCAGAGACTAGAGAGCCTTCTCTCTCACCGACGGCTACAATGCTGTTGCCTCCTCCTCCTAGGGTTGGGAGTGTGTCCAAACAACATAAAGTCTTACGATGTCTCTCCTCGGGATCTGAGACCTGCTGGAAAATCTCTGGCATGGATCAAACACAACCTAATGGACAGGCCATAAAACACCCATGGAAGAGAAGTACACAAAACATATATACGACTTGATGGTTCTGCAAGGAGGACCACACCAACGTACTGTGGGGGTGGGGGTGTGGGTGTGGGTTGGAGTGGGGGGGAGTCGTCTGATCAAGATCTAATGGCAGTCACACACTTTGTTGCATCAAGTGGGGGGACCCGCTTCTGGTGGAGGGTTGGACCAGCCTAAAAGCTGTTATTTCTTTCTGAAAACAATAGGGTGGTCCTGATATGATGATGGATTACCTCTTTTTTGATGATCACTAGTAATCATATGGAGGGGAGGGGAGGGGAGGGGAGGGAGTACAGTGCACAGCTCTGGATCACTGGGACTGACAGTCCTATTTTTGCTTCTTTCGTACACCTTACTATTACTCGTGACTCAATAAATTCTTCAGTGTCCTCGACTAATTTTGGTATTGTCCTAAGACTAATTGCCTCATTTCTCATTGAAATTACGCATTTTCAGTTACTTTTTTATGTCACACTCTTTCTTTTTTTAATTTTTTTTATAAAAAAAGAAGAAAAAATCACTTCATTTCATGTCAATTTTTACCTTATAAATGGGATGGGGATGCATTGAAATGATAAGGTGCTCGAAATTTTCCCTTGAGGTTGCAATGGGATTGCCCTTTAGTTTAAGGGCACTAAAGAAGAAACCAAAAACTTGAAATGGGCTTCAATGGGCTTTCCCTTTTGTTTTAAGGGCACTAAAGAAAGAAACCAAAAAGGCAAAAACACTAAAGAAAGAAACCAAAAACTTGAAATGGGCTTCAATGGGCTTGCCCTTTTGCTTTAAGGGCACTATACAAGGAAAAAAAATCCACTTAATAGTAAATTATGAACCCGACGTGAATCGAACACGCAACCTTCTGATCTGGAGTCAGACGCGCTACCATTGCGCCACGGATCCGTTGGTGATACTGTGACAATATAGTTAATACCACCTTTTATCTTAAGTCCCCTGTCCCTTGCAGGCTTGCCGCCTTAATGGGCCAGCATATTGGATTGAAATTAATTAAGATTCTCTCCTTATAGTATTAAGGAAAATACTAGGTATTCTTCTAGTATCCTTCTAATTATACTGTGACTTTTAAAATTATCGTTAAATTTAAGATTATCATTATTGATTTTTAATCTATTGGTGATTTTAAAAGATACATCACAGTTGGAAGGACACCACGAGAACACTAGAAGAACACATAACATTTTCCTAATATCTAGTTAGTTATATTAAATGGTATTTTTGTCTCTTCAAAAAGTTAAAAGACAAAAATACCGCTCCAATATAACTAATCAGATATTATCCTATTCAAATGAAATTGAGAAAATCCTGTTTCAATTGAACTAAACTTTAATAGGTGATCCCAGGTTGTGACTCCATATATATGATCCTTATAATTTCTAACATTACTCACAAAATGGGCAGCTCAACCTCACTACTCTCTCTCTTTTTTCCTTTCTATTGAACAAGCCAAAATATTGCTTACACATAATTCACAATATTTGTTATTTATCATCTCATTCAAAGAATGGTAGAGTGAGGAGTTCTTAGACTAATTTCATCCGCGGGTTTTCTTTCTAGTTATTCTCTATATTCCTCTTATAAACGAGTAAATTACTAAAACATTAATTAAGAAATTACATTCCTATCAACTTAAACTCTTAGAACAACTAATAATTTATCATAATATAAAAAAAAAAAAAAAAAATCCTTACTTGACTCAATAATCTATTTCTCATTTTAATTAAATATTTCATTGGTTAAATCTTACTTGTTGAGGGAGTCAGCATTGGAACTCATAGTCTTCATTCTTTATGGACAAAGATCATCTTCATTTTATTGTTAATATTTTATTTTATTATATCTAGCGGTATAGATGATATCATATCATTTAAAATTTTTAAATGACGCGACAACATATTTACTACGTAGCATCATGTTCATCAATAGATATAATAAAATAAAATATTGATCATAAAATGACTTATCTCTATTTTAAGTGAATGGATAAATAAAATGAAAGAGGATTATATTCTATTTAGCTGACTCAACTCCCATTGTTGCAGGCACTCAACTTCAAGAATGAAATGATATAGGGCAAATTACTGGTTTAAACTGTTATGACTTGAACAAAGATTGCACATTTAAAAACACAAGCATGGCACACGAATTGTATATGGATGTTTTGGCCGCTTAGAGTTTGTACCGAGTGCGAATTTCACATATCGAAATCTCAAATTTGCATATGAATTTGTACTGATAACAAAAACAATAACAAATCTGCTTCCAAACAAGGTAGTAATCATTATTCTTGAAATTTTGCAGTTAAATAAAGTAAAGAATTATGGGTTAAAGAAAAGCAATCATGAGAAGTTGGCAATACAATGAGCCTGTTAGTGGCCAAATGCTTTCAATTAATCTAGTGTGGGGGATCTCGGACAAGGGAAAAAGGTTAAACAAAGTGCTCAGTTGGGTATTCATGTTCATATCCATTGTAATCATAGTACAACCTCTCTCCCTTTGGTATATCTCTGTTTGCAATCAGTAAAACCCGACACTCACCATTGACATCAAATCTCACACATTTGAGGTTCTGCTTCTTTTTCCCGTCCCTGCACCAAAGATCAGTTTCCTTCATTAGATTGTACCCAAGTGTAGCCTGTTTTTCTGTCAAAAATATCAAAAACTTGTAACAGAAACATGATACCCAAGTGGCTGGCTGTAGACAATATGCACATTTACACTACCATTGCCAACCATTTGCTAGAATGCCACATGAAATTTTGACTACGATATGCAGTAAATCATTGATTAAAACAAAAATCTACAAAGTGACAATCTTATGAACAGCAATGCATTCATCTGATCTCTCTATGTCAACATGAAGATTTGTGTAGAGGTTATTATTTGATAAATAATATCGAAGTAAAGGGAGAAAACCAAGATTCGAGATGGAGGATGAGCTTACAGCGTGTGATTGTTAATGCCATTGATGAAGCGGGCAATGTTACTACGCCTGTCAGGACAAATGACAAGGCTTTTTGAAGGATCAGCAGCAGAAAGCAATGTCATCATGCTATCCCCGTCATCATTTTCACGCTTCTTTAAGTAATCAACGTCTCCAACATATTCTGTAATTATTGTTAAATCCTTTATAAACCTGTCTGCCTCAACCGTGAACCTGTTTTACCAAACAAAAGATTGCTACACGAATGAGTAACAATCAAGTTAAGGAAGGAAAAGTAGATATATACACTTAGTTACCTATACTTACCCTTCATGAGGATCAAAAACAACCATTAGAGGTGGCCATTCCCCTCTCTCCATCATGCTCTTGCACAAATTCAAGGTTTCAGTATCTTCTTTTGACAAGACCTGAAACGCAGTAATGAGAAAAGAGCATTAGATATTGGTCAATCAATTTCTAAACTTTATACCTCAACCAACAAAGTAATATTTGGTGCATATATCCCTCAAATAAGATCCGAGAACTATTAAGAACAGGGTATACATATATGTATGCTTTTGCATTAGCAAAATGCTGAAGTCAGCTCATATGCACCAATAAGCAATGAGATCCTCACATAAAAGGTCCCAATTGTTCGTGTAGAGTTGGCATATAACCATCAATATGGCATCAAAATGTTCTTCAAATGAACAATGCAGAAGCTTCCACACCACACTAGAGAATCGTTGATCAGAAATTAAATTTGTATTATAGCATCAACACGCCTTTCTATTTTGAATTTGTCTGAACCAAATTGAAAATATTCATCAAAGAGCACTGTCGCTCCAGTCTACCTGCATTCCTTCCTCCTCAAGGGCTGCACGATTAGCAGACCTTGGTGCCATGCCAGGCATGTATGTGAGCTCATTACTAAATTCTGTCCCGGTGGCTGTCAATGCCGTTGCAAGTGACGCCATTTGCTCCAATCTCCTTGTAGGATCCTCACTTGGGTTGAACGGTAACATCCTCCTTTTCTTCTTTGACATCACTAAGCTACTAGCCCGCTTCCGCTTCTTTCGATAATCTAAAAAAATGGGAAAATTAACAAAATAATTCCACATTAGCTTCAAACTGTCAGAGACAAAACAAGTAAATTTTACCAAGAAGAATGGCCTACATAATTCAAAATTCCCTTTACCTTGACTTAAATTTTGGGTTGAGTCTGAAGATCTTTGAATGCGAAAGAAATCAACAATCTTGGTTTGAACAAGGGGGAAGGCTGCATATTACCATAGAACAAACCAATTGATATGGGAAATTTGAGGCAAATCAATGTGCAAAATGGACAAAAACTAATTTAGGTTGCTGAACATGCAAAGTAATTAGAGAAATACGAAACTTAATCAATGGGAACAAACACGCGCCCAATAAATGCACTCGACAAAACCCACAAATCAAATTACCCAAATGCACACTAAACAAAGTGAATACAACAAAAACCCAAATTCAACGCAACGAACACAAGGCATTTGACAACACAAGGTAGCATTGAAATAAACCAATCATAATAAAAACAATAAAAAATGAATAATAATAAATCCAGAAATCATCAATTAGACCAGATCATATAACAACACAAACAAACATCAGATAATCCAAATACAATAACATAAGCATCTGATTATCCAAACCCATATCAGATAAGTCAACCAAACTACAAAATCATTAATAATAAAAAGAGAAATCAAATCAGATGCCCAAAAACGTACACTTTAATTTGATCCTGTGCATGGAGCAAGAGGGACAGAACCACGACCCCTTGGGCACCGAAACCAAGATGGGTCTAACGCAAAACAAATGGTACCCTCTGTCGCACTTGTCGCAGAGAAGAAGCTTGGCGGCGCAGTCGCCGGACCCGCATTCCTCGCAGCAAATGTCGCCGTATTCCGTGGCATCGTCGTCTTCGTCTTCAATGAGAGGTTTCGAGAGCGGCTTTGGAGCCCGAGTCCTCCGGCTCAAAACCATTCTCACTTGTGTGGAAGCCCCTTCAGCCTTGCTAGAGACACTGAACCAGTGAGAGCGAGATAGATTTAGAATTTATGAATGAACGGAGTCACCTAAGCGGCTTCCGCGCGCTATTTTGGTTTCGCGGGAAGTGGGTAATTTTGGCGCCATTGTTTCGAGTGTTGGGCTGGGCCTGGATTAGGCCGCTCCAATTTTGTGCGTATATTTGTTCTAGTTCATCTTTTGTTGGGCCTACTACCAACCCAAAGGTATAAAAACGAATGTTAATGCACATAATCATGTTTTTTTAAAAAAATAAAAAATAAATAAATAGAAAAAAAAAATCATGTTTTTAAATTATAAAATAAATTTGGGATTACCTATTCTAATAACCATCTCTTTTATGCAAGAGGAATGCTACTCTTCACACCTATATGTAAAACAAGTGACTTTACATGTAAGTCATTAAAAAAAGTCACTTATAATAAAATGAGAAATGCTACCGCTACCAAATCTTTTACAAAGATATTAGGATTAAGATAATGTGGAGCTTATTTATTGGTAGCCTAGCATTTCTCTCTATTAATTGTTTTGATCATCTCTACATCATTTTGGTACTCATTTATTGGTAAAATATTTAATACCTCTAACATTTATCAAATAAAATACATCGTATTCGTATAAGTTGGTTGGCGTGAAATAAATGTAAATAGTAGCATTACTCTTTACCTATTATACTTATACTATTACATTAGAGAGCTCCTACTATTAGGATGCGATGTAAAATTGGTTTCCAGTCGGTCTTTTATTTTCTTATGGTTCATTTTCTGAAAGCAAACCATAGACCGTTGACGGATGAGTTATCAAGCATATAGAAGAATTGTTACTATACTAAAGGCAACGAAGGGATTGCGATTGATAAAGCATTAGTAGCGGAAATAAAAAATAAATAAAAAATAATTTTTTTTTTTTTTTTTTAAAAAAAAAAAGCCAGAGAATCAAGGACTTGGCAGCGAATAGAGACGTGAATCATTAGAATTTGCTGTATATCTAAAATTGTTTGAAACGGTGACTTTTCATAAATATTGTCTTATAATAGCTCGAGAGGCTATTGTGTATGTCATAGATAATGTTTTTTAATTATATTTTTAGCATTGTACGGAGTATTTTGCCCCATTTGATTGTTATATCAATGAAGAGATAATTTGTTAAAAAAAAAAAACTAGTCATCCATAATATCAAATAAATTATTTTCATATTTGGTAAATTTACCAAGCTCATGTAGGAAATAAGAAACATATTAAGATTATATATATATATATATATATATATCATTTCAGTGTTAGTAAAAAAAAAAAAAAACAATAGGTATGATGTATCAATTTAGTTTGTAGATTTATAATTGATAAAACGAGTGGGAAGAAATTTCACCAGCACATATGTAGGAAATTTTTGACCTTAATCACAAATTGTGAACGGCTTCTGATTTTTAATGACAACTTTGACAAATTTTGTGTTACTGTTTAGAAAATCAAAGTTTTAAACATAAAGCTAAGTTTAGGTTGTTTAAGGCTTTCAGAGTTTTATTTTATTTAAACCTTGAGAGTTGAGTCGCGTTTACTAATGCTTTCATAGTGTTTTGACTTTTTAATGTAGGGTGAAATTCGCACCTTACGAGTTTTTACTAAAAATGCAATATCTATAGTTTTAGACCTTGGATGAGAGCAACATTTGCGGAAAGCTAACTAAAAGATCTACAAAGTCATGTTACTAGGTTTGACTAATTTCGATGTTTACTAGGTCAAAATGGCCAGCAAAAGGAATATTGGAAAGCTTGACAACCATCGTAGAAGTTGAAACCGACTTTATTTCCATTTACTTTAGGGTTAGGAGTCTATGGGCTATAAATACATGTTTATAACCCCAAGAACGTAACTTTTGATTATTATTCAATTTTTATTAATAAGAAGCCTCAAAATTGAGTTTTCTTCAGTTTTTCCTTCAAACCCTAGATAAACTCTAGCGTTTTAAGAAGATTTTTAAGATCTTTGATAGACTCAAGATCTAAGTTATATTTATCCATTCTTCTTGATGTTCTACTTTGCATCACACGACGTCACGCCGAATCACTTCTGACAAAACTGCCTCTCTACAAACATTGTCTCATTAAGTTAAATGGCACTTTATGTCAAAATGGAGAAATGCTAAACATCCCAAATTTTTGTTCCAAAAGTTTGGTTCCCAAATGATGTGTCACCATCCCATGAGTTGGTTCCCAAAATAATAAATCTCATAAAATAGTGACACATCATTTGGGAACCAACTTTTGGAAGAAAAAAAATTGAGATGTGTAGCACTTCTCATCAAAATGGCCTCTTACATTAGGTGTCTCAACAAATAGTGTAGCAACGTTACTCGTTTCAAGCTTTTAGTTAAAGGGCACGTTTTGTATTATTTCAACGTTCATTTTGATAACTAAAAGACAAATGTTAAAAACAAATAAAGATAATGCATCGTCATCTTCAACCTTTGTCATCTTCAACCTTCAGTAACCTAATTACAAAAACCCCTGAAACAGTGAATTCAATAAAATCATTCGCTCTAAATTTCGGTCCTCTTGTATCGATAAGCTGAGGGTGCTATGTATTCTTTTCTTTTCATATCAGGGAAAAAAAAAAGCAAAAGAAGAAACCGAATAAAGGACTGTTAAAAGCGACACCCAACAAAAGCGGCGGATAGCTACTCTATGTAGCGTCCATTAGAGTACTGCACGGTTTGGGACATGGGCGAGTTGACAAGGAACTGGAGCATTTGGTTCTAGCTCACCTTTCCTAGGAAGTTTGAATCGCCGCCCTGGACCGAACCCAAAGAAGAGGCACAGTAGGAGGAGTATTAAGGCATAGACTAGAGGGCCTGTGCAAATTTTAATATACTCGCAAATGCACGAATCGTTTGCAATATAATGTTTTGCAAGTACGAGGTCGAACCCACAGCAAAATGTGTTTTTGAAAGAACAACTTATATCTAAACTAAGTTTATCCTAGTTCCAAAAAGAGATTTGAATTTTTTATTTTGAAAATTAAAAGATAAAATATAAACTAAATAAAATAAACTAAAAGATAAAATACTAAGGTTTGAGAATTCACACTCACCGAATCATAACAATATACTACAAGTTCATCAATATTTATCCGAAGTTCTCACAATTAAAATCTTAGATATGTCTTATTATGCTTCAATAGTTAATCAAAACTATCTCATGTATCCATTCATTGCACAAATCACAAAATGAATCCAATATCAATTAAATCATCAGATATATCCGTAAATCACAAAAAAATATCAAATTTTAACTGAAACACCTACCGTAGAACAAATTAGAAGGGATATCCAACTTTTAGGCAAATAAAATCAAGCAATCAATTGTATTGAATTATCTCAAATCATCAAGTGTATTATTGAATCACAAAAGATATCCAAGAATCATTCAATCAAATTAAAAAGAAGTAAAACAATTGAAATATAAAACTCAATAAAATCGGACAAATAAAGACTTACATAAAAACAATGTTGTTCTTCATCGGTGAGGCTTCATCCCCAACCTTAGTTGGGAATCTAGCTACACATAAAAATAAAACCTAAACCTAAACATAACTAAAGAGAAAAACAATGAAATTTTGTTCTCTGGGATTGTCTATTTTTCTTGAAGGCTTAGGTGTCTATTTATATACTTAGGAGAATCCTAAAAGCCCTAATAATCCTTGGAAATTCGGAGGTCTGTCTCCTAGTAAAATTATGAAGCAATTAGAGTACAAATCAGAATAGGATTCGTCCAGATTTGCGTTCTTATATTGGGAGACGATTTTGGCATAAAAAATGTCCGAATTAGGAAAATTCTGTTTCACGACAAATTGTAGCATTTTTAGTTAGTTTTCCAACTTCACCTCAATCTGATACTTGAGCAGAAAGTTATGGTCAAAATACTGAGACGTGTGCATAATCTGAATTTGAATCCAATCCGACTTTTACTCCAATTAGAGAAATTCCGATTTAATCATTTCTTTGATTTGGTTAAACTAAACCACATCATCTAGGTCTTCTCAAAGTGTGTTTTCTTCCAAACTTTGCATTTTTCTCTTTAAAAATGTAGTTTTCCTTCAACAACCTATAAAACACTAAAAACACAAAACTAAAACAAAACATTAAATAATGACACAGCTAAATGATTAACTAATGTAAATTAAGGGGCTCAAATATGCAATATTTGGCACTCATCAGTGAACTTGGAGGTATTTGGCATACTTGCAACCCCATTAAGCATGTTGGCCCTCTTCATTTTGGTGCGCTATGGCATTAAGTTTTCTAGGATCTTCATCCTGTTGATTACCTTTTGGTGCTTGTGCACCTTGCTTTGCGGGATAAACGCCGGATGGTTTGAGTCGACAATAAGTTATTAGGTCAAAACAGGCTACAAATGGAATATTGGAAGGTTGGACGGCCATCGTAGAAGTCTAAATAGACTGTATTTCCATTTACTATTAGGGTTAGAACTTTAGAACGTAACTTTTGATTATTATTCAGTTTTTATTAATAAGAAGCCTCAAGTTGAGATTTCTTCAGTTTTTCCTTCTAACCCTATATAGATTCTAGCGTTTTGAGAATATTTCTTAGATATTTGATAGACTCATGATCTAAATTATATTTATCTCATCTTCTTGCTGTTCTACTTTGCATCCCACGATGTCACGCTGCATCACTTTCTGTCAAAAAGACTTCTATACAAACATTGTCGCTTTAAGTTAAACGGTGCCTTATGTCAAAATGGAGAAATGCTAAACTTCCAAAAGTTGGTTTCCAAATGATGTGTTATCATCCCATGAGTTGGTAACACATTTCCCAAAATAATAAATTTCATGAGATAGTGATGCATCAGTTGGGAACCAACTTTTGGAAGAAAAAAAATTGGGATGTGTAGCACTTCTCGTCAAAATGGCCTCTTAGGTTAGATGTCTCAACAAATAGTGTAGCGGTGTTACTCGCTTCAGGCTTTTAGTTAAATGGCGCATTTTGTATTACTTAAACGTTCGTTTTGATAAATAAAAGACAAATTTTAAAAATAAGGGTAATTGTATCATAAGTCCCTGAGTCAACCCTCCAAAATTTAAAATTCTCTAGGTTTTTTTCTTTCGAAAATTTACTCTATGGGTCAATGGAAATGCTAATAAAATTTTTGCTGTCAAATTTTTTTTAACTTCCGTTAATGCCACGACAATATAATATATTTTTTTATTAATTTAATTTAAAAATTAAATATAATAATAATATAATAATATAATTTTTTTAAAAAAAATTGAAGGGGTGGCCGGAAGTCACCCTTGGCCACCCCAAACCTTCTGGGGTGGCCGGAACCCACCCCACTTGTGTGGAAGATTTTATTTGAGTTTGATTGGCTGACTTTGTCTTGGGAGCCAAAATCCGCAGAGATCAGGCTTTCCCTGGTGCCAAACATTATCTCAGCTAGTGCTGAAGCAATTCTCTTCTTTCCAGCTTTGTCAGGTCCAAGGAAAGTAAGCCAAATGTGTCCTTTAAGATTTGAGCCACCACGCCTTCCATTACCAGATCTGCAGCAAGATACAGCTTCACTAATAGAACATATGGCTTCATCTTGCCAGCAAACCTTTTCTGCGAGAAATCTCCTAAGGGACTTAAAATCTTTTGGATCAGACTGCCCTCTCATATTAGCACCGGAGCAGGAAGATGAATGGCCAATACGACGAGAAGTATTTTCACTCACTGTGTCGACCTCATTGGAAATGGAACCTGAAAAGTGCTGAAGACACACTTTGCGAACTGGTAATTTTGGACTATGTGGCTCCTGATTGGTAGATGCATATAGTGTTCCCAGCCCCAAATTTGTGGTAACAGAAGTTACAGATGAAGATGATGTGTGGTCATGGGTCGGACTCACGTTGGGCATAGAGTTTGTAGAAAGCCAGGGGTGCTCCATCTCAATTTGCCGACTCCTTGGAACTTTTCCTAATAACTCAGATTGAATATTAGCATTTTCGGCATCAAAATCCACTAGTAGTTGTATGTTCTGATTTAATGGGACATGTTTTTTCAAGTTGGTGGGTGTACGATGGCTTGGATCTGCACATTGGCTTCCATTTGGAGATGAAAGTGTAGATCCAAAACGGAAGCCCTTTGCAGATGGGACTTGGGACCAGGCCACCCCAGAAGGTTTGGGGTGGCTTCCGGCCACCCCTTTAATTTTTTTATTTTTTTTTTAAATTTTATTATTATTTTTATATTTAATTTTTAAATTAAATTAATAAAAAAATTATTGTGCTGACGTGGCATTAACTGAAGTTAAAAAAATTTGACGGCATGGATTTTATTGGCATTTTCATTGACCTAGGGAGTTAATTTTCAAAAAAAAAAAAACCTAGAGAGTTTTAAATTTTAGTGGGTTGACTCAGGGACTTATGATACAATTACCCTAAAAATAAATAAAGATAATGCATCGTCGTCTTCAACCTTTGTCATCTTGAACCTTCAGTAACCTAATTACAAAAACCCCCGAAACAGTGAAAACAATGAAATCATTCACTCTAAATTTCAGTCCTCTTATATTGATAAGCTGAGGGTGCTATGTATTCTTTTATTTTCATATCATGAAAAAAAAAATTAAAAAAATATATAAAGAAAAGAAAAGAAAGAAGAAACTGAATAAATGACTTTCAAGAGTGACACCCAGTAAAAGCGGCGGAAAGCTACTCTTTCGAGTAGATGCAGCATCTATTGGAGTACTGCATGGTCTGGGACATGGGCGAGTTAACGAGGAACTAGAGCATCTGGTTCCGGCTCACCTTTCCTAGGAAGTTTGAATCGCCGCCCTGGCCCGAACCTGAAGAAGAGGCATAGTAGGAGGAATGTTGAGGCATAGACTAGAGAGCCTTGAGGTGAGCCAGGAGGTATTTAGCGTACTTGCAGCCCCCCTTAAGCATGTTGGCCCTCTTCATTTTGGTGCGCTATGACATTAAGTTTTTTAGGATCTTCATCCTATCGGTTACCTTTTGGCACTTGCGCACCTTGCTCTGCTGGATAATCGCCAGATGGTTTGAGGCAACCGTAAGTTACTAGGTCAAAACAGGGTGCAAATGGAATATTGGAAGGTTGGACGGCCATTGTAGAAGTCTAAACCGACTTTATTTCCATTTACTATTAGGGTTAGAAGTCTATATCGTAATTTGGATTATTATTCAATTTTTATTAATAGGAACCCTCAAGTTGAGATTTTTTCAGTTTTTCCTTCAAACCCTAGATAGATGCTAGCGTTTTGAGAAGATTTATTAGATATTTGATAGACTCATGATCTAAGTTATATTTATCCCATCTTCTTGTTGTTCTACTTTGCATCTCACGATGTCACGCTGCATCACTTTTTGTCAAAAATGCCTCTATACAAACATTGTTGCTTTAAGTTGAATGGTGCCTTATGTCAAAATGGAGAAATGCTAAACTTCCAAAAGTTGGTTTCCAAATGATGTGTCACCATCCCATGAGTGAGTGACACATTTTCTAAAATAATAAATCTCATGAGATGGTGACACATTATTTGGGAACCAACTTTTGGAAGAAAAAAAAATTGGGATGTGTAGCACTTCTCATCAAAATGGCCTCTTAGGTTAGGTGTCTCAACAAATAGTGTAGCGGCGTTACTCGTTTCAGGCTTTTAGTTAAAGGGTGTGTTTCGTATTATTTAAATGTTCGTTTTGATAATAAAAGACAAATGTTAAAAATAAATAAAAATAATGTATCGTTGTCTTCAACCTTCAGTAACCTAATTACAAAAACTCCAAAAACAGTGAAAACAATAAAATCATTCATTCTAAATTTTGGTCCTCTTGTATCGATAAGCTGAGAGTGGTATGTATTCTTTTCTTTTCATATTGAAAAAAAGAAAAAGGAATAAATGACTGTCAAAATCAACACCCAGCAAAAGTGGCAGAGAGCTACTCTTTCGAGTAGATGTAGCCTCCATTAGAGTACTGCACGGTCTGGGACATGGGCAAGTTGACGAGGAACTGAAGCATCTGGTTCCGGCTCACCTTTCCTAGGAAGTTTGAATCGCCGTCCTGACCCGAACCCAAAGAAGAGGCACAATAGGAGGAGTGTTGAGGCATAGACTAGAGAGCCTTGAGGTGAGCTTGGAGGTATTTGGTGTACTTGCAGCCCCCCTTAAGCATGTTGGCCTTCTTCATTTTGGTGCGCTATGGCATTAAGCTTTCTAGGATCTTCACCCTGTTGGTTACCTGTTGGCCCTTGCGCACCTTGCTTTGCGGAACAAACACCGGATGGTTTGAGTCGACAGTAAGTTACTAGGTCAAAACAAGCTGCAAATGGAATATTGAAAGGTTGGACGGCCATCATAGAAGTCTAAACCAACTTTATTTTCATTTACTAATAGTATTAGAAGTCTAGAACATAGCTTTTGATTATTATTTAGTTTTTATTAATAAGAAGCCTCAAGTTGAGATTTCTTTAGTTTTTCTTTCAAACCTTAGATAGACTCTAGCGTTTTGAGAAGATTTCTTAGATATTTGATAGACTCATGATCTAAGTTATATTTATCCATTCTTCTTGTTGTTCTACTTTGCATCCCATGACTTCACGTTGCATCATTTTCTGTCAAAAAGGCCTCTGTACAAACATTGTCGCTTTAAGTTAAACGGTGCCTTATGTCAAAATGGAGAAATGCTAAACTTCCAAAAGTTGGTTCCTAAATGATGTGTCACCATCCCATGAGTTAGTGACACATTTTCTAAAATAATAAATTCCATGAGATGGTAACACATCATTTGGGAACAAATTTTTGGAAGAAAAAAAAATTTGGGATGTGTAGCACTTCTCGTCAAAATGGCCTTTTAGGTTAGGTGTCTCAATAAATAGTGTAACGGCGTTACTCGTTTTAGGCTTTTCGTTAAAGGGCGCATTTTGTATTATTTAAACGTTCGTTTTGATAAATAAAAGATACATGTTAAAAATAAATAAAAATAATGCATCGTCATCTTCAACCTTTGTCATCTTCAACATTTAGTAACCTAATTACAAAAACCCCTGAAACAGTGAATAAAGTAAAATCATTCGCTTTGAATTTTGGTCCTCTTGTATCGATAAGCTGAAGGTGCTATGTATTCTTTTATTTTCATATCGGGAAAAAAAAAAAAACGGAATAAATGACTGTCAAAATCAACACCCAGCAAAAGCGGCAGAGAGCTACTCTTTTGAGTAGATGCAGCCTCCATTAGAGTACTGCACGGTCTGGGACATGGGCGAGTTGACGAGGAACTGGAGCATCTGGTTCCGGCTCACCTTTCCTAGAAAGTTTGAATCGCCGTCCTGACCCGAACCCAAAGAAGAGGCACTGTAGGAGGAGTGTTGAGGCATAGACTAGAGAGCCTTGAGGTGAGCTTGGAGGTATTTGGCGTACTTGCAGCCCCCCTTAAGCATGTTGGCCTTCTTCATTTTGGTGCACTATGGCATTAAGCTTTCTAGGATCTTCATCCTGTCGGTTACGTTTTGGCGCTTGCTCACCTTGCTCTGCAGGACAAACGCTGGATGGTTTGAGTCGACAGTAAGTTACTAGGTTAGAACAAGCTGCAAATGGAATATTGAAAGGTTGGACGGCCATCATAGAAGTTTAAACCGACTTTATTTTCATTTACTATTAGTATTAGAAGTCTAGAACATAGCTTTTGATTATTATTTAGTTTTTATTAATAAGAAGCCTCAAGTTGAGATTTCTTTAGTTTTTCTTTCAAACTTTAGATAGACTCTAGCGTTTTGAGAAGATTTCTTAGATATTTGATAGACTCATGATCTAAGTTATATTTATCCATTCTTCTTGTTGTTCTACTTTGCATCTCACGATGTCACGCTGCATCACTTTTTGTCAAAAAGGCCTCTGTACAAACATTGTCGCTTTAAGTTAAACGATGCCTTATGTCAAAATGGAGAAATGCTAAACTTCCAAAAGTTGGTTTCTAAATGATGTGTCACCATCCCATGAGTTAGTGACACATTTTCCAAAATAATAAATTTCATGAGATGGTGACACATCATTTGGGAACAAACTTTTAGAAGAAAACAAAATTGGGATGTGTAGCACTTCTCGTCAAAATGGCGTTTTAGGTTAGGTGTCTCAACAAATAGTGTAACGGCGTTACTTGTTTCAGGCTTTTCGTTAAAGGGTGCATTTTTGTATTATTTAAACGTTCGTTTTGATAAATAAAAGACACATGTTAAAAATAAATAAAAATAATGCATCGTCGTCTTCAACCTTTGTCATCTTCAACATTCAGTAACCTAATTACAAAAACCCCTGAAACAGTGAATACAGTAAAATCATTCGCTCTGAATTTTGGTCCTCTTGTATCGATAAGCTAAAGGTGCTATGTATTATTTTATTTTCATATCGGGAAAAAAAAAAAAAAGCGGAATAAATGACTGTCAAAATCAACACCCAGCAAAAGCGGCAGAGAGCTACTCTTTCGAGTAGATGCAACCTCTATTAGAGTACTGCACGGTCTGGGACATGGGCGAGTTGACGAGGAACTGGAGCATCTGGTTCCGGCTCACCTTTCCTAGGAAGTTTGAATCGCCGTCCTGACCCGAACCCAAATAAGAGGCACAGTGGGAGGAGTGTTGAGGCATAGACTAGAGAGCCTTGAGGTGAGCTTAGAGGTATTTGGCGTACTTGCAACCCCCCTTAAGCATGTTGGCCTTCTTCATTTTGGTGCACTATGGCATTAAGCTTTCTAGGATCTTGATCCTGTCAGTTACCTTTTGGCGCTTGCTCACCTTGCTCTGCAGGACAAACACCGGATGGTTTGAGTCGACAGTAAGTTACTAGGTCAAAACAAGCTGCAAATGGAATATTGAAAGGTTGGACGGCCATCATAGAAGTCTAAACTAACTTTATTTTCATTTATTATTAGTATTAGATGTCTAGAACATAGCTTTTGATTATTATTTAGTTTTTATTAATAAGAAGCCTCAAGTTGAGATTTCTTTAGTTTTTCTTTCAAACCTTAGATAGACTCTAGCGTTTTGAAAAGATTTCTTAGATATTTGATAGACTCATGATCTAAGTTATATTTATCCATTCTTCTTGCTGTTTTACTTTGCATCCCACGACTTCACGCTGCATCATTTTCTGTCAAAAAGGCCTCTGTACAAACATTGTCGCTTTAAGTTAAACGGTGCCTTATGTCAAAATGGAGAAATGCTAAACTTCCAAAAGTTGGTTCTTAAATGATGTGTCATCATCCCATGAGTTAGTGACACATTTTTCAAAACAATAAATCTCATGAGATGATGACACATCATTTGGGAACCAACTTTTGAAAGAAAAAAAAAAAATTGGGATGTGTAACACTTCTCGTCAAAATGGCCTCTTAGGTTAGGTTTCTCAACAAATAGTGTAGCGGCGTTACTCGTTTCAGGCTTTTCATTAAAGGGCACATTTTGTATTATTTAAACTAGATCATCTAGTTTCGACTAACCTTTCCTAGGAAGTCTGAATCACTGCCCTGACCTGAACCCAAAGAAGAGGCACAGTACGAGAAGTGTTGAGGAATAGACTGGAGAGCCTTGAGGTGAGCTTGAAGGTATTTGGCGTACTTGCAGCCCTCCTTAAGCATGTCGGCCCTCTTCATTTTGGTGCGCCATGTCATTAAGTTTTCTACGATCTTCATCCTGTCAGTGACCTTTTGGCGCTTACGCACCCTGCTCTGTTGGATAAACGCGGAATGGTTTGAGTCGACTTTAAGTTACTAGGTCAAAACGTGCTGCAAAGAGAATATTAGAAAGTTGGACTGCCATTGTAGAAGTCTAAACTGACTTTATTTCTATTTACTATTAGGCTTAGCAGGATATTTGATAGACTCAAGATCTAAGTTATATTTATCCCTTCTTCCTGTTGTTCTACTTTGCATCCATGACGTCACGTTGCATCACTTTCTGTCAACAAGGCCTCTTTACAAACATTGTCGCGTTAAGTTGAACGAAGCCTTATGTCAAAATGGAGAAATGCTAAACATCTCAAATTTTTGTTCCAAAAGTTGATTCTCAAATTATGTGTCACCATCCCATGAATTAGTGACATATTTTTCAAAATAATAAATCTCATGAGATGGTAACACACATCATCTAAGAACTAACTTTTGGATGAAAAAAAATTGGGAAGTGTAACACTTCTCGTCAAAATGGCCTCCTAGGTTAGGTGTCTCAACAAACGGTGTAGCAGTGTTACTCATTTCAGGCTTTTAGTTAAAGGTCGTGTTTTATGTTATTTAAACGTTCGTTTTGAGAAATAAAAGACAAAGATTAAAAAAATAATAATAATGCATCGTCGTCTTCAACCTTTGTCATCTTCAACCTTGAGTAACCTAATTACAAAAACCCCTGAAACAGTGAAAACAAGAAAATCATACGTTGTGAATTTCGATCCTCTTGTATCGATGAGTGTTGAGGGTGTTATGTATTCTTTTATTTTCATATCGGAAAAAAAAAAAAACAAAAAAATTGAATAAAGGACTGTTAAAAGCGACACCCAACACACACACACATGTATTTTCTCTCTGCCTTTTCTTCTTCAGTCGAGTAGTTATATAAAAAACGAACCATTGTCTTTTGAGATTTTATAACCATTGTCTCTTGAGATCTTGTAACTATTGTCAACCATCGTTGAAAACAAGAAAAATTATACTTAGGGAGGATATATACCACAACCAAAGAATAATGAAACTACACCAAAGAAGCAGAAAACCATTGGAGTTAAGTGGATGGATGAGACCCCGGACAAACGCGAGGTGGATGCAATTATCGAAAAAAAACAAGTATCAAGAGGAGGTGCCCTACAGAGCCTGTATGTACCAATGTCCCCTTTGCATGCACCTAGCCACCATGACACCTTCACATATGGACAAACATACAAGCGAAGCACACCAAGATTGGGTAGGATTTTCATGCCAGAGATGCGGGATTGGGATTCCTTCCTCGCCTGAGTTGGACAAGAACTGGGGGAAATGCCCAATGTAAAAAATACCGTAAATATTGTCTTGGGTTGGGGGGAAATCTTTCAAGCTAGCTAGTCCGCTTTATTAGTTCTAATAATTATCATATGTTCTCTTCTTTTTTTTGTTATTATTATTATTTTTTTAATATGAATGAGGTATATGCATGACTTCTATGGTTTTAATATATATATATATATACTCTCTGCATTTTCTTCTTCAGTCGAGTAGTTATATCAAAGTGGTGAAAGTAATTTTTAATTATTAAATATTTTGTCAAATAAAAAGTTTGGCAAGTTTGTGTACGTATAGTAAGCCAATAGACCCGGCCAACATGACCAACCTTAATATGTCGGTACCCACAAGCAAATTTTCGTTAAGTTGCCATCATTTGAATGATGTCGGAAAACATGCACAATAGGACGAGAATTTCAAGCCATCTATATATGTTAAATCTCTTGGGAGCTAAATTCATAATTATTCACTTTTTTTTTTTTTTTAAATCTATATCATGATTTGGTATGTCTCCAAAAAATGATGTTTGGAGGTGATAAACTTCCTGAGCATTACAAAAATAATTCGTTGCTAGAATTGATGAAATCAATCAAATTTTCGTTAAATTTCATTAATACATCAATAAATATCATGATGACAAACCGATCCTGGAACATTTAATAAATTAAGAACATGCAAATAGTAGGTATTTTACTCCTATCGCGTATGTAATATTCACCCATGAGATACGTAGGGAAGGAAATTTCAAAATGAATAAATAAATAAATAACAAAGATATGGTAAAATTATTTAAATGACATCTTCATACATGCACATTGTTGCCAACCTCTCCTCTTATTCCGTAACTCATGGATGAGGGAGTGATGGTTTAATGATCACTTTGTGTGGCCTGCCTGCCGCTCATTGGTTGTAATAATAATAATAATAATAATAATAATAATAATAATAATATATATAATGCATTTAAGAGTATTTAAGAGATCGAAAACAACCCAAAAGGATTGATTAGGCAAAATAATAGGGTAAAATAGTCTTAGAAAAATGAAAAGACTGCTTTACCCTCCTATTTTGCACTAACCGATCCCTCTCCATTTCAAAGGAAATGGAGAGGATCCCATTCTCGAAACCGCATGCTCTTTGCAAGATTTTGTTAAGTTACTACGTATCTCATATCTCAAGCGCTTAAATTAATAAGAAAATGTGAATTTAATTGCTTAGTTAATATTCTAACAAATTTGTCACAACTTTCTTCGCAAGTATTTTCCAAAACATACCAAGCAAATCAATGATCAATAACTACAAATAAAAGATACACAAAGTTTCCTCTTGAAAATGCTACACAAAATTAATTAATGCATTTTTGTTCAACTGTACGTTATTCAATAGAAATTTGACATATCAGATAAAAATACTAAGGGCCTGTTTGGGAGTGCGATTTCAATAAGTGCGATTTTAAAAATTGCGTTTTTAAAAATTGTGTTTTTAAAATCGCTACTTTTTAAAATCGCACAGACGTTTGGTAAAACATACTAAAAAGTACTTTTTTTATCAATTGAGTGTTTGGATAACATTAGCATATAATTGCGGTTTCATGACCAAATTACCAATAAGGATGAACAAGACAGAGAGGATGAAGAAAAAAATAAAAAGAGAAAATAAGGGTTTTAATATATTTTAGGTGGGTATTCTTGGTATTTTTTTCATTCCCGTTCTAAAAAAGGTAACTATTGCGCCAAATATCTTTTTAATAGAAATCGTGATTTTGTTTTAAATTCGCACTTTTTCAAATAAGCACTTTCTAATCAGCTTATGGAAATCGCAGATTTTTTTGCGATTTTAAAATTTGCGTTTTTAAAATCGCAATCCCAAACACCCTAAAATTGCGATTTGGTTTAAAATCGCAGATTATTTTTTAAAAAACGCACTCCCAAACGCACCCTAAATACAATGAAAATAAAAACACCGTATTTTTAATTCAAACAAATTTCATGCTCTTTTCATTAATTATAACCCAACATCAACTATTCACCACCGAACCCCCACGGCCCACCAACCTTCGAGCCCTCAACATTGGAGTATCCAAAACCAACAAAGACGGTGAATCAAATAGTTTTATCAATGAGTATTTTGTCTATGAGGTATTTTGTCAATAAAAGATAAATTATTTTGTGTAAATAGTTATATTACTTTTTGATATTTTAAGCTAAAATGTCTATTTTATATTAGAGAATGCAAAATATTTAATTTACACCACGTGATTTAAATTATTCTTTGTCGTAGTATAATATATTTCCTACATAACTGTTTTTGCAATACATAATATGTCAAGTCAATATAACAAAGATACAATACATGAAATGACCAAAAAGCCCTATATTTTAATCAGTAAAACCAACCCACGCCACCCTCATTTTTTTTTTCCATGGATCCCAAAAACAAAAGACCCCTCAAAATCCACTTGGTGTGCTCCACCGACTCGCCCGAGTTCGCTCACCTAACACAGTCTCTAACTCGTTCCTTACTCGTCGCACTCGACGCCGAGTGGAAACCCATCCGCGCCCACCAGTCCCACTTCCCCACCGTGACCCTCCTCCAACTCGCCTGCCAACTCGGTCCTCGACTCGGCGCCGACCCGGACGAGTCAGCCGAGTCTGAAGACTCGGTGACTTTCCTTGTCGACCTGATTTCAATCCCTCTATCTTCAATCTGGGAATTGCTCAGAGATGTTTTTGCTTCCCCTGATATATTGAAACTGGGTTTTAGATTTAAGCAGGATTTGATTTACTTGTCCTCTACTTTCTGTGCGCAAGGCTGTGATCCTGGGTTTGACAGAGTAATGGCTTAACTTTTTTCTCTGTTTGGTTTCCAAGAAAAGTGTAGGACAAATATAGCAAGAAATCGGATTTTAATTGGGTTTTTCCTTTCCTTTTCTGACCTCATTACATATTTGAAATAGATTTCTGTTACTTTCCTTTATTTTCTTTCCTGCACATCTTAATGGCAATCTCAACTTTTAGGTTTTTTGAGACGAGGTTGCTGTGTAATGTGTCTATAAAGAATTCAGCTTGATGTGTACTTAATTAAGTTGAACTTAGGTTATCACGGTTAAGCATTTGGTTTCTAAAGAGCTCAATGGAGATTATGTTTACTATAATTGAGAGTTATTGCCATAACATTTCTGATAGTAAAAACTGACATATTATTAGTTGCTGCATTTTGTTGTAATGTCCTCTCGAATTTGTGAAGGTTGAGCTTGTTGTGCCTAATGTTTTCTTATCTGTATTATGAGGCAAAACCCTTGAACCTTGAATTATGTGGAGTGTGCAAACTTAACAAGAGAAGAAAAGAGAAAGGAGAAACCATTTTGACTCATTAGGGAAGTCAAGAAGGGGATAGTTTATCGTATATTTATTCGCAAGGCATGGAAAGCTATTGTTCGTTTTTGTTTCCTTTGCCTCATCGAAAGTTTGTATGGGTTTATACTTATGTTTTATAGATCATTCGAAAATAGGTTGAGCCCTTTCTGGATATTACAAGTGTATACAATCATTTGCAACATGGAAGGAAGACATCGAAGCAAATTAAAAGTTTGGCAACCATCTGCGAAGAAGTGTTGGGCTTTTCTCTTTCAAAGGTTTGGTTCTTGAATTCCTATTTTTTGTTTGTTTGATGCTCAAGATAAGATCCTCTTGAAACCCTCACGCTCACATATTATGGGGCATCCCATGATGTAAATTTTAAATCTGAGTATACAGGCCTCATGCCTCAGATACTGTGTTAAATCAAAAAACTTTTGAATCTCACTAATCTCTGGGGAGATTTTTTCCACTATCTGCACACTGCATTAGACTGGTTGCACTTTGACTGAAAAATTTTGGTGGAAGTTTACTGCCTTTGAGAATGATATTTGTAGAACTTTTAAATTTTGATTGTTTGATGTAACTGGTTTTCCGTACTACACAAGGTACTAGAGGTCTAGGGTGTATTAACGTTAGCTTTCTCTGGTAACTGATGTCACAATATTCAACTATGTTCTAATTTTTATACTGCTGTGTATAAAAATAAATTCTATAGCAAATAATGTGCATCTGAATAGGGGTATTGTTTGGGCTTCTGTTATAAGCATTGCTCTGGCATCTGTCCAAGCTAAATGAGGAAATGGTTTGTTTCCCAAGGATATCAGCTCCCAGTTTGGCTTTGGATGGAAGTTTCAAGTGCTACAAGTTGTTAATTCAATTTATATCTCCTTTAGGAACTTCAATGTAGTGATTGGTCACATCGTCCTCTTACAGAAGAGCAGAAAACATATGCAGCAATGGATGCACACTGTTTGCTCGAAATATTCAACATCTTCCAGGCAAAGCTTGTCAAAGAAGGTATGTGGTACATTTAAATTTTGTGATTTGCAAAACCTGTTTTAGAATTGTATGCCAAATGATATTTAGGACAAAATTGACAAGTCTTTCACTGTGTTTTATATTTGCTCTTTTTGTACTTTTGAAGATATAATTTTCTGTAGGAATTGCCATATAGATCATGGGTACTGGTAGGTTGTCTTGCTCATGATCTCTGAAGCGTTCAAAGGACAAATTGTTCCACAAAATTGCATCACTGGAAAGTGTGTTTGCTGTCTCAGAAGTTTCATTGCATGTCCCAGTATAGACTTATTTCCAAATAAAGTTCCTTTTAGGAGCAAGGGACATGGATGTATCTGAGATAGCAGATTCATTCATGCACGACTTTATTTGGTCATCTAACTACGAATCTGAATTTTCATGAATATGTAACAACTAAATTGGTGTCATGGTGAGTGAGTATTCCATATTAGTTTCAAAATGGATGATTCACAACCAATTTATATTGGTGGATATATGTTGAAGGTGTTGAAGTTTATACAGTGATACCATGGTCTGGTTGCTTCCACGGACCTCTCCACTTTAAAAACTGTGGAAGCAACCAAAACAGCTGGAATAATTAGTCTCCCAAGCTTCAATATGAAAACATAGTTTGGTTAACATCAGATACCAGGAAAAGTAGATTAACAATGAAAGTCTCCTAGGCTGTTCTCCTGTTCAACTAAATCTCTAACTTAACGTAAATTCCCATATTCATTGACAAGTATCTAAATGACAAATTACCCATAGAACTTTGTGCTTGACCATTTCATTGTATAGCAAGCACTGATAGTTAAATAAAGTTTTGTTTTATACCATTTATATGATATAATCTTCCAATATGGTGGGGATTTTCCATCTTGCAACCACCGTTTTCTTCTCACTCGATGCATTCCTAATTATCATGAGTACTACAAATTGATATTTCTCCTTACATCCTAGTTCATGAATTTGTCATGCATAAGCATGGTCAAATCAAATACAATTGTGAACCATAGAACACAAGAATTCTCTATTTCATGGAGCTTGCTTCACGTCAAATTTCAGGCACCTCTTAACATTCCTTTTTGTGCTCCCTCTTTAACTCAATGCAATTGAGGCAATATTCATTTTGTAATGAAAGTTTCTTGGGCTCTTGATTGCAGGGAGTTATTTTGACAATATCACCAAACCCGTTACCCCTAATGTAAATCTTGGGTTGAAAGAGGTTCTTGAAAAGCATGATATGAGTAGTAAAATTTTAAGGATCAAATCTTGTGAAGCTTTAAGTATAGTTCGGGCTACAGCTTTTGATTTTTTGCAAATAATAGCTACAGTAGAGGGAATGGTTTCAAAGTCATCATGCAGAAAGACCATGCCTATGGATGAATCTCTCTTGAAGGTTGTAAAAAAATATGGGGAAAAAATTTTGTTGAAAGAATCAGACAAAAAGCCAAAGGCCACAAAAAAGAAAGGGAAGAGACGATTATCGGCTGGTGTGATTTGCAGAGAAAAGCGATTAGAAGATTTTGATAATTGGCGAGGCCCCGCACAGTGGGATTTATCTCTGGGGGGCGATGGATGCCCAAAATTTCTATGTGATGTGATGGTAAGCACTTTATCTTATCTGTGTATGTGATACTTTTTTCAAAGCTAAAAGGTTTTAGGTTTTTACTTTCTACAACATGGTTGACTGCCGATTACCCAGAAAAAAAAAAGCACTTAATAGTGGCTGGTTCTCATACTTGTAACTGACCGACTAAAAATGGAATCCTTTCTTAGCAACCTATCATCTTTCTCTTCTTTTTTTTCCTCTTCTCTATTGGGATCATTCTAATAATAGTGTAATATAAACCCTTAAATTTGCAAACTCCACGAAATCTGGGATTTAAGTGATTATGTTGCAAGCATGAGCCTAATCAAAAGAATACTCAGGTTGAAGGCTTGGCAAAACATTTACGGTGTGTTGGGATAGATGCTGCAATTCCATATTCAAAAAAGCCTGAATCCAGGTATTCTTTACATAAGTGATTTCAATGAATAAATAAATATTAATTTTAAATTGTTGATTATAGTATTAAGTTTGTGTATTTCTTAAGCAAACTAATTTGTTTATTTTATTTTATTTTAATTGTGTTCAGAGAGTTAATAGGACAAGCAATCAAAGAGAAGAGAATGCTCTTGACACGAGATGCTAAGCTGCTAAGATACGAGTATCTGATAAAAAATCAAATATATAGGGTGAAGAGTCTTCTAAAAAATGAACAGCTACGTGAGGTATGTATGCATTTAGTGATTATTGAAAAGGGGTTGATTTGTTTGCCATTTGAGGTTTGTTTATTGGAGAAATGCCTTACAATTATAAATAATAAAAATATTAAGAAATCATATAACCATGCAAGTGCTACAGATGGCTAAGAAACAATTTTAGGACAACAAGCTAAATCAGATTCTTGTCACCTTTATCCTGGCAGTAGTTTATATATTGGTTTGCATTTAAATATTTGTTGTTGGTCTATTAGTTAGTACCAATTTTTATTTATGTATTTATTATTATTGCATTTATATTAAAAATGTGATGCTTGAATCTTAGCGAAAATATCAAACTATAATAGACAACAAGAAAACTTTGAATAGAACTCGTCAGGATCAACGGAGGTAAATCTGATGAAGACGATCATTGATTTAATATATCTTTGGTTGGGGCATTGTTTAGGAAGTGTGTACTCCAAATGTGTTGGAAAGGGAAGTGGAAAGAGGGGTAGTGTTTCCAAAACTATAGAGAATGAGTGATGATTCCATAGAGAAGAAAGATTGGGAATGGTATCTAAATATAATATCTGGTTTTAGAAGAAGGTAAGATGTTCTAGTGATGATGGCAGCGGCTTGGTATTGATAGGTGTAAGATTATGGATGGTAAATCGATTGGAAATAACGGAAAAATGTAGAAGAGAATGCACCGGTGGCAGACTTTTGATGCCTTCATGTTTAGTCAATTGAAGTGAGTAGGGGCTAGCTAATGAAGAACACTTGCAGGTGATCGAAACTTTCCAGTTAAAAATTAGTGAGGATCAGCTGATGTCAAGGTGCACCAAATGCAACGGGAAGTTCATCCAAAGGCCCCTATCCACTGAAGAGGCTGTTGAAGCTGCAAAAGGTTTCCAAAGAATTCCCAACTGCTTGTTTGACAAGAACATAGAGTTTTGGCAGTGCATGGACTGTCGCCAACTTTACTGGGAGGTACTGTTTATCTATTCCATTTTTCATCACAACCGTTGATAAGATTTGATCACATGGGTAGATGGTGTTGGTAGCCGACTTTGTTAACATGAGTTTAGTGTCTGCAGGGAACCCAATACCATAATGCAGTCCAGAAGTTCATTGATGTATGCAAGTTGAACGAGTAATCAGAAGTTCATAATCATTTTGATGCCATTGGAGTAGATGTGATCCGGATTCCGGAGCATCAGATCACATGAGTTGGGCTTTATTGGACTTTTTATTTAGTTGCATTTTAGTTCTTTTCTGACAGATTGTATTATTTTTATTTGGACTTTTTGTTATTTTAGCGGGCCATATTAGCCCAAGTACCACTTGGGCAGAATTATTTAATGTAATTGGGGCTTATATTGAATTGAAAAATTGGCGCGTTAAGGCGCATTTGTCTTTAACTTCCTCTACGACGTCGTTCGAGCTTAAACATACGAAATTGAATCTCAACCGTCAACTTTTTCTGCAGCAAGATATCCGGTAGTTTTCTCACTACTCAAGCCACGCATTCTTTCATCTTAACCATTAAATTCTTCCACTTCATCCAAACCGTCCATTCCCATAAACCCAAGCTTTTAAAAGCTTCCCTCCCACGCCGTCTCTCTTTGTTTACTCGACTTCTCTGATCTTCACAATTTTTTTTGCTTCGCTGTTTCTCTACCCATGCCGTATCCCGCTACCTACGGTGGTCATTACAATAACCCGGATATCGCGAAGACCCAGGAAGAGCGGAGGCGCATGGAGCAGCAACTGGCGTCCTTCACCTCCGTCACTTTCGACACCGACCTATACGGCGGCAACGACCGTGAAGCCTTCCTCAACGATGACGACGAGAACCTTGACGCCATGGACAACGACATCGCCCGCAAGCTCGCCTCCTAGAGCTGTTCTTCAGAGTTTGCAGACACATTGTAATATGCATAGTTCCATAGAATGCAATGGAAGTCCCTGCACTGAGAATTGCCATTCGGGTGACTACAGAGCAGTCAGTTGAAGGACTAATAAAAGCAATTTTTTTCCCTGGTGGACTAGCATGTTGGACTTGGTGGAGAATTCACTGAACCAGGCTTTTATAGAAAACAGGAGGCTCGACGGCACAATGAGTCTGGGTGCCATGGGATAGGGCTTTTAGAGACTTCAACACTGATCCAGAGGTTTGGCCCCTACCTTGTGGAACTGTGAAAACATTCATGGGATGCCTTTAGTTTATTTTTCATCTAATCTCTCTCTCTCTCTCTCTTCTCTACAAGGTGGGTATTAGTAATAAAGCTATCTATAAGTCATTATGGTATTAGCTAATAAAATGCTGTTAAAATATAGGAGGTTACTGCAATTCCATGCTAGATGTGCTTTGTTGTAGTTTGTTGGTATCACAAATGTTGATATCATGCATGATTGTTTCCCTTCCCTTTCTTATTGCCTTGGTTGTATTTCAAGTATCTTGCAGGTGATCGACGGTTATGCTGATGTTGTTGAAAGCAGGAAACCTTGGGTTAAACATGGTTGCTGCATGTCATGTTATCCTTTTGGATTTTTGGTGGAATCCAACTACTCAAGACCAGGCTGTTGATCAAGCATTCGGGATTGGACAGACTTGTCCTGTTACCATATCACAAATCACTATCAAAAACACAGTGGAAGATAGGATTTTAGCTCTCCAGGTATCGTTGTTTGAATTATATTTGTTGTTCTTCCTACCTCCAAGTATTGGATTTGTAACATTTCTGTTGTTCGTTTGATTCTGGAGGATTCATTGAAAGTGTTTCAAGGTGTAGAAATGGGAATTTCTCTTATTTTGTCTTATTGCTTCTATCTGTGAATGTTTCTGTTTTCTTTAGTCCTTAATTTTACTCTCCATGAGTTAGTAGCAACCCAAATGTGGCAGAGAAACTTTTGTAATTATATAACATAAGTGAATGATTGCATAGTAGCTGTATATGTGAAGAATGTATGTTCTAGTGAATTGTGTTTCACATCATTGGTGTTTGTCTTGGTGTTACATACTTACATCTGTCATTTGTATATGTTAGTTCTCACAAAAAAGAATATGTTGTCCTTAGTTTTCATGCTTTAATGGTTTTTCAATATGGTATGGATGAAAGTTCCTTGGATCAAATCTCATTTACCCCAGTGTCTTATGTTTCTTCTGTTTTTGGGTGCAAAAAGCCTGCAATTGGTCTAATGTTGTTAGGTAGCCTTACATGTGAGGAAGTGTTAGTGTTTGTGAGCGTGGTATAAGTTGTTGTTGACCCACTTCGTAGTAGCTTGAGTTTTTTGAATTGATGGTTTAGCAACAGTTTCAGCCAGGTTTAAGAATCATACTAATATCTTGAAAAACATAATAATTATTCATCGTATGACTTTTTTTTTATAAGGAAAGTTTAAATTCAATTCATAAATTTTCGCGAGATTTCAATTTAGTATGTTGGTTTTATGAATTTTACAATTCACTCATTTGGCATTTCATGTTTTTTTTTTTAAAAAAAAAAAATTAATTTCTTGTGTTGAAAACTAATTACGTGGCATTAACCTCGATAATGCTGTGTAATTAGTTTTCAGCGGAAGGTGTTAATTGAAAAATGTGAAAAGTTTAAGTAGTGAATTGTACGTCATTATACAAATCCAAGGAGTAAATTAAAATCGCGCAAAAACTCAAGAAATTTGACCAAAATTTCCAGTTTTCATCTTAATTTTTCTGAATAGTACTACTATAAAATTTAACATCTATGAGGATTTCAAAGTACAAACATTTCTTGAAATTGGTATGAATGATCGTATTATTTATTAAGAAATGTCTTTGTAAATTGTAGATTGTTTTAATATTCCGTAAAGGTTCAAGATTTATTGAAATGTAGATTAATAAAATTCAAATATGAGGATTTTCACTTCAATTAAGAAACTTATTTCATGGTGTTTTTCCATGGTCCATTTAGAAGAAACCCCTTTAAAAGTTATATTTTTTTACAGTAAGGTCTTAGATCCAACAAAAATGTAAGTATGTTTACCGGTTCACTTTATTTTGTGAGTTCCCTATATTCTATTAATGTCTTACATCCAAATTGAATGGTGTTTTTCATTGCCACATCAGGGAGTAAGCACTTAGAAGTATATGGAACATTTCTCTTTCTCTATTGCAAATGGTTGAAACACCTCATTTCTTATTGCGTGTGGCTAAATCCTCTCTATTTCAAGTGAAATGAAGAGGAGCTATTTTATGGTCATGATTTAATATTGTTGAATCTAACGGTGTAGATAATGTCACTTGATAAAAATGTTGGCACATCATTCAAAAAATTTAAATGATGTGACATTATTTACGCCATTAGATGCAATAATATTAAATACCCGCCATAAAATAACCTTTCTTCATTTCAACTAAAATGGAGAGAAGATTCTTGTCCTGAACATTTGCGGTTGATTAGCCAGCATCTCTTATTCATGACTCTGCCTTTGTACTTCTAAGAACACTGAGGAATGGCATTGTCTTCATTTTGGAAGAAATTGACTGCTACTGTTTGGGAGAGAATCAATTAGGAGTAGATTTTGAGATTTTGAAGGGTGGTGGTCCCCTGCTTTGCATTTACGACTCTTGAACACCAAACGAGGCCTCTCTATCTTTGGCCTTTCGGCTTTTCCAATTTATTTCCTTATAGTCACTTCTCTCTCTTCCTTATTCTCCTGCTCTTGGGTTTTCAGTTAGTGCAATCATGCATGTTTGTTTCAACTCATGCGTATTCATGGTGAATATTCATTAATCGAGGATTTTCTTTGCTTTGTGATAGTGTCACAGAACCTTCAATAAGTTGATCTTGCTCCACCTCTATTGGGTCATGAAAGTATGTCAATAATGTCTGCTATGTCAATAATGTCTGCAAAATTGTTTTGTCTGAGGAATTGATCGAACAGAATCCACAGCTAAACATAAAGATTTTCAGGAAAGAGATTAGACCAGAATGAAGGATCTTTCATTTCCGGCAAAAATAAATATCATTTTCTGAGAAATTATTGGTCTTTGACATGAAAAGTCATCTTTAGTAGTTGTTAGCCACTCATATTTTGAAAACATTGACAGCGCCAACATTATCTTAAGAAGACATGGGGTTTCTCATACGCAACTTTTTCCATGCTAATGATGAATGTAACTGCTCAGCAAGTGGATTGTACTCTTTCTTTTCTTTTCTTTTAATTTGTATTTAGCCCATTAAGAAGAAAAAACCAAGTAGGATTGTTTCTTATTCTCTCTCTCTCTCTCTTCGAATTTAGTCCATCTGCATTAAAATCACATAATCAACATAATTTCTGTTTATGTTGGACTGTCGCCAACTTTACTGGGATTTACAGTTTATCTATTCAATTGTTCTTGTCATGAGTTTTGGCACTTTATCACAACTGTTGATAGGATTTTGATCACATGGGTAGATGGTGTTGGTAGCCGACTTTGGTAGCATGAGTTTAGTGTGCACATCATTGTTACAGGGAACCCCAATACCATAATGCAGTCCAGGAGTTCATTTGATGATGCAAGTTGAACGAGTAATCAGAAGTTCATAATCACTTTGCACTGAGATGCCATTGGTGCCACTTTATGACCCTTGTGTTTGAGTAGATGTCCTTTTCAGTTTTATGTGTGATTTTTCTACTTTCATGCGTTGAAGTAATGTGATTTTTTTTGTCATCCGTATCTAACCGGCGATCACGACATGCCCCCACTTTGTTTTGGTGATGCTGTGTATAAAAACTGGCTGGACCCTTCTTTCCATGGCGAAGAGCTGTCCCCCAAATTTGAATATATTAGTAAGTGTTACAGTACTGGCGTGACATTTATCAATAATATAATTCAAAATTCTTTGTTTCCAAATCATTTTTTATTTAGTTGCTTGCCCCAACTCAGTGTTATTCCAACTAATCATGCTTATTATGCATAAACTACTCCCCAAATTTTTATTGATTGAAAAGACATTTATGCATGTTACAGACTCAATCCTATCAGATTTGGGACTTGTGTAACGAGGTTGCTCATTGCACGTGTGAGCCTCATGTGAGAGGGCACTCGTGCCTCACCTGTTCGGGCAGACCAAGCATGTGGGGTTCAGGCTGTCTGAGCACCTACTTGAGTAAGGTAGGGTTCAGGTGCCCTCTCACATGAGGTCTTTGCACTTGATTTCGAGTCAATCTTGCTTGTGTGGTAAAATGACTTGTTTACTAGTAGTTCTTCCAATTCAATTTATAAAATTATCTTGTGGTCCTTGAGCATGTAAGAAGTTTTTTTTTTTTTAAAACAAATAAAAAATAAATAAGCCATTAAAAAAATATGTATTTTTCACATGTTAAGAGACGTGGTAATTCTATAGACTAGGTTGAAGAATCTAATGCTATTTCGAAGAAAATTCTCTTCCATGGCAATGTTTGTCATTTCACTAAAGTTAGGTTGATTTTCAAAATCTTTAGCCATTAACAATATAGATTTCCTACGACCCAGTTTAAAGAAAAACTTGGTCCATTAGTAGTACATGTCATTTCGCTGTAAAGTCAAGATTGATTTTCAGAATCTTTAGTCATTAACGATACAATATTATACTACAATTTTAGGGGACAAAAGGGCCTGGTTGAATGGCTTTAGTGTAGGAATGTTTTCATTTTAATGAGGGAATGTCCTGTGGTGATAACTAATTTGACTCAAAAGGATGAGTTGAAAAACCAATGTCATACAACAGGTTAACCTTTCTCTTTCTAATGGAACGTTTTGAAATTTTGGGACACATAGCTTGACTTGTTGGGTTAGCTGTCTTGGTTTAATTTATGTCTTGTTTATAAAATATAAGCACCATTACTCTTGAGTTGGGTCATCAAAGCACTAACCTTTAATGTGTTTGGTCCAAAATTAATATTAATTGAAACAAAATCAGTTGTTAGGCAGAGCATGATACTTGTTGGCTAAACCTGACTAGGTACCTCCATCCTCATGCTCAATGGATGGGTCCCACAAGTAATTCTTCTCAGTGGGTGGGTCCACCCTAAGCTGGACAGTCCTTGTCTCTTTCTTTGTAAAAGATTGTGGTAAGATCTCATAGAGGAAAGGCTTCTTAAGTGAGCTCAAGGAATGTTGATTGTTGTCTCCTTTTCACAAGGAAGTTTCTGTGTGGGTCTCAACTCTCTGCTTTAGATATGGTTGCGTGTTTGTTCTTCTTATAAAGTCCTGATATGGGTAGAAGCTAGAGCCAACGTTCAAATGTGGTAATAGTCATTGAAGATTAGTAGACTTGAGCACCGTCTTACCGGGGACGGATTTGAGAAATTTTTATGCGCGCCCAAGTGGAATATGAGCCAGTTTGAGACTGCGTTAAAAAATAGAGCTTTTATCGGTAAAATTTTGTCAAAACGTTTTACCATCTGTTTTATAAAAAGTGATTTTAGTAGCAAAAAATGACCCAAAAAAAAAAAAAAAAAATCGTAATGTTATGGTATTGGCGTGTGAATAATTCATCAAAATCAATTTTGGTTTTTTTTTTTTTTTTTGGGATGATATTATGTTTTGGACAAAATTTTCCTTTAAATTGTTTTTTTTTTTTTTTTTGATATTTACCTTTTAAGAGATGCTATTTAATATTCTCTCAATTCTTCTCTCATCTTTCCCCATCCACGTTTTTTTTTTAAAAAAATATTAACCATTAGATTTGTTTTCAAGAGGTAGCTTAATAGGCTGGAACCATGCTTAATAAAGCGGAGGTCACTAGTTCAAATTTTCCTCCCCCTCTTGTGCGGACATGTCAAAAAAAAAAAAAAAATGAGTATAATCCCATATATATATATATATATATAAATACTATATAGCATTTCTCTGTGAAATGTATGTGGGAATTACCGGTTTGTTGATGGCTTTTGAATGGTATTTTTTTATTTTTTATTTTAAAGTGTTATGATGTCACATAAAAATAAAAACAATTTTGAATGTTTTGCTTTTTAATTTTTATTTATTTGTTAATCTTTATGTTTTTAAAAAGAGAAATGAAAAAGGAAAAGAATAAAAACTCTTAACAAACCATGTTCATGTAAAAAAAAAACACGTAAAAATCACAAATTTCAAAGACATATGTCAATTGGTCCTCACATAGTTCTTATTCGGCAGTGTTGGACGTGTTCTACGTGACAGGAATTGCACATGCGGAGGAAGTACTGCAGGTATGAGAAAAGAACATAAATATTCCTTTGTTTTTTTTTTTTTTTAATATATATTATTATTCTCATTTTTATATCTGATCTTCAAAATTAACTAAATTAATGAATTAAAGTTCAAAAAAATAACATAATTAATCAAATAAATCAGATTAAAATTCACTTATATAACTAAAACCCGGAATTTTTGTAAAATGGTGTAATTAGGAGGTGTGACAGGAATTGGGCATATGGCATGCCGGTATGAAAAGAACAGAAATATTCCTTTGTGTCTTTATAAAGTATCTTAGTAGTCCTATACAGAGGTGGGTCCCATGATGTGAACCCACTGCTCTCCCCAATCAAATCAAATCACCTTCACTCTTCCCTTCACACTCTATTATTTAAGCCCACCCCTACTCCATCAAATCACACTCTACTCCCACCTTCTGTTATTCTCATTTCTAATCCTATAATGTGCACAAAAAGCTGTGTGTTATGTCTTTTCTTACTTAATTCGTTTTTCATTCAATTATTGATATAACTTCTCCCATCTTTATTTAAAATTGATGTGTATTTGTAAAACAATTGAATTTTGAAACTTAAACAACTACTAATGAATTAATTTATACATAACAAAGACCTAATATCTTCTTTATTAGAACAAAACACAAATAAGCCATCACGTGTCTTACAAAATAATATTAATATTCAATAATATTCAATCATAAGTTTAATAATATTTTTAAAAGTCACATAAATTTTTAAAAAAACATAAGACAAATTTCTAGCATTATGCCTATTATATTTAATATACTTTTCATGCAGCAGCAAGAGCGTTAATATTTTGTTAAAATACTCTTACAAGAATAATAGCTTTTACTACAAAATATTACCTCTTTTCACGCCATTTTAATCACTAAAATGTAAATTATTATTTGACAGTAAACTAATACTCATATATATATATATATATATATATATTATAACCATCATTTTTGGACTAGTTGTACTCTTCTGCCGTATAATGCTTAAGAAATAAAAACGTCAAAACTACGAAATATTAAAAAGCTCATTAAACTATTAACTGTTTGCAATATAATCCTTTAATATTCAAAAACTATTAAAGTGGTTCCTCAAACTACCAAAATGTATCAAAAATATCATTTATTTTTTTAATATTTCTATAATACCCCTATTATTTTAACAAATAAAATAATAAAATAATTGTAAAAAAAAAAAAAAAACCAAAAAGATTAGTGAAAAATACAAAAAAAAAAAAAAACCATTGGGCGAATAAATACCAAAAAAAAAAATTATTTTTTTAGAATAAATAAATAATTAGTCGATGTAGTTGGCCTAAATTACAAATTGCTTCATGTCATATTGAAGTAAAATCAATGGAAAAATAAAAACAAATTTTTAATAGAATTTGACTTCATAAACTAAATTGTTTTTTTTAGAATATCTCAAAAACCGTATATTTGATTTTACTTTAATACGACATGAATAGTCATTGTAGTTTGCCTAAATTATTTATTTATTCTAAAAAACATTTTTTTTATTTATTTGCCATTGGTTTTTTTGTATTTAAAAAAAATTATTTGGTTTTTTTTAACAATTCTTTTATTATTTTATTTGTTAAAAAAATATGAACATTATAGAAATATAAAAAAATAAGTGATTTTTTTAATACATTTTAATAATTTGAGGACTATCTTATTACCTTTTAAGCATTAAAGAGTATAATGCAAACCGCCAATAGTTTAAAGGTCTTTTTTATATTTTTCTCAAAAAATGAAAATAAATAAAAGGACATGGGTTTATGTCACGGTCCAGATGAGTGACGCAAACCGGCAAGGATCAAAACACGAAGTTCGAGACCCGTAATTAGGGTTTTAGTGACGTGTGACGCACCAGCGCCATGGCGTCAACGTACCCAAACTGCTTCAACACGTGACGCACTCAAGTAGAACCAATCATCAATCATCGGACGGTTGTGATAGATTCTCGAGCATGGCTGCACAAACGCACGCTCAGATTGATGTCGTGGGACCCAGACTCCCTCTCGTGGACCTAGATATGCTCACCCTGACATCACTCCACGTTTCGCTTCCTGATTGGATATGTTGAGGGGACATTCCATGATTCCCCATATGTTATGCCACGTTTACGCAGCCGGCTCGGAGTTCGAGGCTTCGACCCATTTTGGCTGAATCCCGATAGGACGCAATTTTTGGATTAAATCGTTAATTAATTTTCAAAGTTATCAATCCTCAGTCCCTGCCGACGCTGGAGCATATGAATTCTTTTTTTTTTTCCCCAAATTATAAACATTTTTTCTTTATTCTGCAAAATAAATCCAGCAGAATAACCTGATAAATGAAAGAACAATGGAATAAAGAATTAATAGAGTAATGGTATAAGTCTTTTTAGAGTCATCTCAAATGTAATGTGAGTTTTAAAATTACTATTGAATTTGAGATTTAATTTATTAATTTTTCTTAGTAGTTTTAAAAGACATCACATTTAAAATAACTCTAAAAAGACTTTAAGAAAATTTATAACATTACTATAATGAAAAGTAATTTTATATATATATATATATATATATATATATTCAATTTATTAAATTTATATTATGGTAAGAAAAAAATAGAGTTGATAGATTGATACGTGTCCGTAGAGATGCATACAATAGTTTGCCCTTTACAGAGCACCACTCAACAGCTTTGGAGGCAGTCATTGTCGACCATTTTTGTCGATGCCAAAATAGTGAAAATACCATCCACCCCACACCTCCCTACATGGATCCAACACGCAGTTGTTCTTGTCGCTTTCTTCAACCGTTACCCCTCTCTCTGTGATATTTTTTGATTAGACGTTTTTCTTTTGGATTGATCTTTTATAGAATTAATTAGTCCTTAAGGTTTAAAACACACAAAATCATTTATTAAGGTATGCATCTATTATTAAATCGGTCCTTGTTACATTTTGTATAAGGTGATGATCACGCACATTATATCCGATAGCAAATGATTTTTTTAATTTGTGCACCATTATCAATTTAAGTGTTAGATTTGTTAGCGGGGAGCTATGACGTGTAGGTTAATCGTTAATAGTCATGTTATATCTAATAAAATTTTGACACAAGCACACGTTATTGAGTTAGCATCAATTATCTTCGTCATATCATTTACAAAATGTCATTTTCAATTAAAAATAAAAAGCCCCGAGAATCTAAGAAAAAGTTAAAAGAAAAAAGATATGGATGATTAGGCATGGTCAAATCACTCTCAAAAACCGGTGATTCGAAACCACCTTTTTTTTTATTCTTTTTTTTTTCTTTTTAATGTGATATTTTAAATGATAAGACAAAATTAATAGATTAGCTCATTGATATATACACAAGTAAAAATTTTATTGAATATGACGTGTCATTACTCATTGTTATAAACTATAGAGTCACTAACAAAATAAGAAATTTGATAACGGTGTGAACATATCTTAAAAGAGTGATTAATGCGTTTCAAAGCTTGAAAATTTTTATTTTGATAAAAGTTCCAACTACTATGAGCATTTTTTCTTCTCTTTTTCCAACAAGTACTACAAGAAGTTCTAACCCCGGATTAAGATCCGCTAGATCTTAATCTGGAAAAAATGGGATTAAGCTCTAACCCCATCCCCATGTGCTAACTAGCGTTTTGTTAGCTTTAAAAATAAAATAATAATAATAATAATAAAAGGTCGGAATGTTTTCTCATGTCAAGTATTGGGTCCTTTCTATAAAATTATGGACTCATTTGGCAAATATTGCAGAAATTAAATGTTGGGATAGAAAATTTGTTATTACAAATTGCTTTGTAATTTTTTATTTTTTTATTTTACATATTCGCACAAAGGGGAAGAAAATTTGAACTAATGATCTTTGTTTCATAAGGCGTGATTCTCAGTCGATTGAGCTATCTATTAAGGACAAATTACTTTGTAATTAAATAACAGTAAATATAATTTCCCCAACAAAAAAAAAAAAATTCACTTTATCTGTTGGGAGCTCTACGGCCACCGAAGGTTCATTCAACTTCTAAACCGACCCACTTAAAAATTAAAAATTAAAAAACTCTAAACCGACCTACAATACACACTCTCTCTCTTTCTCTCTCTCCCCCCAACAAAGAAAATTGTATAAAAAAAGTTTGAAAAGAACGACAAGGGCAAGAATCATGTCTCTATTCTTCATTCCCTGGTCAGGAAAAGCTCACTAAAGTCCACTTTCATATGCACACAAAGAATAACATTGACTAACTGAAAATGAAAAATATAGTAATGTGACTTTTGCACTGCATGCGTCTAGACTCGGGTCGGGTACCCTTAATTTATTACATATTTTTATATTATATTTTTAGTGGTTTTTTTTTTTTAATGTAAGTCACTTAAAAACATGTAAAGTGTGAAATTGGTGTGAAAAATACCTATTATTGGTAGTCTTTTTTTCGATAGAGATTCCGTTAATTTTGTATGTTGCTCAAATTTCTAGCAAACAAACAAAAAAGTCTCTATAGAACTTACTTGTTCTTAGGGACGGACTTAGGAAATTTTATGGAAGGGGGCCAGTCAATTTTTTTTTTTCAATTCCTTTGAATTTTTTTATTAAAAAAAAAAAATTTATTTTGGTTGTTTTTTATGAAATAAGAGCCAAAAAAAGTGAGCATTTGAAAGTAAGGACCAAAAATTAAAAAACTTAATGGGTATGGCCCAAAAAAATTAAGAATAGGGCCAAAAAATCTAAAAATAGGGCCAATTTTTTTTTTTTGTTGGAATGGCCCAAATGACTAAACTTTACTTTT
>NC_081541.1:2909223-2926200 GCF_901000735.1 Corylus avellana
TCTGCTTGTTCGAATAAATTTCGAATAGCACATCCACTTATTAAAGGCAAGTGTGATTTATAACGACTCTCTCATATTTATTGCTCAAATTGCTAATAATATGAGCATCAATTTTCTGAAATGTAAATCCCTTTTCATTCATGTTTTCATGGTTTTTTTTTTTTAAATATATATATATGAAGTATTTTCACATTAATTACATAAAGGTGAAAATCATTCTTGTGATTTTAAAAGTATTTTATGTTGGAATTGTTTGTTTTCATAAGAGAAAACAAAATTTTTTTGTTTAAAACATTATGAGAATAGACAAATTAGCTTATGTATTATAGATTTTGAGTAAATCCTTGGGTTTCATTACTAATCTAAGATCATCCACACCTATTAAAAAAAAAAAAACTATTCCCTTAAAAACAAAAGATTTACAACATATGGAGTATGATTACAAAAGAGTGAAAATGACAAAACTAACCCCCTCTCTCTCACAGAGAGATATAGTTGGCCAACACATGGAACCACCACATATACCATTTCTCTAGCTAGTGGTTCCATCTTGCTTTAAGACAATCAGCTTGAAAAGCGGGTGATTTTTCATCTCCTGGAAGACCATAGCTTTTTCTGTTCTTTTTTTCTCCTTCGTAATCCATGGATACAGCTCAGTGGCCACAGGTAAAGAGACTTTTTCAAAAATCTTCCTGTATGAAATTATGAATTTTCTTCTGGGCATGGGGTTTTCAAAGCCAACAAAGAATATTTTTCAAAAATTTTCTTCTCTCTGATTGCTTGTTCTAAAAAGTGTTTACCTTTTTTTTTTCTTTTTTTTCTTCTTCTCTTCCTCTCTCTGATTGCTGTCTTCTAACATGTTTCATTTTGTTCTTGACAGTAGTAGTACTACTGCACTTTTTTCTTTCTTTTCTTTTTCTCCACCATCTGATAAAGCACCCAGAAAAAGTTAATATATAATTTGTTTTTATTGCTGGTGTAATCCTCAAAGTGTAAAGCAAAGCAGCCAGCTTCTTCGTTTTCTTTTTCTTGTTTGTTTCCTTCTAGTTTCTTTTTGTTTTGATCAACTTATGGCCTTTTCCTGTCCTTTGTTTTCTTTTTTGTTTTTTTCGATTTCAGGGAATTGGAGTTGTTAAACCCATGGAAGCTGGTAATAATTCAAGGCCTATGAGGGCAAGGCCACAAAAAGATCAAGCTTTGAATTGCCCAAGGTGCAATTCAACAAACACCAAGTTTTGTTACTATAATAACTATTCTCTCTCTCAGCCAAGATATTTCTGCAAGACTTGTAGAAGGTATTGGACTGAAGGTGGATCTTTGAGAAATGTTCCCGTTGGAGGTGGATCAAGGAAGAACAAGAGATCATCATCATCATCATCACCATCAAAGAAGCTTCCTGATCCAACCACTTTCCCTCACTCTGCATCTCAAAACCCTAAGATCCCTCAAGGCCAAGATCTTAACCTAGCTTACCCACCAAGCTTCCCTCACTCTGCTTCTCAAAACCCTAGCCCCTCCTCCACGTCATCTCAGCTCTCAGCTATGGAGCTGCTCAAGAGTACAGCTGGGATTACTTCAAGAGGGCTGAGTTCTTTCATGCCTATGCCCGTATCAGATTCCAGCTCAATATACTCAGCTGGGTTTCCTATGCAAGAATTCAAGCCAACTCTCAATTTTTCTCTTGAGGGTTTTGAAGGCAGCGGCTATGGGAGTTCTCTTCATGGAGTGCAAGAGAGTGGTACTGCAAGGCTCTTGTTTCCTATTGACGATTTGAAGCAGGTGCCATCCACAAGCGAATTTGAGCAGAATAGAGGGCAGGGAGATTCTGCAGCCTATTGGAATGGGATGTTAGGAGGAGGATCATGGTAAATAAGAGAAAGTGGATGGTGCTTTTTAATTTTTTTTTTTTTTCTTTCTTTCTTTTTGGTGGGGTGACTTGTTTTGAGTTAATCAAAACTAACAAATAGGGTACATGGGTTTCTGATATTTCTTTCTTTAGTTTTTTTTTTTTTTTTTGTACTTCTTTTGCTTTTGTCTTTCATTGCACTGTGATCAATGTGGATGTTTGAAGCTTTATTTTAGGCTGGCTTCAAAAGGGTGTGTCAAAACTGTCACGGGAAGCTGTGTAACGGATAGAACAAGAGGCCTAGAATAAACGATTGAGATATATGTCTTTTTAGGGCTTCATTCAAGAAGAGAAACCTTGATGATGATCTTGTTCCAATGTTTCTTCTACCACAGCAAAGGTTTCAGTGTATCATGTTCTTGATGATGATGGTGATGATCTTGCTACAAAATTAATAATGTTCTATGATGTTTTAGGTAGCAAGAGCTAGTTATATATTTATATATTCTAAAGTATGTACGGAACTTATTGAACAAATGACTTATATATTAATTTTGTTTATTTTTAATTACACTGGGATTTTGTGGCTTGATTTTATGGGTAATTAATTATATAGATATATATGGATTTATTCATTTCCATGGACTTAAAGTGAGATGGAATGATGGCTGTCAATCCTTTACAGCAAAAGTTCCCTCCCCTCTCTCTCTCTCTCTCTTTTCCTTTTTCTCTTTTTCTCTTTTTGCTTGCCAACAGGTCAGAAATGTCAGGTCTTTTCTCAGCACTATCTGGGTCGTAGAGATTCTTCCGCCCATTAAAGCACCTTCACGAAGCAATTTGATGGATGCGAAGAACTACCAGAATGACTAGGTAATATGCATGACACATTTACTATTTCTTCACATGCCATACCACTTCAAAACCCATAAAAGGGTAGAAAGAAAAAAATAATTATATGAAACTGATTAAAAAATACCCTTTTCTTTAAAAATCATATATATTGAGAAACTAAAACTATTTTTCTGTTCAAAATCAATTCTTTTTGTAGCCACTAACACTCACTCATTTGCTCCATTTCCATATTCTCCTTCTTTGTCACTATTTAAAGACAAAGAAGCCCTAGAGCTTGACTGGCATTTCCCCTCTCTCTTTGGGTCCCGCAGACATTCCTCTTGGTTAGCGTGCTGTGGAAACTCCTCCACTGACCACTCCCCAAAATCCTCCATAAAATAGACCCTCCATTTTTTTTTTCTTCTATATAGTATTACATAGCTAGTGCATTGAACTTCTCACTCATATGATATATATATATATATCCTTATTGTTTTTGTCCAAGGTGTTTAGCACTAGGGTTTTAATAAAGTGGGTGATGGATGGGGGCACCACATCATCATGGAGGTCCTTTTCTTTCCAAACGTAGTTATCTACGCCATTACTCTCCCTTTGAATATTTTTCTTTTGCCTCCTTCAAATTTGTCAATGAGATGGTGAAACATTTATAACTTTCCCTTAACCTCACCTCCTAGTGTCGGCGATTATTAGAGTCAATAATTACGGTTCACAGCCATGGGATGCCATTGCCTGATGCCTCCCATCACCATGTATGTGATTGGACTAAAAAGAGTATGTAAGCTTAACATTTTTTTACTGCAATATATGAGCATAGTTTTATAGTTTTATATGGGGAGATAATTTGTGTTCACATATTAAGTTTAGGTTGCATTGAGATATGAATATAAAATTATATATATCAATTTTAGTTCGATTCATTTAATTGAACGGATCAAATCTTTCAACCCTAATTAACTTGTTAATTTCGTGTCAGACCTTGTCAAAAATTATTAGCTATAAATTTCATGTGTTGGGTTTAAGCTTTGTTTAGGCATATGTACTTGACATTTATTAAACGAGTCAAACTGTGTAATTTTAAGTTGTTAATTTTGTGTTAAATTGGTCGGCCATGTCAATAGTTGCCTGCACTAGTTTTATGTCTATAATTTTTAGATAAATTATCCAATTTTTTCTTCGTCAAGCCATTGATTCCAATAATTGTTGTTATATTGTTACTTGTACATGCATGCAATGTGTTTGCATCGAGGGAAATAGAAACTAGAAAGAACAGATTTAAGTGGGTCAATTTTTTGAGGTAATTTACAATTTATCTTTACATGGTTAGTTTAATTATTTTTTTCTCCCTCGAGTTTTTTAAAGTTACAGTAAATGTTGTATTTGGTTTAAATTAATATATTTTATTGAATCAATCAATCAAAAGATGTGTCACATTGTCATCTGCGTGACGCCTTATTTGGAGACTTTGGCAGTGATATTGTCTGAAGGCGATCTTGGTGATATGCAGATTCCAGATGAAAGTCAAATCAATTATGAAAGAAGAAAAAGAAAAGCATTAATTATGCGTAATTAAGGTGCAAAATAGATAGGGAGATGGCATTAATAATCCATCCCTTTAATCTGAGGATCTCTTCTCATAAGCACCGGTACGATATATGTTATGTTAAATCACTGATAAGAGAGGGTGATTTAATTAATTAATACTTTAACAAAATTAACAATAACACAACCTCTTTTTTTTCTACACGTTTCTCTTCTTTTCCATCCAATGCCAAACAATACAAGGTACTATATAAATAATAGACTACATTTTCATTCTCGTCAATTTTCTTCTTTCACTTGGAATATGTCACGAGAATTCTTAGCCCTGCAAAACGATGGCAAACTAACTTTTCTAATCATTATAAATTATAATCATGTGTATGTATAAATTCTGGGTCATCATCTTTTTGCAAGTGGGTTTTTAGCGGTGAGTTTGACATAAAGCTCGTATATTTTGGTGTTAGAGTCGATCACCAAATCAAGTATAGGATTATACGCAACTCGCCAGTATGAAATCGAATGAGTTGCAACGTTGTAGTCGAGTCACAGAGGAGGCAGCTTATGGGTTGAATTAAAAAGTCTTGCTACGATGTTTAAGTATAGTGATGAGTCATTGAATATTGATAGGTGAGTTAAACCACCAAAAGAGAAAATGTTTATTATCAGGTCAGTGTTGATAGAGTACGCCACTAAGAACGTCAGCTATGGAGTGTGATGATATGTTACCGTTCTAAATGTTCTACATGACTTGAGTGTAATATTAACAGTGTTTATATAAACTCCTAGGCATATACTCTCCTCTTGCATGTCGGTTTTCAATAATGAGTTATACTAATTAAAATTTATATCACACCTTTCAATAGTATATTTACTACGTGTTTTCTAGGTTTCCATTTAGGACTAGAATGGCAAATATTTGAAGGTTGCAAAACAATCTATTGCTAGTAGTAAAAGATGTTCATGGGGAATTCCTCCTACCAACTTAAGGGACAAAAATTTTCTTTAAATTGATCTTCCAACTCATTTTATTAAATTGTCAAGTATCTTTTGGGCATTGAAGAAATATATGTTTTTTTTTAACAACATTATCAGAGTTTCTCTCATGCTTAGGCATATGTCTTAATTTTACTAGACATGCCATGCTATCACTACTAAAAATTTAATAGAAGATGAACATAAGGATTTATTTGATAATAATGCAAATTTTAGGGAGTGTTTATGCTTTTTTAACCTTAGAGAACGAGTTAGTGATCTGTCTGAAATGAGTTATTTTGTCTAAGCTTATTTTAGCTTAATTTATGTATGTCCTATAATTTTCTTTTTGTTTTATGAATGCTAGTTTGTTAAAAAAAAAAAAAAACTTAGAGAACGATTTGGTTAAAAGTCATACGTTAGAGACCACTGAAGAATTTAATAGGTGTAACAATTTGTTTTTGCGTGTCGATGCATAAGTATAAAACTATATAAGTCAATCATAATTCGACATATTTAATTAAATAAATAAAATTCATAAACCATAATTAATTAATTTTATTTTGGGTTCTTATCGAATTCGCATATCTACTTAAAAGTGAGTAGAGATTTACGACTGCCAAATTTTGGCAGCCAAGCGTCGGCCATTTTTTTTTAAAAAAAAAATTATTTTTCTTTTTAATTGAAGAGAAAAAGGGTTACAAAGAAATTATGGATAACTGAATTTAAGGCATTAACACTAAATTTAGGATCATCAATTTTTTTTTTGTTTTTTTGTTTTTTATATCTTTTTCTGTTCTTTATTTTTTAGAGGCAGCCGCAAAGACGGACTCCTTAAAAGTTGCCCAACTGAAACCGTCTATATTCATTAGGGATGAAATTGGACATTGAAAATTGCTGACACGACAATTTTTCATTCTAAGAATAATAGTCGGCTGTTGCCTAATATAGTCCTTGTACATCAAAGCACTAGCTCACTTCACAGTCCCAGCCGAAATGCCTCCTCGAGTTTTAGAACCCATCACTCACTCACCACCACCACCACGACCACCACCACTTGCCCATAATGGACCTAACAAACCCAATAGCCTCTCCCTTCAGGGTCCTAAAACAACCCACCATTCCATGCACATTTCTCTGCGGACGGAGCAACCCTTGGATTCAAGCACATATGCCTCAATTCTTGAATCTTGTAAATGCCCAAGTTTTGGGAAGCAGATACATGCCCACGCAATTAAATCTGGGTTTCATGGTCATGAATTTATAGAAACCAAGTTGCTCCAAATGTACGGGAGATGTGGCTGTTTGGAATATGCGAATTTGTTGTTTGAAACAATGCCGCTTAGAAACTTGTATTCTTGGACTGCCATTCTCAGCTTGCATGTGGATCAAGGGCTCTTTGAGGAAGCTGTTTTTCTCTTTCAAGAATTACAATTAGTAGATGTTGGGTTGGAGTTTTTCGTGTTTCCAGTAGCCTTTAAGATTTGTAGCGGTCTTGGGATGGTAGAACTTGGAAGACAGTTACACGGGCTTGTGGTGAAGTATCAGTTTGCTTCAAATATATATGTGGCTAATGCTCTGATAGATATGTATGGAAAATGTAAAAGCTTAGATGATGCTAAGAAGGTTTTAGCAAAGATGCCCAAAAAGGACTGTGTTTCATGGAATTCTATTGTCACGGCTTGCGCTGCCAATGAGATGGTTTATGAGGCGTTGGGGTTTCTGGAAAGAATGTCTTTGGATAATTCGATGCCCAATCTTGTTTCTTGGAGTGCAGTTATTGGAGGGTTTTCGCAGAATGGTTATGATGAAGAAGCCATTGAGCTGCTTTACAGAATGCAAGCAGCAGGATTTGAACCAAATGCGCGAACCCTAGCAAGCGTTCTTCCTGCTTGTGCTAGACTAGAAAAGCTAAGCCTTGGCAAGGAACTCCATGGGTATATTACAAGACACGGGTTTATGTCTAACCCTATTGCTGTGAATGGACTAGTTGACATGTATAGGAGGTGTGCTGATATGGGGAGTGCTTTCAAGATATTTTCAAAGTTTTCAATGAAAAATGCTGTCTCATACAATACAATGATTGTTGGGTACTGCGAGAATGGTGATATCTCCAAGGCCAAGGAGCTGTTTGATCAGATGGAGCTGGCTGGCATTGGGAAGGATATAATTTCATGGAACTCGATGATTTCTGGATATGTGGATAGCTTCATGTTTGATGAAGCTTTGAGCATGTTTCTAGATTTACTGATGGAAGGGTTTGAACCTGATTCGTTTACTCTAGGAAGCGCTCTTAGTGCTTGTGCTGATCTGGCTTCTTTGAGACAAGGGAGGGAAGTACACTCTGTTGCCATTGTTAGAGGTCTGCAATCTAACATCTTTGTCGGTGGAGCTTTGGTAGAAATGTACTGTAAATGCCAAGACTTAGAGGCAGCTCAAATGGCTTTTGATGAAGTAGGTGAAAGGGATACAGCAACTTGGAATGCTTTAATCTCTGGCTATGCATACTGCAATAAGAACGAACATATTCAAGATCTTATTCAGAAGATGAAAGGAGATGGGTTTGAGCCAAATGTGTATACATGGAACGGCATTATTTCTGGGCATGTCGAAAATGACCATTATGATTTAGCCATGAAATTGTTCACTGAAATGCAGACTTCAAATTTGAAGCCTGATATATACACAATTGGAATAATTTTACCAGCATGCTCGAGGTTGGCAACGATTGAGCGAGGTAAGCAGGTGCATGCACATTCAATCAGATGTTGTTATGATTCGGACATCCACATCGGAGCAGCGCTTTTGGACATGTATGCGAAATGTGGAAGTATAAAGCATGCGTTGCTGTCTTATAACAGGATCAAGCACCCTAATTTGGTTTCTCATAATGCCATGCTTACAGCATATGCCATGCATGGACATGGAGAGGAGGGAATTGCATTGTTTCGTAGAATGTTGGAAGGTGGTTTTAAACCAGACCATGTGACTTTTCTATCAGTTCTCTCATCATGTGTCCACGCCGGATCACTCGGAACAAGTCATGAATTCTTTGATATGATGGGATATTATAATGTGAAACCCACACTGAAACACTATACATGTATGGTTGATCTCTTAAGTCGTGCAGACCGGCTAATGGAAGCTTATGAACTTACTAAGAAAATTCCAACCGAACCTGATGCAGTATTGTGGAGTGCTTTGCTTGGAGGATGTGTTGTCTGGGGCAATGTTGCATTAGGAGAAGTGGCAGCAGAACGGCTCATAGAGTTGGAACCACAAAATACTGCGAACCATGTTCTGTTAGCAAACTTATATGCTTATGCAGGGAGATGGGATGATGTAGCTAAAACAAGACAGATGATGAAGGGTAGAGGAATGCAGAAGAGCCCGGGATGCAGTTGGATTGAAGATAAAAATGAGGTTCATGTTTTTCTTGCAAATGATAAATCACACAAGCAAGCAGAGGAGATATATTCTACTTTGAATAATTTGATTATTCACATGAAAAGAGGGCCACAATAACAAGACATTGGAGCTGCATGTTATACTGTACATAATGTAAGAGTATAGTTTCTGAAGATAACTTTTCGAAACATTCTTCCTTGATTAGCCTTTAACCAAATACCAAAACAAGTTATAGATACAGAGGAAAAGAAAAATGGCCAACAATGGGGCCTTTTCTATTTGTATCTTCTAGACAACAGATGGACATGACTAGGAACACCCAACATTGTCAAAAGCAATATTCCTACGTTAAGATTCAGTAGAGGTCGAGTGACTCAAGCACCCTACGAGCCTGGATGTGCAACGCCGTCAGTCTTTCCTTGGGATCAAGTGTTGAGCCAAATTGACTGGCTGCCCATATCAAGGAGGCAGATTTCTCTCCAAGAAGTCGCCTTACGTCCTCGTGTATGGCTGCCAAGGGAGGCCTTTCTCTCCCATTCACATGCCCTATGAGTAGCAACAGGAACTCACCACATTTCAACCTGATCACATGAAGAAGACGTTTCTTATCACCATGTTTTGTAAGAACTATCACAGCCAGACAAAAAGGAAGAGAGGGGATGGGGGTTTAGGGAAAAGAGATATTATTAAGAAATCGGGACCAGTATATCATATCCTACCAATATGTCAATAGGCACAAGCACCAGTCTTAATGATGACAGTTTCCTCCTACATAGCTTACCTAATCAAATTAACTAGGGTATCCAGTATAAATGGATAAAGCTCACAACAAAAATGGCAGTCTAGGAAAAGAAGGCAGCAAGCACTGCAAGCCAGAAATCATGTAGCTATGTTTGAAAAGGTGCTGTAAAGAATTTGTTGCAAGGACTTCAAAGGTTACTCTAGTATAATTGAAAAGAAACTTGCAAATAATTGGAACTTTCTTTGGCTAAACATCCCATTTCGTCCTATTTAAGTTCTGGCTGACAGCTCCACTTTTCATATTGTGAAAACAACATATGCTAACATAGAATTAAAGAGACAGAGTTGGTCTCTCTAAATTTATCTCCTCTAAGCTCACTTATTAGATTACAAATCTAATGCCATACAATCATTTGGAAAGAAAAACCGAAGAAAAGAAAAAAATGGTTACAAAAAGGACCAATTCCAAAGATCTCTAAACCATTAAGGTTACAATGGAGGGTCAGATTTTTGAGTTGGAAGGATAAGAAAGACACCTTGACCACAACCACTCTCAGAGAAGAAAAGGAAAGGGGGCATTGAGCTTCATAAGGGGAGATAAGGGGAAAGAGAAAAACATATTGAACTTCTTATATAAAGTGAAAATCTCTCAACATGTTTGTAGTACGTTTTGGGGGCTAGCATTAGAAAGACCTTTAAGTTGAGAAAATTCTTCTTATCCACCATTGTTCCATGGTAATATTTCATACCAGCAGGCCAGCTACTAAGATGTTACTGTATTTGACAAATGCAAACATATAACGTGGAGACATGGACTATAAGGAAAGTAAAAGAGATTTGTTATTGCCATCAGAGAGGAACTGCATCACATTTCATAATGGAGATTAATGTTAGATAAAATTCAACCACTTCCTATACCTGAGATTCTCATCCCCTTGTTTGTCTCTTATGAGCTCTGCAACTTCCTCAATACCATTATATGCTTCAAAATCCTAGTAAATAAGGACCAGAGCATACACAAATGTTAAAAGAGATATACAGAAAACTTCATCACACACAAAAGTCAATTAGAAATGTCATAAGGATTCTTTGGCTTCAAGATCCAGAGAAAGTCTACCCTAATAAGCATCCAGAGTGAAAGATCTATGCTCTTTGGCCAATTGGTCAAATCTTATCGGCCCCATTCTAGAAACTCATCTCCACTCTTGAGCATACTAAAATGAATATTAAGGCCATACAACCATAGGTAGAAGTAACAAAATACTAATTGCACCTTGATTAACTGAAATGGAAATATATATAACAAAAGGGTACTATTAACTATAGTCAGAAACCAGCTAGAAAGAAAAAATGTCATTGTTTGGCCAATATATTTTAAAATAGAATAACAAAAAGTCTAATCCACAAATAATGGACAGCCAAAGAAGAGTCAAAATACCATTTGATTGGCTGATGAATCCAACATTATCGAGACTAAAGCATCTAAGCATGCGCCTTGCTCGAGTACTCCACGAGTCGATAATATGTTCATTAAAACCTGCATAATAGAAAACTAGTTCTAAGTCTGAATCAATAAAAGGTAGGGGGAATCCATTGTTTCATGCTACAAATAAACAAGGAAATAGGAGAACTTTCATGTGGCAAATTCCATGTGGGGCACGGTTCATTTGCGTCGTGATCAACATGAAACTCACACGGCTATATCATTCTTGACATAACGTTTTTGTTTGAATTTCACATTACATCTCATACATCATGCAATTGCTAACAACAAAACATCAAGTTAAGGGACAAGATAATAGAAGCACATGGCAAGGCTATGTAGAAGATACCGGAATTGCCTTATGGTGATGGGCCAAAGTTGTGCTTTCACTATGGAGCAGACAGCAACCTTCCAAGACACGAAGCGCGAGCGCGACTTCGGCATCGGTTGAGGGGCTTGTTATCTTCAAAGGCTCTACCCCAAATATATGATCCAAATTCTCTACAGTCTCATCCTCTGGTTCTTTCAGTGAATGTTGAAAGAGTGCCGGAACCACTATTTCATCGTAAACCAGCATTAGCTATCTAAGTTCAAACTCACTCACTCACTCACTCACTCAACCACAAACAACTAAATTAAAAAGAAAAGAAGCACGCTTACATTTCAGCAATCTAATCTAATTAGATGACACAATGTGATTCAATCTTAATATCCCTAATTTTTGTTACTAGCAAAAAACACGTCGTCGTTTGGAATTAGAGTTGGAAAGAAGCTTCAATTCATCAAATCTAATTCAAACTTAGAATCCCTAATTTTTGCTACTAGCAAGTAAGGAACAAACACAACACGTGGTCGTTTTAAGATAAAGTTCTAAGCTTTTGAACAAGGAAACCTTGGAGCTCAGAGAGGGACTGGGTCTGGCAGAAGAGCTGGATGGTAGAGTCGGACTCGGCAACCGATCGGAGAAACTTGAGGAGGCTGCGGAGGCCGCGCACGCGCAGGAACGAGAACTCGGCGCGGGCGTCTCGGAGCCCCGTTTTCAGCGCCAGCGTCACCTCCCTGTACACTCTCTGCCGGTTCAGCGAGTTCACTAGCTCCTGCACCGCGGTCGCCGCCGGAGCCTGCTCTGCCTCAGACTCTGGCGACGCCTTCGCCGCTGCCACTCCCTCCGCCCACAGCGCCTTCTTCAAGTACATCTCTCTCTCTCTCTCTCTCTCTCTAATTGCCTCTCAAGAAATGGCTGGCTTATGTTGAATGCGGTAGCTCAAAACGTTGCGTTTCAAATACGTTACAATAAAACGACGAGTTTCGTGTCCGATATACTTCTGCTGAACTCCCCATGAAGCTTTCCCTAATTAACCAAAAAAAAAATCTTATGTTAAATAATAATAAAATAATAATAAATTCTAAAACTTGAAAGGATGTAACCTATTGCAAATGCTAGGTATTACCGTATTATTGGAACTGCTTGCAACATAACTTATTTTTTGTGAGTCCTATGGAAGGGGCTATAGAATATTGAAGAATACGGGAAAGCCACTGTTAAGGAGGGAGAGCAAGTAATAAATCAAATGGAGATTGAAAAATCCCCAACCGGAAATCCAAAAGGTGAATTAGGATGCGGCAATAAACGAATAGGAATCGGAGTTATTGTGTAGGATCATGCGGGATCAAGAGGAATGTGTCGCTGAAGGTTAAGGGGACAAAAATCAATTCCCCTCTTCCTTTCTATGTCTCTGAAGAGAGAAGCACGAAATCTCTCAACTATAAGGTTTATTTTTCTCTTAGATTTTGGTTATTCGTTATTCCTTCTTTTTTCTTTTGCTTTTCAGATTAATATGAGATGTTTCTTTATTTAATTGCTGCTTTTGTTTTTGATTTTTTTTGCTTTGAATTGGTTCTTATAGCTGAGAGAAATGCAGGAATGTTGAATGAATTTCGGTATGAGAATGGCGGACGAGGTGGTTCTGCTGGATACCTTTTTTCAGCATGTTTGGGATGAGGGTGAGGATCGCGCCTAAGAAGAGAATCAAGTACGAGTACAAAGAGGAGAACCGGAGGAACAAGAGCGAGCTGCTTCTCAAGATGAGCCCGATTCACGAGAAGATCCCAGTTCTCATCCACAACGGGAAGCCGGTCTGTGAGTCCCTCATCATCGTTTAGGGTTCGGGTTAGGATTGGTGATGGAAGGGAGGCGGAAAGTCGCTGAGCTGGCTGCTGTTGATTTGATGATAACAGTCTTTTTTATTGCTTCCTTCACCTTTCAAATATACGTTTTTGCTTCTGATGTGGTGAGTGTTAACATTTGCCTAAATTTATAAATTTTCTTTTCCTTCTTTATCTTCTTTTTTTTCTTTTTTTCTTTTTTTTTTTTTTTTCTTTTTTTGTTCTTTTTTTTAATGTTATGATCCTGTTGCAGGGTAAATTGGTCCTCTCCCAGTTGCCGAAAATATATATTGGAAAAGTAAGTTGAAGTGACATGGGAATTACAATTGGAGAAATTCAGGAGGGTAAGTATGTTCATAGCTTAGAAAATTATTGAAAATAGCGTCAGTTGTAGTATTGTGTTGTTTGCTTGATCATTTGCTTGCAACCTATGTAATACTAAGTTTTAAAGGCTCTTCTCAAATAATTATCGTCATTTTCATTGACAAATTCTTTTATATAGGTTCTTTTATGTAGTTCAAAGCCAAGAAGCTAACATTTTCCTCCTTCGATAACCTGCTGGCTAATTCTGGCAAACCTGTACTGGTTGACTTTTATGCCACTTGTTTGTTTCTTCCCTACTTATGTTTATTTTTTCTCTTCCTATCTTTTTTCAGATTCTGCTAACAGCTATGATGTCTGACTATTTTGTAAGCCTATGTTATCACCTTAAGCCATAACGTACGGGATCATCTTGCTGAAAAACTTTATAAGAATTTTATCGTAATTGTCTAGAGTTATGTTTGTCTTGTAAGTAATCTTTCATTCGTGAAGCAAATTCGTATTGTTCACCTTATACCCTATTGAGAGGGGTGGGGCCTTTAGTTTAGGAATAATTCCATGTCCTTGGTAATCTCTAGAATAACAAAATTGAGCAGGATAATATTTAAATTTAATCGGAAGACTGAGTAACCCTAGGTATGGTTTGCATATGGTCTTTGTCAATTCATGGATCCCATCCTCAACGAAGTCAGTACTCAGCTGGAGGATAAAATATAGGTGGTGATAATTGACACTAAGAAGTATCCTAGCATTGATGATAAATACAAAATAGAAGCGTTACCTACATTCATCATATTTAAGGACAAAACCTTATGATTGAATTTGCAGCTCTCTTGCTCTTGTGTGGAATCCAACTGTATGCCTCTAAATGTTTTTGCTTACGAAAGTAATCAATAAGCCCAATCTTAGACTTGTAGAAGGACCTCTGCCCTCTCTGACTTGTCTTGGATTGTACAAATTTTTTGGTTTTAACGTGTCTCATTTATGTTAAGTAACTGGTTCTCATGAGAGATTTTAATTGTGTAACATTTTTTTTGTCAACTATGAAGTCAGTTATAATCTCCTCTAAACTTTTAATTTCAGAAATCAACCCCCTAGACTATGGGATCAATTGTTGTGTGTAGTTTTTCCCGTACTAATCCTTGGTGAGGCATTCATTATATGCCAAATAGAATTTATGTAGGTTCAAAGATATATCAGGATACTAGCAAAGGCTCTTGCCAAACATTTTGGTGCTAGATTGTTGATTGTTGATTATCTTTTGTTGCCTGGTTTTAGCTTCTTTAATGTCTAAATCTTTTTTTTCTTTTAAAGTAGAAATTTATCTTTGTTTTCTAGGAATTTTATTACTATCTTCTAAGCTACAAATTTCTTCCAACACAACAATTGTTATCATATTTTGGTTAACATAAGCCTTAGGTTGAACTGCAGATTTCCAGTTTTGCAAGCATCTTAATACAAGTTTGCTCAATTACTGTTTAGGCAGTACTTATCAAAAAGAAAAAAAAGAAAAAAAGGTGAATGATTGCTTGCTCAATTGCATGAGAGCAAGGTTGTTCAATTAATTGCATAAGTTAAATATGTGTGTGATTCCTTTTCCTTTAAACTGATGGTAGAGTTCTTTTGTTTTTCTGTTTTTGTTGATCCATTTTTATCCAAAATATAAGGTTATCATAATTTTACTTTACTGGTAATAGGATGGCATCACAGATATGGAAAGCACTGCAAAGCTTTCTTCTGATCACGAGTTCATTATCCAGCTTGGAGTTGTCGCTTGAAGTTCACGAAGGACTAAGTCATAGATTTAATATTACTGGTTCATGACGCACCAAATGAAAATGAATAAATTTATGATTTCAGAATGAGGTTGGAAAGTGGTATCACTTATGTAAGAATTTAAATGTGCTCATGTAAGGATTTAGATATTAAATTTTGCTAGAAATGATTTTTATATATGACATTGAGTTTTTAATGTTAAATATTGCATAGATATATTTTTTACCATCAAACACAGGGAATCAAGCACGTGCCTTCCCACTAGTAGCGTTAAAAATACAATTCATGTGAATGGGGTTTGGTGTTACAGTAAAAAAAAAAGAAAAAAAAAAAAAACAGAAATTACTTTTGTTAAAAAAAAAAAAATAAGAAAAGAATAATTAGGGTCGAATAGAAAAAATATGAATATATATATGCGGTAGTTTGCACTACCGCATTGAAGCCAGTCCCACTAAAGAATATAATTATAAAACAATTCAAATTTATTAATTGTAATATTTATATAGAAAGGAAATCTATTGAGAAAAACGTACACAAACAACATTAAGCAATTAATGCTACAAAACAAAATAAAGGTATTAAATAAAAATTCAAGAAGAAAAATTAGGATAATTTGAAAAATAAAATAAAATCAAGACAAATATTACTATAGTTTCAGAGACATTGTTTTTCGAACAGTTTGTGTAAATATTGTAGCTATCCCTTGAGATGCTCAATATTGGAATAACTGCATGTCAGAGGCGTTCGGGAGAACAGAGTGAGGAGAGAGGTATGAGAAAGAAGTTTGCTTTAAAAAAAAAAGAACTTAAAAAAAAAAACTAAACGCTTATTTTACACTTAAACATGGCCATTGTCAGCATAAAAGAGCGCCACATGTCACGATATTAGCCTCTCTTGTCTAAAACTCTCCTATTATATATATATATATAAGATAAACGGAACCCTTTTTTTCTCTCAAGAAGCACAAAAAATAATAATAATAATAATAATAATAATAATAAAATTGAAGAACCTTAGTCACATGTACAACTACGCCCTACCCCCAAGCCATCTTCATCCACATGCCATTGGAGAAACAGAGTGAGGAGAGATGTATGGAAAAGAAGTTTGCTTTAATTAATGTTTATTGGATACACTGTTTTATTAGAAAAATTATTTTTAAAAAATAACTAAAGGCACAATGTTTCACCAGAAAAATAAAATAAAATAAACACTTGTTTTACACTTAAATATGGATAGATGATATGTATATTAGATTAGATTAGATTAGATACTTGTTTTATTAGAAACGTTGTTTTGAAAAAAATAACTAAAGGCACAATGTTTCAGCATAAAAGAACGCCACATATCACGATATTAGCATCTCCTGTTTAAAACTCCATTATATATATATATATATATATATATATATATATATGAGATATTAGATATGATTAGATTAGATATACACTTAAATATGAACATATGATATATATATATATATATATATATATATATATATATATTAGATTAGATATACACTTAAATATGAACAGATGATATATATATTAGATTAGATTAGATATTAGATATGATTAGATTAGATAGTTGTTTTATTAGAAACAACATTTTAGCATAAAACAACGCCACATGTCACGATATTAGGCTCTCTTGTTTAAAACTCCACTATAAGTTTTATCTCACACGCATTCGAACGAGTCTATGTTCTGTTGGAACGAGCAACACAGCTTTGTTAAACCGACTTATTTACTATTACTACTAGGGTTAGGAGTTTGAAACCTATAAATACATGTTTTATTGACCAAAACATAGCTTTGTAATAATTATCCAATTTTTTAATAAGAAAGCTAAGAGTTTTAGTTTCTGTTATGTT
>NC_081541.1:2926300-3069421 GCF_901000735.1 Corylus avellana
CCTCTCCCAGTTGCCGAAAATATATATTGGAAAAGTAAGTTGAAGTGACATGGGAATTACAATTGGAGAAATTCAAGAGGGTAAGTATGTTCATAGCTTAGAAAATTATTGAAAATAGCGTCAGTTGTAGTATTGTGTTGTTTGCTTGATCATTTGCTTGCAACCTATGTAATACTAAGTTTTAAAGGCTCTTCTCAAATAATTATCGTCATTTTCATTGACAAATTCTTTTATATAGGTTCTTTTATGTAGTTCAAAGCCAAGAAGCTAACATTTTCCTCCTTCGATAACCTGCTGGCTAATTCTGGCAAACCTGTACTGGTTGACTTTTATGCCACTTGTTTGTTTCTTCCCTACTTATGTTTATTTTTTCTCTTCCTATCTTTTTTCAGATTCTGCTAACAGCTATGATGTCTGACTATTTTGTAAGCCTATGTTATCACCTTAAGCCATAACGTACGGGATCATCTTGCTGAAAAACTTTATAAGAATTTTATCGTAATTGTCTAGAGTTATGTTTGTCTTGTAAGTAATCTTTCATTCGTGAAGCAAATTCGTATTGTTCACCTTATACCCTATTGAGAGGGGTGGGGCCTTTAGTTTAGGAATAATTCCATGTCCTTGGTAATCTCTAGAATAACAAAATTGAGCAGGATAATATTTAAATTTAATCGGAAGACTGAGTAACCCTAGGTATGGTTTGCATATGGTCTTTGTCAATTCATGGATCCCATCCTCAACGAAGTCAGTACTCAGCTGGAGGATAAAATATAGGTGGTGATAATTGACACTAAGAAGTATCCTAGCATTGATGATAAATACAAAATAGAAGCGTTACCTACATTCATCATATTTAAGGACAAAACCTTATGATTGAATTTGCAGCTCTCTTGCTCTTGTGTGGAATCCAACTGTATGCCTCTAAATGTTTTTGCTTACGAAAGTAATCAATAAGCCCAATCTTAGACTTGTAGAAGGACCTCTGCCCTCTCTGACTTGTCTTGGATTGTACAAATTTTTTGGTTTTAACGTGTCTCATTTATGTTAAGTAACTGGTTCTCATGAGAGATTTTAATTGTGTAACATTTTTTTTGTCAACTATGAAGTCAGTTATAATCTCCTCTAAACTTTTAATTTCAGAAATCAACCCCCTAGACTATGGGATCAATTGTTGTGTGTAGTTTTTCCCGTACTAATCCTTGGTGAGGCATTCATTATATGCCAAATAGAATTTATGTAGGTTCAAAGATATATCAGGATACTAGCAAAGGCTCTTGCCAAACATTTTGGTGCTAGATTGTTGATTGTTGATTATCTTTTGTTGCCTGGTTTTAGCTTCTTTAATGTCTAAATCTTTTTTTTCTTTTAAAGTAGAAATTTATCTTTGTTTTCTAGGAATTTTATTACTATCTTCTAAGCTACAAATTTCTTCCAACACAACAATTGTTATCATATTTTGGTTAACATAAGCCTTAGGTTGAACTGCAGATTTCCAGTTTTGCAAGCATCTTAATACAAGTTTGCTCAATTACTGTTTAGGCAGTACTTATCAAAAAGAAAAAAAAGAAAAAAAGGTGAATGATTGCTTGCTCAATTGCATGAGAGCAAGGTTGTTCAATTAATTGCATAAGTTAAATATGTGTGTGATTCCTTTTCCTTTAAACTGATGGTAGAGTTCTTTTGTTTTTCTGTTTTTGTTGATCCATTTTTATCCAAAATATAAGGTTATCATAATTTTACTTTACTGGTAATAGGATGGCATCACAGATATGGAAAGCACTGCAAAGCTTTCTTCTGATCACGAGTTCATTATCCAGCTTGGAGTTGTCGCTTGAAGTTCACGAAGGACTAAGTCATAGATTTAATATTACTGGTTCATGACGCACCAAATGAAAATGAATAAATTTATGATTTCAGAATGAGGTTGGAAAGTGGTATCACTTATGTAAGAATTTAAATGTGCTCATGTAAGGATTTAGATATTAAATTTTGCTAGAAATGATTTTTATATATGACATTGAGTTTTTAATGTTAAATATTGCATAGATATATTTTTTACCATCAAACACAGGGAATCAAGCACGTGCCTTCCCACTAGTAGCGTTAAAAATACAATTCATGTGAATGGGTTTTGGTGTTACAGTAAAAAAAAAAAAAACAGAAATTACTTTTGTTAAAAAAAAAAAATAAGAAAAGAATAATTAGGGTCGAATAGAAAAAATATGAATATATATATGCGGTAGTGCATTGAAGCCAGTCCCACTAAAGAATATAATTATAAAACAATTCAAATTTATTAATTGTAATATTTATATAGAAAGGAAATCTATTGAGAAAAACGTACACAAACAACATTAAGCAATTAATGCTACAAAACAAAATAAAGGTATTAAATAAAAATTCAAGAAGAAAAATTAGGATAATTTGAAAAATAAAATAAAATCAAGACAAATATTACTATAGTTTCAGAGACATTGTTTTTCGAACAGTTTGTGTAAATATTGTAGCTATCCCTTGAGATGCTCAATATTGGAATAACTGCATGTCAGAGGCGTTCGGGAGAACAGAGTGAGGAGAGAGGTATGAGAAAGAAGTTTGCTTTAAAAAAAAAAAACTAAACGCTTATTTTACACTTAAACATGGCCATTGTCAGCATAAAAGAGCGCCACATGTCACGATATTAGTCTCTCTTGTCTAAAACTCCCCTATTATATATATATATATATATAAGATAAACGGAACCCTTTTTTTCTCTCAAGAAGCACAAAAAATAATAATAATAATAATAATAATAATAATAAAATTGAAGAACCTTAGTCACATGTACAACTACGCCCTATCCCCAAGCCATCTTCATCCACATGCCATTGGAGAAACAGAGTGAGGAGAGATGTATGGAAAAGAAGTTTGCTTTAATTAATGTTTATTGGATACACTGTTTTATTAGAAAAATTATTTTTAAAAAATAACTAAAGGCACAATGTTTAACCAGAAAAATAAAATAAAATAAACACTTGTTTTACACTTAAATATGGATAGATGATATGTATATTAGATTAGATTAGATATTAGATTAGATTAGATACTTGTTTTATTAGAAACGTTGTTTTGAAAAAAATAACTAAAGGCACAATGTTTCAGCATAAAAGAACGCCACATATCACGATATTAGCATCTCCTGTTTAAAACTCCATTATATATATATATATATATATATATATATATATATGAGATATTAGATATGATTAGATTAGATATACACTTAAATATGAACATATGATATATATATATATATATATATATATATATATATATATTAGATTAGATATACACTTAAATATGAACAGATGATATATATATTAGATTAGATTAGATATTAGATATGATTAGATTAGATAGTTGTTTTATTAGAAACAACATTTTAGCATAAAACAACGCCACATGTCACGATATTAGGCTCTCTTGTTTAAAACTCCACTATAAGTTTTATCTCACACGCATTCGAACGAGTCTATGTTCTGTTGGAACGAGCAACACAGCTTTGTTAAACCGACTTATTTACTATTACTACTAGGGTTAGGAGTTTGAAACCTATAAATACATGTTTTATTGACCAAAACATAGCTTTGTAATAATTATCCAATTTTTTAATAAGAAAGCTCAGAGTTTTAGTTTCTTTTATGTTTTGTCCGTGCATCCTTAGTAGACTCAATATTTTTAAGAAAAATTGTTACTTGCTTATTGATTGTCTTTGCGACTTACGATGTCATGTTGCATCAGGGAGCAGCACCCCAAGAAGTTTAGGATGTGGGATTCACCAGTTTAGGACAAGTGAGCCCCGCAACCTCTTCTCGCTGCCTAAATTTCACAATTCAATGGAAGTTTTCTGGATGCTTGAATAGAGGAATTATCCTCAAGGTGTGCCATAGTGTAACGAATTGGGGGTTGAAATATGCTAGTGTTAAGAGGGGCCTTCAGATAAGTAATTTTTTTTTTTTTTTCCTTTGATTAAAAAAAACGAAAAACTTGTACAGAGTAATAATAAAACTTGATGAACCACTCAATCTGGTTTCAGCAAACACTACCCAAAAATGATCTACCGACTTATTGGATAAACATAAAGCAGACGTGATCAACAGAAACAGAGCAATAAATGATAAGAAGCAGACATGTTTTCCTTAAGCAGCAGACTAAGGGATAAGGAAATAAGGAAAACAATTGATAACACGATACTCTTGACATCAACAAGCTTCATTATATATTGATAATCCAGAACTTTGATGGTGATGCACTTTGACTTCGTCTACCCAAAGCATGAGACACCCTATTCAACGGCCACTTTTCAGGATTGAATCAGTTGTAGACATGGAAGGAGCAGAAGCCTGGGTAAAAGGAAATGACATGAAATCAGATGATCCATAACTTGAAAATGCACCAAAAGCACTGTCATGTGGTAATTCCGGCAGTTTAGCATCACCATCCAAAAACTGCATCACTTGCCTCATGCTAGGCCTAGCTTCTGGCATTGAATGTGAGCAAAACAGGCCTAGTTTCAAAACCAATTCCATTTCCTCAACCACATAATTATCTTCCAATCTGGGATCACTAGCATTAAGGATAACTTCTTTTCTCCAGCACTCAGAGACCCAATCAACCGAACCAACCCGTCCAGGCAGTTCCCGTACCTCTATAGGCCTCCTCCCACAAGCCACCTCGAGCATGAAAGCCCCGAAAGCAAACACATCAGTGCCAGTGGTTGCCTTTCCTATTTTAGTAAGCTCCGGAGCCAAATAACCCACAGTCCCAACCAAATGGGTTGTTTGGGGATTGGTGCCGTGGTCGTATAATCTTGCAAGGCCAAAGTCTCCTAGCCTTCCATTTAATTCAGCATCCAATAGAACATTGCTTGCTTTTACATCTCGGTGTAGAACAACCTGCTCCCACTCCTCATGGAGGTAAAGAAGGCCAGACGCTACTCCTCTGATGATTCTAAATCGTTTAACCCAGTTAAGGTTTGGATTTTCATTGCTATATAAGAACTTGTCAAGGCTTCCGTTGGGCATATAATCATACACCAAGAGGAGTTCCCCCCTTCGCCGGCACTAGCCAAGAAGCTGCACCAAGTTCCTATGCCTCAACCTTCCCATGCTAACGATCTCAGCCACAAATTCCTTTATCCCTTGTCTGGAATCATGGGAGATTCTCTTTACTGCAATTAGTATATTAGACGAAGGAAGTATTCCTCTGTAAACCTTTCCAAAACCTCCTTCTCCTAGAACCTCCGTGTCTTTGAAACCTTTGGTTGCTTTGTGGAGATTCTTGTAGCTGAACCTGTGGGGGCCATACTCCTCTTCCCAATCTTCTCGTATTTCTTCATATTTCTTCCTTCTCCAAATGTAAGCAGCTCCAAGGACCGTTATCAGAAAAACTGCTACTGCTATGAGAAAAGCCAAGATCATCGGTTCTGGTTTCGCTTTCATTTTCCTCTGTCGTGGAATTTGAGGAAGGCTTAAAACATCAAGGCTTTGTGCTGACCCACTTCTATTAAAGCTCCATCCAAGAATGTACTGGTAACTTGAAACTACACCCGTGGATGCAGAGAAACCAACATACATGGATTCCAAAAGAATTTGAGACAGATCAATGGGTGTTGACAAGAGAGGCCGGTCCGGTTTTGAAATTGTTGTCGGGGCGAGTGTTACATTGAGTAACTTTTCCGCTTCATCATAATCTATCCAAAGATGCATTGGATTCCCACTCAGGAGATCCAAGCTTATATTCTTCACTTCCTTATTGGAAAAATACATTGCAGGAGCTGATTCATTTGATTTTATGCCGTTCACATCGATTCCCACATGATTCTCTTTAATATCTCCCAATTGTGGGTTCGAACTAGGATCAAGCTCGATTGCCAAGATGTGGTTTGCAGGAAGGCCGTTACTTGAGGCATTGAAGAGCCCCAGATACCAATTTTCTCCAGAATGGGTGAAGTTCCTCGAGGGACTGATGGTGAAGGCGATGCCTAAACCACCTTCAGTTGGGAATTTAGGAACCATGGCAAACACAAAGTTGGTAGAAAATGAAAGAGATGAAGCTGTGTTGAATTTTATAGGAACTTGGTAGAAAGCATGACCAACTTGGTTGTTTGAAAGGTCGGTTAGCTGCAGCAGGCCATTGGGGTGGATTTCTGCGATCTTGGCTTGGTTGAAGCCATTGTAGATGAATTGGTCTTCATCTTGAGCCAGGCCCAACAGAGTATTGGAAACATAGAGAAGCATCAGAAAATGAAGAAGCGATCTGAGAACTGTAGCCATTGGGAGAAAAGGGAAAAGCTTTCTTTTTGTGAAGTTTCTCAAGCTCATGTGAAGTGAGCCTTTTGTCCTCTGTCGATGGGTTAATGTTTCCGTGTGTGGCAGCCAGCAATGTTGCATTAAATCCACCTGCTTTTGTTTCGGTGTTATGCATTTGATGCACCTGTATTTTTGTCGCTTTACAATTTACCGTGCCAACCAACTACTGGTTTTGCTTCCAGAGTTTGTCTGGTCAAAGAATTTAAATTGGTCTATATTTTCAAATGAGGAGGAGGTCGGAGGAAAAGCTTGATGCCCCAAAAGGCAACTTTGATCATCCTTATCTTTTTATCAGTACAATGAAAAAAATGATTCTTGAGCAACACATGGAGGAATATTGCAGGTCTACTGTTTTTTTTTTTCTTTGTAAGTCTACTGGCTGCTTACCTTAGTCAATATATGTTGAAAAATGTTTGAAGTATTGCAATTTTTACTAGAAAATCATTTACAAATTGATAGGGGTCATATGAAAGTTCATAATTGGTGAATAATAAAGAGTTTATGCTTGATTTTATAGTCTGCTACACATATTATAAAAACTAGCTTAGAACCCGCGCTATGCGCGAGATTATTCATTATAATTTGATTTTAAAACTTTTTGATAAGTAAACGAATATAAAAAGAATAATTTGATTTTAAAACTTAAAACACGTTTTCATTGTATTTTTTATTATAGGTCAAATCTATTATGCCTATTTCAATATAAAAAAAATAAAAACACAAAAGGTTATTCAACAGCATATTGTTGAACATAGTGACACAATTACACAGAAGTTTGCATGAATATATAAATCAGATAAAAATATACTATCATAAGAACCATATATAATTTTAGTTTTAATCCATATAAATTAAAACATATTAAAAAATTCTCATATGTGTAATTTAAAACCAGCTAGAATGAGTTAAAACATAATACCCTTAAATCATAAGACCCATAAAACATATTAAAATATTTTTTCTCATAGGAGTAGTTTTATTTATTTCATCAAAGAAAGAGATAAAAAATCGTAGAAGGAATATTGGAACACAAAAAAACATAATGAACAACAAAGTCAATTAAATTTACAAAAGAACAATAAGAAATTTGAATGAAAAATAATATATAAATTAGAACAGTAACCTTAAATCCTAAATCCTAAATCCTATAACAATATATTGAGAATGGTAGCAAAATTGAGAGTAACCCTAAACCCAATAGGTTTTTGTGTAATACCTATTATATTTCAAAACAAATAAAACTCAAAAAATTCTGGACATTTAAAAAATAATACAAAGCAAAATAAAAAATCTTTTATTTATTTATTTATTTTATGGATACAAAAATAACAAAATCTTTCACTCAATATTTAATGCAGTCAAATAAATCATTTCAATCTTCCCTTAATCTAAAAAATAAATTAAAACAACCTAAAATTCGTCGCATATGTGTAGTTTAAAATGAAAAGCATAAAGAAAAAATAAAATAAAATAAAGGAAGGCAAGAAACCATGAATTTTGATTATCAAAGTATTAATATAAAATTAGCATAAAATTTTAATATTTTTGGTGTAATACCTATTATATTTTAATACAAATAAAACTCATAATTCTGAACATTCAAAAAAGCAAAGCGGAAATATATTCTACATAATCTCTAATTTAAAACGGTGTTTGGTACAAAAAAAATTCTCAAGAAACAAACTAAAGATCATCAATTCACAATTGCTAAAAATTTATACATAAAAGTACAAAGATACATTCATCTCGAATATCTCATACTTTAAATTATAGTTCGGAGTCACATATATTTTCATAAAACTGATCAAATAAACTTTCAATCTTATTGGAAGAAAAGAAAAACAGAGAGCATACCTTAGAGAGAACGTTGTTTCCGTCGTTAGAGAGAAGGAAGAAACGGCGTCAAACTGAACCGGTTCAATTTTTTTAACCGGTTCCGGTTCATACATACTGAACAAAAAATACAAAATTTTGAAATTAATGATACAAAAGAAAATAAATAAAATTTTGAACCTGAAGAAATAGTTGAATCGGTTCAATTTTTTTAACTGGTTTCAGTTCATACATATTGAACAAAAAAAACAAAATTTTGAACCCGCAAATCTTTTAATAAATTAATGATACAAAATAAAATAAATAAAATTTTGAACCTGCAAATCTTTTAATAAATTAATGTCGCAAATCTTTTAATAAATTTCCGGTTTATACATACTAAACAAAAAAAAAAAAAAAATTGAACTCGCAAATCTTTTAATAAATTAATGATACAAAAGAAAATAAATAAAATTTTGAACCTGCAAATCTTTTAATAAATTAATGTCGCAAATCTTTTAATAAATTAATGATACAAAATAAAACAGCAATTAAAAGATATGGACACGACAAATCTTTTAATTTATTAAAAGATAAGCTTTAGGTTGAACTGCAGATTTCCAGTTTTGCAAGCATCTTAATACAAGTTTGCTCAATTACTGTTTAGGCAGTACTTATCAAAAAGAAAAAAAAGAAAAAAAGGTGAATGATTGCTTGCTCAATTGCATGAGAGAAAGGTTGTTCAATTAATTGCATAAGTTAAATATGTGTGTGATTCCTTTTCCTTTAAACTGATGGTAGAGTTCTTTTGTTTTTCTGTTTTTGTTGATCCATTTTTATCCAAAATATAAGGTTATCATAATTTTACTTTACTGGTAATAGGATGGCATCACAGATATGGAAAGCACTGCAAAGCTTTCTTCTGATCACGAGTTCATTATCCAGCTAGGAGTTATGTCGCTTGAAGTTCACGAAGGACTAAGTCATAGATTTAATATTACTGGTTCATGACGCACCAAATGAAAATGAATAAATTTATGATTTCAGAATGAGGTTGGAAAGTGGTATCACTTATGTAAGAATTTAAATGTGCTCATGTAAGGATTTAGATATTAAATTTTGCTAGAAATGATTTTTATATATGACATTGAGTTTTTAATGTTAAATATTGCATAGATATATTTTTTACCATCAAACACAGGGAATCAAGCACGTGCCTTCCCACTAGTAGCGTTAAAAATACAATTCATGTGAATGGGGTTTGGTGTTACAGTAAAAAAAAAAGAAAAAAAAAAAAAACAGAAATTACTTTTGTTAAAAAAAAAAAAATAAGAAAAGAATAATTAGGGTCGAATAGAAAAAATATGAATATATATATGCGGTAGTTTGCACTACCGCATTGAAGCCAGTCCCACTAAAGAATATAATTATAAAACAATTCAAATTTATTAATTGTAATATTTATATAGAAAGGAAATCTATTGAGAAAAACGTACACAAACAACATTAAGCAATTAATGCTACAAAACAAAATAAAGGTATTAAATAAAAATTCAAGAAGAAAAATTAGGATAATTTGAAAAATAAAATAAAATCAAGACAAATATTACTATAGTTTCAGAGACATTGTTTTTCGAACAGTTTGTGTAAATATTGTAGCCTCCCTTGAGATGCTCAATATTGGAATAACTGCATGTCAGAGGCGTTCGGGAGAACAGAGTGAGGAGAGAGGTATGAGAAAGAAGTTTGCTTTAAAAAAAAAAGAACTAAAAAAAAAAAAAACTAAACGCTTATTTTACACTTAAACATGGCCATTGTCAGCATAAAAGAGCGCCACATGTCACGATATTAGCCTCTCTTGTCTAAAACTCCCCTATTATATATATATATATATATAAGATAAACGGAACCCTTTTTTTCTCTCAAGAAGCACAAAAAATAATAATAATAATAATAAAATTGAAGAACCTTAGTCACATGTACAACTACGCCCTATCCCCAAGCCATCTTCATCCACATGCCATTGGAGAAACAGAGTGAGGAGAGATGTATGGAAAAGAAGTTTGCTTTAATTAATGTTTATTGGATACACTGTTTTATTAGAAAAATTATTTTTAAAAAATAACTAAAGGCACAATGTTTCACCAGAAAAATAAAATAAAATAAACACTTGTTTTACACTTAAATATGGATAGATGATATGTATATTAGATTAGATTAGATATTAGATTAGATTAGATACTTGTTTTATTAGAAACGTTGTTTTGAAAAAAATAACTAAAGGCACAATGTTTCAGCATAAAAGAACGCCACATATCACGATATTAGTATCTCCTGTTTAAAACTCCATTATATATATATATATATATATATATATATATATATGAGATATTAGATATGATTAGATTAGATATACACTTAAATATGAACAGATGATATATATATCAGATTAGATTAGATATTAGATATGATTAGATTAGATAGTTGTTTTATTAGAAACAACATTTTAGCATAAAAGAACGCCACATGTCACGATATTAGGCTCTCTTGTTTAAAACTCCACTATTATATATATATATATATATATGATAAGATAAGATACGTTAGCTTCCATTTTTTTTTTTTTTTTTTAAGGAAAAAAATCAAATTCCTCCAATTAATGTCACGCCACTCTTGTTTTATTTTATTTGACATGTCCACACAAGGGAAGGGGCTGAGAGATTCGAACTAGTAACCTCTGCTTCATAAGGCGTGGTCCACAGCCGATTGAGCTACCCCTTAAAGACCACACGACTCTTATTTGACATATCATGTACCAACTATATATGTCACGTGACACAATTATTTTAAATTATAAATACACCCAAATGTCCCCAAGAGTAGCTCAATCGGCTATGAACTACGCTTAATGAAGCTGAGGTCACTAGTTCGAATCCTCCTCCCTCTTCCCTTGTGTGAAGTAAAAATAAATACACCCAAATTAGTGCGGGTACCTCTGTCTAGATGAGGGGCGGCGACCCCTCTCCTAGGAGGGGTAATTATTATTTGTTTTTAGTGATCTGTTAAAATGAACCACGTCAAGAAACATCAGAGAATAAATCAAAAGACCAAAAAGAAATGGGTAGTTTTGGAGGGATCGGGATCGGGATTGGATGCAATTCGTGCCGACGCAAGACTGCAAATGAAAGATGACTCTTATAGTTTCAACCATATCACATGGGGTTCAATCTTGTAATCTTTCATTGCTATAAATCTTCATCACAATCCAAATCTGATGTTATTTACTGCATTACCTTACCTGAAAAGATATCTACCAATTGACCCCAACCCAAACATTTGGAATGCATATTTGAGCAACTAAACAGACATGAAAATGCCATACTTTTGAGGAATACCACAATTTTATTAACATGGAAATTGAATATTCAAATTACAACTTCCAGACAGAAGTATTTTGCAAGAATGAACAATGAGAAACAATGACAAATTTCCAAATGGGTGAGAGCTTCCTTTACAAGAAGAACTTGATGAAACATTACAAAGTTACCTTAACTTCATGAATGTATTGCTACCAGTTCTCCTTAACTATCTTTGATTTCTCAAGTATGAACTTTCCTTCCTTGTACTTCTGGGATGCCTCGTAAGCTCGTTCATACTTCCACCCCAACACCTCATTGCAATCAGAACAATGGATATCAGCAACAGTGTGAAGGCCAGTAATGAGATGTCTGTCTTCTCTTGGCCCTGCCACGATGTTCATTGCGTGGGAGAACAAAAAGGCTCGGCCATGTCTTCCCTAATTAACACAATTATGGAAAATAATGTTGGAATCAAAATCTGCCCAAAACTTATTAGCAAAACCAACATCGCCTTCAACACAACCAGTCAAGAACAAAACAACCCATTTTTTTTTTGTTCTTTCTTTTTATTTGGGTCTGAATTCAACAAATATAGATGCTTGGGGATATAGGTTCCCCAATCAAGAATTGGTATATGTATAATTTGAGAGTTTTCCATTCATGGGTACCTCATAATTTCCAAGAACAATCTGCTACACTTGAATCTCTCTACTGGGGATTTTCCTATTACCAAAAGGTCAAAAAAGAAAACAATATGCTGGAGATTAACAAGCCTCACCTGGAAAGCCTTGGAAATTATATCATCGTGAAGCGAAATATGGTTCCCACAATTACCACAGCTGTACAATCGAGGCCCTATGAATTCCGCCATCAACAAACGATTCAGCTCCAAACACCAATCTGCCAACCCAAGAAAGAAAAAATCAATAAGAGAGAACAGAAAGCTTAAAAAGCTGAAACCCAAAATATGGATGAAGAACAGGAGAAGATAACTTCTTTACCTACAACAAACTCAGCGATGACTCAAAAGTCTGAAACAAAAAAGATAAGAACACCAAAGGTTGTTAGCGTGCAGGATTATACCAAAAAAGTGGGTTAGAAGGTTGAGTAAAAGATTCCACAAAATAAAATTGAGTTTGAATAAAGAAATGGGTATGAGAGAGACAGAATTCTTATTAAAAGGAAACAACAAGGACTTGAAAAGTACACTAAATAATTATTGGATATAGAATAAAGTTGAAAATATTATTAAGAACCCATTGCATTTTTAGATAAAAAAAAAAAACCATGGAAAGAGAAGGGAGAGAGGAGAAGCCTTCTTTGAATGAATAATGAATATGATAGTGCAAAATGGATAAGAACCTGAGCTGTAAAATCAAGTATTATTGAATTGACTTGAGAAAGTGTTGTTCTTTGCTTACAGAATGAAAATTATAACTTTTATTGCTTAATTACCAGTTAACCAATAAAAGAAACTGATTAAGAAAATAAATAAATATAAAATTAACTTTTCCAATTTTTATTTTATTTTCAGTGCTAACCTGACCACTCTGACTCAGATTCATTGTATTTGTGGCTATCCCCCCATGATTTATAGCCGGTTTGTTAACCATTTATTTTCTTTTTTATATTAACAAACAATTTTCTTTCATTTAAAATTCAAAACTTCATTTATCTTTATATTACATCAATCAATTCTTCTCTCCATTTTCCTCCTATGCAATGAGTAAAGCTATCCTCCTATGCAATGAGTAATGCTATAAATGATATTTTGACGTGTCAACTTTGAAGTTCCTGTGGGCAGATACCATGGTCGAAGTTTTGCTCTTTTGGTTTGGTAAAAAAAATAAAAACTATGGGCACACACAATTGACTTCATAGACATAGAAAGGAGTAAAAAAAAGACAAAAAGGATATCGTTCTCCCTTATCAATCTTTTTAGTTCAATAGCTGCATAATTATTTTCACATTGTATTATTATCAAGTCAAAAATTTAAATTTTTAGTATTATATTAAATTACTAATTTTTTTTTAAAAAAAAGTTACTTATTAGGATAATGACATTATCACGTCAGTTTAATAAGATAAAAATATTATCTCAAAAATTTTAAATAATAAGAAAAGATAAATTTAATTATATTATATGAAAGTTGATGATATTGACATCAAACAAACACCAAGGTAAAAATCATATCAGGGACAAACTTTCAACCTAAATTGCCAATCTACTACAGTGGATTGAATTTGTTCAACCAAGTAATCTGTTTCTTCAACAAAACTGCATACTAGTCAGACACCACATCAATCCAATCTTGGAAAAACTTCCACCAATAAAAAGGATGAAATTATTGTTCATGATGTGACTGGTGTCAATGTCCTGTACCATAGAAATTCCAAAGCAATGCCCTGCCAAAAGAGGAGGGGGAAGGGGAATTGTAGAAAACATGTGTGAAAGGACGGTGAGCTTCCTCCTCAGACAGAGAGACTTTGACTGGGGAGGGGATCAAATTATATAGGGTGATCCAAGGGGAATTGGGGGGATGACAATTATAAGGAATTCTTGTCAAAAAGATGATAGGAAAATGTTAATGGAAGAACAAAATGAAGGATTCTTTCACCAGATTTTAAAAACCACCATCCAACTAGGAAATCAAGTTCCCTTCCTGAGATCTTTCTGGTACCATCTAGCAATCCTCACATGGGAATAAGAGTATTCTTATTGATTTTAGTACAAAGGAGCCACAAGAGTTTACAGTATCCAACACAACTTTCAAGTTTCAAATACAGGCATGTATATAGTAACTTAACAGCAGAACATGAGGAACTAACATGCTTAATTACATTTTACTGGGACAAATGAAACAAGGGTCTTTCTCATAATGGAATTATTATTGATATTGAGTTATAATAGTGGGATTATTAATATTCCTTGGCAATCTTCGCTCTCTCTATTATGAACTTCCCTTCCTTGAACTTGTCTCTGACCTCATAAGCCCGAACATATTTCCAGCCTAATGTCTCACCACAATTGCTGCAATAGATGTCTGCAACAGTGTACAGACCAGTCAAGAGCTTCCTGTCTACTTTTTGCCCCACAATGATGTTCATTGCATGTACAAACATATACGCTGGCCCACTTTTTCCCTGAACAAAGTAATGGGAAAAAAGTTGGGGACATATCAACTGAACATATAGATATAGACCAATATACATGAAGAAATGTAACCACAAATTTAGCAGGTGATTCAATTTCAGAAAATTCAGCCTGACTTGAATAAATCATTGTAGACAACATGCAATCTCTAAACCAATTTTCTGTACAAATGCATATCAAGAGAAGAGTGTGGTTCTAGCAAAGGAGCAGTCCAAATAAATATCACTACAAGAATGATTAATCAAAGAGTAGGACTGTGCAGGCGAAGGCAATTCCGACCACTGATCCGCCACTGACCCGCACGGATTGGCTTCCGGTGGCAGGCAGAGGTAGGGGAGGTCTATTAGTGTTTCCAACGAAAGTTGGAGGCCGGAGTGGAGGTTGGTATCCGTTTCCAACGGAATTTAGATAACAGTAATCCATTCTTTTGCAGCCTCTTACATTTTGCTCTAGGCTTTATAGTATTCAAGATGATATAGAGTTTGAGACAAAAAGATCACTGAATGCTTTTCTAGGAGAAATCTAAACCAGTATGGCCATCAACTACTTACTACTTTCAATATATTATCCATAAACTAAACTATGCAACAGATTTGAGACTATAAAGATTAAACATAACATCATATTGATATAATCATATATATTGAAAGACAAGATCTACATTACTATTCACCAAAAAATCTTTGGAAAGCAGGTCTCTGCGCAGGGCAAGAGGATTTCCGCAATTTCTACAGCTGAACAAGGGTTGATCACCAAGTTCTGCCATCGAACTGAGAACTTCGAACCAGAATATCAAACGTGCTAGATGATTGTTAGGAATAAGAAATGGAATAGGACTATGGACTCATCAGAGATGAATGATGACCCAAAGTTCTGCTCCCAAAGAGAAAGCTGGAGATCTCTGGGCAGGGCTTGATCAAAAGCCAAGGTTAGACAGTTGACTAACAAAGAATTGGAAAATGAATGGAACTTTTTTTAAAAAAAGAGGACAGATCACCAAAGAGATTCCAAACGACAATAAAAAAGTTAACCTTTTTTAATGCATTATTTGATTGACTAAGATCTCTCTCTTCCTCTCTCCCTCCTACCCTCCCCCAGTTTGGTTACTTGGCACATAAGCATGCCAAGAATTTCTCTGGGTCATAGGTTTCAGATGATTTTGGCACCAAGAAGAACAAAACCTCTGCTATTGGCTATTGCCATGGTTTTCTTTCCATTAAGGAAAAGTTCTCTTGGAGACCAAATAACTAGTGTGGCAAATGGCAATCAAAGACTGACTGCTTCGAACATATTGATCAATAGCTCATTTCACATGAAAAATTAGAGACATTTACAAAAAGATGATACAAAATGTCACCAACAAAATTTAAGTAGAATGAGTAGTAATTTACAATAAAATTTTTGGAGAGAAGGTCAGTGCGAAGGGCGATAGGATTTTGGCAGTTCCTGCAGCTGTATAAGGGACGACCAGTATAGTCCTCCATTGAACTGACAACTGAGGACCCAAGAAACAAAAAACAAAATCAAATAATAAGCGAATGAAATAGAAGAAACTTTTCTTAGAAAAGTGTATCAAATTCACCTACTTGAAGGATGATTTCTGCTCTCAGAGATAAGAAATTACAGCGTGGGGTGAAAGCTATAAGAAGGGTATGATCAGAGTAACAATTTCAAATGGCTGACGTATCCAGAAGAAGATAGTGTTAGGCGTGGGAAGACCAATGAGGTTGATAAAGACAAGGCTAGGTGGGGGAAGAAACAGCAGAGAAAAAGAGGTGACAAGTTTTTAGAAGTGGCAGCCATTGAACCACGGATCTAATTGGAGATGAAAATGGAATTCAAAATTTCTTGTCTTGTTATAAACTATCTACTCTAACCTAACGAATTTGGATATGATCTACAGCTTCCTTATTCTCTCAAGGCTCCAAACTTTCTTCCCTTAGAACCCTAATTTCTTGCTCAGAAAAAAAAAAAAAAAGACAAAAACAAAAAAACACCCTAATTCTCTCTTCTTTTTGCGCTTTTTGATGAAGGGACTGAACTATATATATATGGGTACTGGATCAGCCAAATAACAATGAAAGCCCCTTTAATTAAGAAATACAGTTCAGGCCCATGAAGACAAGGCCCATATAAAAATATTTGTACAAGCCCGTGAGAATATGATTGATGTCCAGTTGTTAGAAGGATAAAAGCCACGTGCTGAGTGAATGTGGCCGAGCATGAAACGCCACTAGCACACGGCTGCTACAACAGCCACAACCGACGATCCCACAACAGTCACGATCCATGAATCATGATCTTAGCATCATATGAATCGGACTCCTCGGGAACGTGAGTGCCGACAATTTAGGGGATGATACATGACGGTTGAGCAGTGATATGCAGCATATTGGTGTGCATGAGCATGTTAATGTTGTAAATTTTTTATTTTAAAACCGACGTGACTGTTTATGCACGTCCATGTGATATATATCACTAGTTCATGACGGTTACCGTCTATACCTATAAAAGGTAAATTCCTACAAGGTATATGAGTAAATTACTCTCTAAGAAAACTTCACATTTCATATATGCAAAGACTCTTATAACTTGTTTGAAATTGTGTTTGAGGAGTCTAACAGTGCTTTTAACACTCAAAAAGTCCGTTTAAAAAAAAAAAGTAGTTATTTGGTAAAAAAAAATTAAAATCTATTTTAAGGGTTCAAAAAACCTAAAAATAACCAAAACGCACTTTTGGCAAAAACTTAAAAATGAAACTTTTGCTCAAAAACTCTTTTTGACTTAAAAGCTCTATTTCTCAAATTTAATCCCAAACATGCTCTTACTGACTTAGGTATCAGAGCTATCCGCTTACACACCCGACAAACTCTTATTCTATCTTCTTCCTATTTTGCATTTATTGTCACTCTCGGATCACTTACATCGCCCATCTCGAAAACTATTATAACAACTACCCTGTTGTGTATATACATATACATGTCTTCGTCATAATGGAAAGTTGTTATAACTATGTGAACATACCTAATTAAGATTAATCAAGTAAATATTTGAAGTAATTTCACTTTAAACTCATAAATTACTACGTAATTTGATAAGCATTTCTCAAACTTCAAAATTTTAAAATTTTGATCATTGAGCTTTCAATTGCAGTCAATTTGAAACCATCCGTTAAATTTACCCCTAAAAATACCAAAATATCCTTGTTTTTTCTTTAACTTTATTTTTTATTATTTTTTAATTTATAATTAATGGTAAATTTGGAATTTTATAAAAAAGTTGGGTATAAACGTCATTGTCTCACTTTTAAACGTTTAAAATCTGATGAACGGGTTCAAATTGATTGCAATTGAAAGTTCAGTAATTCAAATTGAGAAGTTTTGAAATAAGGAAACTTCTTAAATCGCTTGATAATTTAGGAGTTTAAAATGAAATTACCCCTAAATAGTTTGTTCCATGTTTTGTTTATTTCTTCTGTTTCATTTTCTATAACACCACGTGTAAATTGTGTAATGAACTACCTCAGCCACATAAACAAAATCTAGCAACTACACCAAAAGAGAATATGGTATGATGTTGATGATCTACACCTGCTTTAATTGAATAAAACTACGCTAGAACAGCAATTGTTGTTCCTTATTGCTTCAAATAAAATTATAAAATAGCCTATTGCCTTTTTCCTCGACAAGGCACCAAAGATAAAAATATTTTTTTTTTAAAAAAAAAAAAAACCACACAGATCATATATGGACAAATTTTACGCTCGATCTATTTCATATATTTTTAACATCTATTAAGGATTATATGTGAAAATACCAAGTTTTAATAATAAATATGAGTCTAATAAACTGAATTAAAGGAAAATATTGTCCAAGACATACCTTTCTTCTTCTTTTTTTTTTTTTTGTCCATGACACATTCTTTCAAGGCACGGTTGCTTTGTGTACACATTTTTGTCAAGCAAATCCCATAACTTGTGCAAAGTGCCCGCTCTACATAAACCGAATAAGACTCCGATTTAAGCTGCGGATGTGACCCTAAAGAATTGTTTACATCTAAGAAATTTTGAACCTTAGACTTGACCGCGTGACTCCAAAAAAATTGCTTACAAATAAGGAGATTCGAACATTTAGACAACCCCAGTTTACGTGAGACATACTTATCGCATTTTTCATTTTTCCTATTTGCTATGTTCAAAATTTATTTTCCTTCCTCTAACAACTATAATAGAAAATTATTTTCTAAAAAGACATGACACTAAAAATAACCTTATTTTGAAGCACCCGAAATTAAATATAAGAATTTTCTAACCCTCATGGATTTAAATTGACTCGATTAAAATGTTGCTATATAAATATTTATAGCCTTTGTTTGTCAAAGCTTTTTTTTTTTTTTTTTTGTATTTTTTTTTTTCTAAAGCTTGACACATAATTTAATACGAGTAATGCTATGAATCATCTTTTTATCCTCTAAAACTGATATGGTTTCTAAAATTATTATTAAATTTTAGATGAATCATACTTAAATTTTGATCAAATGGTAATTTTAAAAATTATATCAGATTTAAGAGAATAAAAAAAAAGTTCATAACATTACTCATTTAATACACGAAACTATGACGGTAGAACACTTTTTTTGAAAAATAAAAATACAAATACCAGTTTAATTTAAAAATAAAAGTTCGATTATTTGAAAAAGTTTACTTAATCGATATTTATTAAATAAAAAACAAAGGGAAAGTACAACCTTATAAAGAAGAAACAAAATCTGTAGGCTTGGTTGTCTTCTCTACGCTTTGCCGCTTCTCCCTTCTCTGATATTGTTCGTGAAAAACATTTCTTCATCTCTTTCTCTCTCTTAGGGTTTCTCTTTCTCTCTCTAACACATGGCGGACGCTTATTGGAGGTACAGCGACTCACGGCAGCCTCCGTCGCAGTCGATCTCTCAGCTTGTCGGAAAACGCTCTCGCGCAGACTACGGTAAAACTAATTACCTCCGATTCACCTTTTCTTGCTCTTGTATTGCTGTGTTATGAAATTAGGGTTTCGGTAATTCCGGTTTACTCTGTTTGGTGGCCAAAAAAGCGGGAGAAAAGAAAATAAAAGACGATAAAACGGGGGATTTATGCGAACGTTTGATTTATGTAGAAAATAGGAGTTCTTAGCTGAAGAAAACCATTGGGGGTTGACAAAACTGGAAGTTTTTGATAAGAACATTTATAACTTTCATTTTCTTACATTTTTTGGGCTACTATGCAATTGGTGGAATGGGTTTCTTTTATTATTTTAGATATCGTCATTTAAAAAAAAATAAAAATTCATAGGTTTCTATGTGGTTCACTTTTTTCGAAGTTTCATTTTTGTTGTGCTGTCATGTCCGAGGTTATGCTCTTCTATGGTTGCGTAAAGAACAGTATGAGAGCATTGTTTTAATGGTGTGTATGATATTGGAGGATTAAGTACTAGTGCTAATTTCCGTTTATGGTAAGAAATATATCTTTTAAGGCGTAAATGAGTAATATGCTATGATTTCTTGCATTCTTATCTATATGGGGATAGATGAATCCTGTTAATATTGGAAATCCATCATTGGTCGAAGGACTGCCACTTTGTGTAAATTTTTGGGCTATGTATTGTCTAGTCTTGACTGCTAGATTATCTCTGTTGTCAATTATTTTCAAAGGATCAATATTGGGCTTTGTGTTATTTAGACTTAATGACAGCTCTGCACTGCTTACTTGCTTTTTTAATTGAATGAATTCCTTTGTCTACTTGGTTGAATTGTTATTGGATGAGAGTTAAAATTTTGGAGATGGTGATGGGATTGTTGTGGATAAGGGAAGTGGATATAGTTTTTTGCGAGGTTGATGATTTTGATTGATTATGAAGAAACAGATTGTTTAGGTCTTACCTTTTATTATTCCTTTACTCCTTTCTTTTGGCTGGCAAGAAGGAATAATAAAAGTTAGTTGGAGTTATGTTGTTTTGTTGATTTGGAGTTGCTATAAACCAAGACTGCAAGAAGTTGTCAATACTTTTCTGTTCGTATTCTGGATCACATATTGTTTTGTGTATGTGTGTGTTTCCAAGTCATTGCATATGAAGTTAAAAGCAGTTTGACTGGTACCCAGAATAGTAAAATGGATGTTCTTGTCTATTACATGTTACTTGGAAAATAGATTAGAATTTCATACCCTGTGTAGTTTTGTTGGTAGGTTTTCTTCTGCAAATGCATTGCTTGCAATATTTCTCCAAAGAACATAGTTATTCTCCAAATAAACTAATCTCAAAGTGTCATAAGTATCCTCCAGTTTTGCCTTTTTGTAATATGAAAAAAATTCTCCAGTTTGTTCTTGTCCGAATAAACTGTGATAGAAAAGGAATGGAAGAAAAAAGGACTACTTACAAATGTAGTTGAACAAATACACTGCATACTTTTTGAACAAATGGAACCAGATGGAGAAACTGAAGAATTAAAGTATTAATAAGTGATTTGCCTTATGGAACTTGTATTTGGACTTGACTTTGTTTGGAATTATCTGCTTCAAGGGTATTTAATTCTTGATTGTGGAGATCATATCTAATGCCCTTTTCATGGAAGACATTTTAATCTGACTTGGAGCCTTCCAAGTTCCAACATAAAGTAGCTGGGGGAAGAATCATGCCTTCCCAATAATGATAAGAGAAAGAAAGTACAGAAGAGGAAACTAACTCAGTGAATGCATTGTCAAACTTACTTTCTAGGTACTCATGAGAGATTTTAACGTGTCTTTTTGTCTTGTAAAATTTTTGAAGTAGGTTATCGCACTGCGCCATACTGCCATTACCTGTACATTGTAAGTAATGTCAAGTCAGATCATAGATGTGCCTTATGAGCTGAAGGCCCCTTTTGTCCCATTTGTAATTTTATTACCTACCCACAGAATAAAAAATAAATAGAGAAAGGGATAGCAGTGGCAGTCAATTTTTGGAAGGGATGGGTGGCCTTAGATATGCTCTTCTTATAAACTGCTTTATATGGGATGACATATGTAACAGACCCTGCCACTAGTCAATTCTTTCTTTTTCTCTTGGTAGTATGAAGACAGTAGGCATACATATTAAAAGGCCATAACTTCGTAATTTGAGATACCTTATGTTTTTAAACAGTGTTGGGGATAAACTTGTCTAAGTCAAAGATTGTTCCCGTAGATGATATGGGGATGTGGAGGGTTTGGCTTGTATTCTTGGGTGTAGAGTGGCTTCGTTGCCGATGAAGTATTTGGGTCTTTCATTGGGTGATCACTATAAGGCTTCTATCATTTGGAGTGGCATTATTGAGAAGATGGAGCATATGTTGGCAAGTTGGAAGAGGCTTTATTTATCAAAGGGAGGTAGGTTAACTTTGATAAAAAGTACTCTTTCTAACTTATCAATGTATTATTTGTCCCTTTTCCCTATTCTGATAGAAGTGGCTAATCGACTAGAAAAACTTTAGAGGGGCTTTCTTTGTTTTGCAGAGGTATGCCACAAAGAGGGAGCCTTTGTGGAGAAAGGTGGTGGATATTAAATATGATAGTATGAGGAGAGGTTGGTGTTCTAAAGAGGTTGGTGTCGGAGTGTGGAAATGTATAAGGAGGGAATGTTGGGAGTTTTTTTATTTTTTTATTTTATTTTTTAACACGTGAGGTATGAGGTAGGAGATGGATCTAAAGTGCTGTTTTGGCATGGTGTTTGGTGTGGGGAGTAGCCTTTGAAGTTCTTATTTTTCGAAATGATTCACTATTGCTTGTGGTAATGATGCGTGGGTGGCGGATCATATACAGTTCCAGAATAAAAACATTAATTGGAATATTATTTTTACTAGACTTATGCATGATTGGGAGGTGGAAGGGGTTTCTGGGTTCTTTAAGTTGCCTTATTCTCAAAGAGTAAGACATGGAGGCGAGGATACAATTTGTTGGATTCCTTCTATAAGGAAATCATTTGAAGTTAAGTCTTACTATCAGATGTTAGCTAATCCGGTAAGGTCTCCTTTTCCTTGGAAGAGTATTTGGAAAGTTAAGACTCTCTTGAGAGTGGCTTTCTTTGTGTGGATGACGGCTTTAGGGAAATCTTTGTTTTGGATAATTTACAAAAGAATGTTATTGTGGTGGAGTGGTGTTGTATATGTAAGAAATGTGGGGATTCTATTGATCATCTACTCCTTCATTGTGAGGTTGTAACATAATTGTGGAGTGCGCTTTTTTAGTTGTCTGGTGTTGCTTGGGTTATGCCTCGAAGGGTGAGCAAGTTGTTGAGAAATTGGAGGGGACAATTGGGAAACTGTAATGCTTTGAAAATATGGAGGTTGGCTCCTTTGTGTTTAATATGATATCTTTAAAGAGAGCAAAACACAAAGAGCTTTGAAGATCATGAGAATGGATTGTTAGAGATGAAGAAGATGATATTACAATCCCTTTATACATGGAGAGTGCATGGAATAGTTTGCTTGTTTCTTTTTTTTTTTTTTGGAATTCTGTTCTTCTTTTTCTATTCTTTAGGGGTTTTCTTGTATACTTCTTGTGTACTAGGGTTGTGCTCCTCTACGCATTGGGTTCTTTCTTACTTTTTAAAACTTCATCTTCCCCTAATAATTTGGGTTTGTGCGTAATTGGTGATGCAAGTGGCCCTTAGCAATTTCCGTGACCTGATCATGAGTGATGCGGTAGTCTTTGGCAGTTGGGGCAATCACATTATATGAGAGATCAACAACTCTGTATTAGGTTATTCATAACGGTTACCAATTATTTTTTCTAGTACTAGACATATCTCTAGCAGATTGACTTCCCACACAAAGTAATGTGCTCTTCTTCTGCCTTTAGAATCATATGTCTTAACATATTGCTCCTTTCTTTTATCTTTTGTCTCATTTACTGAAAGTACATGCTTGATCTTGAAGATGTCCCTGGTGGTCATGAGCTGCCCAGTTATTATGCTCGTGATGATGACAGAGGAACACTTCGTGGAATTAGAGATACTGACTCCATTGGAGCATCTTATGATCGTTACCTACGCAGTGCGGTACCTATTTATTTCCAGTGTTTTTGCATCTCAGATACATTTTTTTTTTTCACTCTCAATTTAATTTTATGTTAGGTTCTAATGTTATGATGCTATATTTCAGCAAGTTTCATCTTATGGTGGGGGACAGTCTGCTAGATCCATTGGTGGGGGAATATCGAGTCGTGCTGTTGATGATCCGCGTATTGTGGGTATTGGGAGCATGGATCCAGGTACAACTGTGAAGGACAGAACTATGGGATATGGAGGTGGAAGGTCTGAGGTTCCCCTTCCTCCTGATGCTTCCAGTACACTGTTTGTGGAGGGATTGCCTGCCAACTGTACACGACGAGAAGTGGCTCGTATCCTTCTTTAGGCTTCTATTTTCTCAAGCATTGCTTGCACTTTTCTTTTATCTTCATTGCTTGTAGTTTTACATTCCTAGTCTTGTTCCTTCACTTGCTGTCATAGATATCTTTCGCCCTTTTGTTGGCTACAAAGAAGTGAGACTCGTAAGCAAGGAATCGAGACATGTAAGTTTATATTTGTTATAAGTGCATTGTCAATATTTAGTACATTGATGGATTCACTGATGATCAATCTGTTCAGCCTGGGGGAGATCCACTGGTACTTTGTTTTGTTGATTTTGTAAGTCCAGCCCATGCTGCCACTGCCATGGATGCCTTGCAAGGTGAGCTTATCTTACCCCTTAATTTATAATAACTTTAGCATCATGCATCTTTGCCAATCCATTATGTTGCTTATCTCTGCTTTCCTTTTGTTGTGCTATTAGTGGAGTTATTAAACATTTTCCTTGATTTTTTTTTCCGCTTTCCTATAAAGAGGGTCGGCTAGTTACACTACACGGTATACCAAAACAAAAACCTGTGTGACATTTCTGATTTACGTATGTGTGTGTCCAAGTGTTGGAGGGGCTGAGTTGTTGATGTCTAAACTTATGATTTGGCATGGTGTTAAAAGATATCTATTGAAGGGGGCTGGCACTAAGAGTTCGTCGCTACTGGGAAGTGAAATAGCAACTCTGTTAATTAAATCTTTGAATTATTGAATGATAAAAAATGGTGAAATGCTAATTTACAAAATCAAGCATTATTTTGTTGTTATGCGAGGAAAATGAATGTTTTCTATAGTGACAGTTGCATACATATTTCATGGGAAAAAACGTAAAGCGGATTTTCGCAATCTGAAAGCCTAAGCTTCCAAAGGTTTGCCAAAATTTTTAAAATTTCTCGAAAGCGCAGCAAAGCTTAGTTTGGTGGCTTATATATCTCAAATGAAGGTGAGAAACTTACTTTGGAGGGCTTGGAAGTTCTTTTCCTCTATGATAATCATATGATATTCGAACCGACCCTTATAGGCATTTGCCAAGGTCACCTTTACTGCTGGTGCCTATGTGTTTTATACTGCAGGTTTGCTCTTGTCTGTATCAGGTTTGTACTTAATAATTATGAGTGGCAAAACTTTGCGTTTTCTTGGGTTCAACTCTCCAGGCCAACAATTTAAAAAAAGAAAATTAAAACATTGGACCTGGTTGATTTAATTTACTTTATGGATTTTCTGCTCAACTGGCCAAATAGGCTACCTAGACCAGTTAAGGAGGCTGATCTAGTCACATGGCTGACCAACCATGCTAAGTAGTTCAGATGATGGTTCCATAAAGAGCTCGTGTTTTGGCTCACCTTTTCCTAATCCACTCTAGACCAATGGAAACCTCTGACTAACTAAAGTAGAAATAATTGAGGCAAAATATCCCTCCAGTTTCACTGTATCCGTAAGCCAGAGACTGGAATCTTGATGACTGAGCTTTACCTTGGGAAGGTGGCAGACTTTCTTTCTATGTCCTTATGGGGTGCTCTTTTAACCGTCAGGATATGAGTGGTCGATCTGCATCTGGTTTTTGGGTGTTATGGAAAGTGATTGACTGTTTGCCAGGTTTTTTTTTCGAGTTTGCTATGTGTTTAAGTTGAGCTAATGTTGCACGCGTCTTATATCATCTGTCTGCTGATGCCCCAATTAACCGTTCAAAACGTGGCTAGATGTTCAGCGTGAAATAGTAAAAGCTCGATTTTGCAGGTTATAAATTTGATGAGCATGACCGTGACTCGGTCAATCTAAGGTTGCAATTTGCTCGCTATCCTGGTGCGAGGTCAGGTGGCGGGCATCGTGGCAAGCGTTGAATTATGCGGGTTTGCAGGTGATTAACGCTATATTCCACCCGTTCGACTGTTTATGTTCATGACGTTAGGTGCTGACTAAGAAAACTTCATTATAAAACGATGAATCGCGCTAAATCATGGAACGCCACTTCTCTGTAGGATTCGCTCAAATTGGAGAGGTTATGATAATGAGGGGCGATACGACAGACTTGCGGTTTCGTGAATTACAGGCACTTTCGTTAGGAACAACTTGAACTGTGTGGATTTCATTAATTCGGGCACGATTGCTAGAGATTGGAGCGTGCTTTTCTTTTCGAGTACTGTGAATTATTTCTGCCTTTAGTCACTTCGGTTTGTTTCGCTCTGCATTTGACTATATTTATCCTTGGAGATGGTGTAAACTTATGCTTTTCCTACCTTTCGGCTTATTCTGTTTTCAAGATATATCTCTAGTGTAGTGAGAGTCGAAGTAGGTAGGATAAAGTTGACATATGTGGTGTATTATTCAGTTCAAAATTTTCCTCGAATAATTTCTTGGATCTCTATCGTAAAACCCTTTTTTATTGAGAAAGGAAGAAAACTGGTGTAGCATTCAGCCTATGCGTTGCATACTCTAGATCTTTGGTTTCTCAAGTTTTCACAGGCACTGAAGAAATATCTTTTTAGCCTGATCATTAATTGGATTGTTTTGGGGTCTTAGCAGCGAAACGCTATAATGCCTTCTTGTGGGTTGATTTTTTGAGCATTCTGGCTGTCTCTTTATTTTCGATAGGAGATGCTAGGAAGCCTGCTTTTGCTATGAGCCAAAAGCTAAAGCCACCTACCTCTCATGTTTATAATGTGAAAGTGCCAAAGCCTGCCGGCTATTGTTGCCTGAACTGTTGCCATTGTACCAGTAATGTTATGCCATGATAAATTGATGTCACGTACTAGGCCTGTAGTCTGTAGGTTGTTTTCATCTTCCTAGCGTGGGGGATGATTTTCCTTAGATATTTTCCATGCGACGGTGTCTCTGGATTCCCAGATTGCATAATGCATTCATAGGGTGGAAATTTCCCCACAAAAGAGCTGTTCTCTTAAGTCGAGATTTGGGCAGACCTTATTGCCTTTTGTTGAGCTATTGATGCCTGGTGTATTGCATATGTTTCTAGATTCATGGAGATATACAACAACATATATGTTATCATACGCTTGCATATATACACAACATTTTAGTCTCCAACAATTATTCCATTAATTACATATCCGATTGACCAATGGATGAATATGCAAGCATATGTTTAATACCTTGTTGAAGTAAATAGCAATGAAGATGATGCCATTCGATTGTTGAGGAATACTCTTTGACCCTTTTAAGCACCAACTGTTGGCCTCTTGAGGACTGCATGCTGTATTGCCCATATTATTGCTTCCAGTGCTTTGAATTAATTAATCATGCAGCTACTTGGATAGGGATAATTTTTCTTGTGTATTTGTAACCATCCTTTTAGTAGAAGGAACTTCCTGGGGCTGGCCTGCATATAATGAAATATGTGGAGTTTTGAGCTTCACATTTGTTGTTTGGATCATAAAATTTATTAGAAAGTGCTGTAGTTGTTCTTGGCCAGGGCTCCGTTTTACACTACGAGCATGCTGTAGAAAAGTGGATTAGCATGGCATCTTTCGGCGGATATGAGCATGGTTCCTTTATTTTTTGGGTCTTCAAACGGCTAGAAATATTGCATATTCTTTTTCTTTTCCGAGCAAAGATAACCATGACAGAAAAAGAAAAAAGAGCCATAAAATAGGAGGTGGTGGGAAGATGCGTTATTTGAAGGAAGAGCTGGATCTGGAAACCACCATAGGGGGGTGGCATGGGCCGCTTGTGGGCCTTATGCACCAGTGGAGAGGCTAGATGGCAAGTGGGTTGGGGGCGTGGAGGCTAGTGGAGGGTTGTGTGCGCAGCTGAAAAAAAAATAAATTGAAAGACTAAAAAAGAGGAAATTTTGAGGAGGGGGTTGATGAGAGGCCGACTTGTGGTGGGTCAAGGGGAGGGGAGTGTGCATGGTGCTGGTAAATGGGCCGCAGTAGATGTAGCTTCTCAGCTTTCACAAAAGAAGAGGAGGTAAAGATAAAAAGGATCTGGAATGGTTGTTTAGAAGCAGGCAACAACATGCACGGCAACCTACGAAATATTACATTTTCAGATGGCAAAATTCATGTACCAACACTTTGCAACTCTTTTAAGCCCTAAACAATGTGATTGGGGTCTTTAATTAGCTCTTGTTGCTGGCAAAATCTTGACTTTTTGACTTTTAATTTGAGCCACTCCCATCACTTCAAACGAATGCACAATAGAGTGCACAAAAAAAGATAAAGAGGGCACAAAGACCAAAGTGCGTTACATCATTAATTTGAAGTGCTTAAAGTTTGTCTTTCTCAATAACTCTGCTTTCCTCGTAATCACACATGTTTTGTCTTCTCATTTGGTTTATGCTCAAAGTTTTTTGGGTACTTTAAATAACACCTAAGACTTTTTTTCAGTTTTGATTTTTTTATTTATAATGAGAATGATATTATAGTCAAAGAGTTGGTTCGCAGCAACCCAAGACCTTTTTTTTCGGTTTTGATTTTTTATTTATAATGGGAATGATATAATAGTCCTTTCATGTTATTTTTGTTATTTATTTGAGAAAAAAAAAAAGGTCAGAATCACTCAACTTATTTTACAAATATTTTCAATCTCAAGATAACAAAAAAATTAGGTTGTTCGAATTTCTTAAAAGATGCTAAAGGTCCGTTTGGGATTACGATTTCAGTAAGTGTGATTTTAAGAATTGCGTTTTTAAAATTACGTTTTTGAAATTGCTATTTTTTATAATCGCAAAGATGTTTAGTAAAACATATTAAAAAGTTTTTTTTTTTTTAAAAAAAAAAAATTTATTATCAAATATTTGTTAAGCGAAATCGTGATTTTAATTTAAATTGGTGCCTTTTTCAAATAAGCATTTCGTAGCCTACTTATAGAAATTGTAGATTTTTTTTTTTTTTTTTTTAAAAAAAAATTTAAATTAAACGTAGATTATTTTTATAAGAGGGAAGTTGTCCTCAGTGTTGCTTTAAGCAGATATGCTCGAAGTAGGTCCTACAACTTGCTATTATAGATTGCATCAATACTTGGAATACTCCACTCACAAACTATTGTAAAATATTTTTAAGCTTACACTTGTTTTTCATTCTCATTTATCCACACCCTAACGAGGGAATGAGGTTGCACTGCCACATCATATTTTTATTACTTTCATTAAAAACAAAAACGAAAAAATTTGAAACCTACGTCAAAAGGGACTTAAACAGCATTTTATTTCTTGCTTGGGAATGATTACTTTTACTGTACTAAAATAGAAGGATTTGGTGATGTGAAAGCATTAAGCTTAAGCACCTTTCAGTAGCTCACACTCACATCGCATCTCCATAGGTGTCCCTCGTGTGGGTTTGGATAAGGTCCTGCAATAAGTGGAAACCACACCAGGATGTCTTGGAGTATTCACATCAAATTCCTAGCAATTTGAACAAAAAAAAATTATGCAAATTTTTCTAACTGATACAGTGTAAAGAGATGTGAATTCTTTTTCGAGTCTCAAGACATAACTTTTCTCCGGTTCTTTTCTCATTCTCCCAATTAGTGGCCGGATTAGGGTGTGTTGGTCCGGCCAGATCTCTAATGTGTGAAAAAAATATCACATAAGCCAAAAAAAGATTATGCAAATATTTCTATTTGAAACAGTGTAAAGACATGTGATTCAATTTTTCTCATTCTCCCAACCACTATTAAATGTGGAGTTTATGTAAATTTCGTATATGAGCCCACAAATTTATTGATGAATGACAAAATTGAAGAAAATGGGACAAAGACAAAGACAAAGAAAGGAAAGGAATACTTCTGCTTTTTTATTCCATATCCTCCTCGTAGCCTCTACTTATCTTCTCCTATTGATTGAAGACAAACATTGCCACTCACACTCACTTGGGGCCTTCCTATCTGCCCATATTTATTATAATAAGAGTTACAACACAGATTAAGGTCAGATTTTCCTCGCAGTCTCTACTTATCTTCTCCTTTTGATTGAAGACTTTGAAGTCAAACATTGCCACTCACACTCACTTGGGGCCTTCCTGTCTGCCCATATTTATTATAATAAGAGTTACAACACGGATTAAGGTCAGATTTTCCTCGCAGTCTCTACTTATCTTCTCCTTTTGATTGAAGACTTTGAAGTCAAACATTGCCACTCACACTCACTTGGGGCCTTCCTGTCTGCCCATATTTATTATAATAAGAGTTACAACACGGATTAAGGTCAGATTTTTCTCGCAGTCTCTACTTATCTTCTCCTTTTAATTGAAGACTTTAAAGTCAAACATTGCCACTTACACTTACTTGTGGCCTTCCTGTCTGCCCATATTTATTATAATAATAGTTACAGCACGAATTAAGGTCAGATTTTTTAAAATATAAAATTCTCGAATTTTAAAATTTAATCCTTCATTAGATTTAATGGTTTAAATAAATATAAAGATTTATGTTATCGAGAAATAAGTAATTTTAATTTTTAATATGTCAAATTTATCTGTCTCGATAAATATAGGATCCAGATCCTATATTTAATTAAAAAAATTTGAGAGGATCGGGGATGCGATGGTACATGAACCAATTCGTCAATGGATTGCATTTAAGGAAACGCCAACTGTGATTTGTAAAGACCCACAAAAAATAATTATAACGAGTTGAGAAACGAATCAAAAAATCCCATGACTAGTCTGTTTGCCTTCAATGCAAAAAACCCTTTACAGATTTCGTTTGGGTTTAGAATTGATGGCACCTTAGCTGTCTATTTCGCTTTTCTCGCTTTCTTTTAGATTTGCTTGGGTTGGTTTAAGAGTGCGTTTTTTTAAAAAAATAATTTATCTTTTTAAATTAAATTGTAATTTTGGTGTTTAGGATTATGATTTTAAAAACGTAAATTTTAAAATCATGAAAAAATTCATGATTTCTATAAGCTGATTAGAGAGTGTTTATTTGAAAAAGTGCGAATTTAAACCAAAATCACGCTTAAAACAATATTTGGCGTAATATTTACCTATTTGATCATGAAACCGCAATTATATATTAATGTTATCCAAATACTCAATTGATAAAAAAAGTACTTCTTAATCTGTTTTACCAAACGCCTATGCAGTTTTAAAAAGTAACAATTTAAAAATATAATTTTTAAAAACGCAATTATTAAAATCCCACGCAATCTCAAATATGCCCTTTAACTTCGACTGCACAAACATATAGGGAGTATCCTGGAATGCTGTTTGTTAGGATTCTATCTCCTCTTCTTTGAATCTCCCTCTCGGATTCCAACTCCTAAACATCTTTACTTCGAATCTCTCTCTCTCTCTCTCTCTCTCTATATATATATATATAAAACTCAGGTATTACTGGTGGAGTATCTGAGAGGAGGAGGATTGGGTTTGCAATATTATTGAAATGGGTGAAGTATATCAAGTTGAGAAGGTGGATTCCTCGGAGGTTAACGAGGAATGTCCTATTAAACAAGTCGATCTGACAGTGCCCAAAACGGATGATCCGACCATGCCAGTGCTCACATTCAGGATGTGGGTTCTGGGTCTTACTGCATGTGTCACACTCTCCTTTGTGAACCAGTTCTTTTGGTATAGGAGGCAGCCATTATCGGTCAGTTCAATATCTGCGCAGATTGCTGTGGTGCCCATTGGGCACTTTATGGCCAAGGTGTTGCCAAAGCGTCCCTTCTTTCAGGGCACATGGTTTGAGTTCACTATGAATCCGGGGCCCTTTAATATCAAGGAACACGTTTTAATCACGATTTTTGCAAATTCGGGTGCCGGATCGGTTTATGCTGCTCATGTTTTGTCTGCAGTTAAACTCTATTATAAAAGGGCCCTCACTTTTCTTCCAGCCTTGATTGTTATGCTTACAACTCAGGTTCTTTTCCCATGTTTCTTCTTTTGATTTTGGTTGGATTCTTGTTGACTTTTCAAGAGTTAGATGAAGGCTTATTTGATTATGTGATGATTATTATTATACATGCTGAATTTTGGAATATTTGACTATTGTAATTTTTTTATGCTTTATGGGGTACTATAATTCATATATACTAACACTTCAAAAATTGAGAGTTATGTGGAAGTACCTCGAATGAATCCAAAAAAAAAAAAAAAAATCCAAATCATAAGTCTGTGGGTTAGCAGAGTGATTTTATGGAAGAATAATGCATTCATGATTGTCACTCCATAACTGTCTTGGAATTATAAGGGAGATAATCTCTGAAATCTTTTGGGCTAGTCAATTTGATGAAAAAGAAAAACTTGGGATCCTTTGGGAAGAATAATTTTGTTCATGCTATTTTTGTCCTGTTGTCCATGCCTCTTTTCATACTACTATTGCAAGGTCAAAATAAAATATTAACATTAATTTTATTACATATATTGTGATATGCTTATTAAAATGCTACTTTTGAATCTTCAAATCCTGCACATCTTTAACAATGGATAACGTATCCAACATGTGATTTCCTACATGAGTATTGTCCTTGCTGACATATAGTTACCATTGGATTACTTACAAGCAGTCTCCAATGATGTAGTTTTTCTTTTTTAAATTGTAGGTGTTAGGGTTTGGTTGGGCTGGACTTTTTCGAAAATATCTGGTTGAGCCAGGGGAAATGTGGTGGCCTTCTAATCTGGTTCAGGTCGCATTGTTCAGGTAATTTTGCATTTGAAATATTCGTTCAATAAAACAAATAGGTACACTCAAACTTTGCCAGTACCCTGAATGATATAATATCAACATTACAGGGCTCTACATGAGAAGGAAAAAAGACCTAAAGGCGGCACTACGCGCACTCAGTTCTTTCTCTTGGTCTTGATCAGTAGCTTTGCTTACTATGTGTTACCTGGCTATCTTTTCATAATGTTAACAACTGTCTCTTGGGTCTGCTGGATCTCTCCTAAGTCTGTTTTTGTCCAACAACTGGGTTCTGGCTTACAAGGCCTTGGAATTGGTTCCTTTGGGATTGATTGGGCTACGATTTCCGCTTACCTTGGGAGTCCATTAGCTAGTCCATGGTTCGCCACTGCCAACACTGCTGTTGGATTCATCTTTGTAATGTATGTGATGACACCCCTAGCTTACTGGTACAACATCTACGGTGCCAAGACTTTCCCAATATATTCTAACAGCCTTTTCACATCAAATGGTTCTGAGTACGACATTTTGAGCATCATCAACTCCAAATTTCATCTTGACCGGACTACTTATGCACAGATGGGGTCTATACATCTCAGCACATTCTTTTCCATGACTTATGGTGTTGGATTTGCTACACTTACTGCTACACTTATGCATGTTCTGCTATTCAGTGGAAGGTAATAACTGCTTGAAGCATTCCATGAAAATTTCCCACTCCTCATCAAGGGATTAAAATATATAGATAATGCACAAAAATGATCATATTTTTGCTGATAGACTATACATTCTTTTTTCATTTGAATTTTTATATATGCGTGCGCATGTAGATATGCATGTTTCTTCTTTTAAACTTCTTATGATTATTTTGCCATATGTTTTTGAGCATATTTTCTTCCTCTCTCTTTGGAGATAGTAACGAAGTTAACAGTTGAATGTGGCAAGTTTCCTCTAATGAGAATTAATTGTATTGTTTCAACATTTATTCATCCTGTTACAGTAGAAGTTCCGCTTTTTTTAGTTCAAAGTAAGCACTGGATATCTCTCCTTTAAATTTACCCCCAGTGGTTGAAGTACATATCTTCGATCTTCTTTAAATGAGTTCTTAATTGTTGATCTATGTGGTGTAACATGGCACTGTTTAAGCTCTTATAAGACTTTCTTAGAACTTAACTTCATTTGCACCCCACTTGCAGTGACATATGGAAGCAAACCAGAAGTGCCTTTAGCGGGAATGGAAAAGAAGATATACATACCAAACTTATGAAGGTGTACAAATCCGTTCCTATGTGGTGGTTTCTTGTCATTCTTGTGACGAACATTGCTCTTATAATGTTTGCTTGTGAGTATTACAACGAGTCACTTCAACTGCCTTGGTGGGGTGTGCTGCTAGCTTGTGCCATTGCCGTTTTCTACACTCTCCCAATTGGTATCATTGCTGCCACCACAAACCAGGTAAATATATTTCAAATTATAAAATTTAATCCTTTGTTAAATGGAAGTTCTGCTAAAATGTATCACTCATGTGCATCTCTTGCTGGTGAATCAGATGCCAGGTTTGAACATTATAACAGAATACATTATCGGATACATGTACCCAGAGCGCCCTGTTGCTAACATGTGCTTCAAGGTGTATGGATACATCAGCATGACCCAAGCTCTAACCTTTCTGGCAGACTTTAAGCTTGGCCACTACATGAAGATTCCACCAAGGTCAATGTTCATGGCACAGGTCAGTTTTGTTTTCTGTCTCAAATTCATATATAAGAGCACAGTATAGTACTAAAATATTCAAAAGCTAAAATCGTGACATTGCAGGTGGTTGGAACTATCGTTTCGGTAATTGTATACACGGGAACTGCATGGTGGCTGATGGAAAGCATCCCACACCTTTGTGATACCTCCCTGCTACCAAAGGGCAGCCCCTGGACTTGCCCGATGGACCGTGTCTTCTTCGATGCATCCGTCATCTGGGGACTTGTCGGACCCCGTAGAATCTTTGGCAACCTAGGTGAATACGGGAATGTCAATTGGTTCTTTCTTGGTGGAGCAATTGCCCCTCTCCTAGTCTGGCTTGCACACAAGGCATTCCCTAACCAAAATTGGATTCGCATGATTCACATGCCTGTTTTGTTGGGTGCTACGTCAATGATGCCCCCAGCTAGTGCCGTAAACTACACTAGTTGGATCATCGTAGGGTTTCTCTCCGGATTTGTGTTCTTTAGGTACCGGCCAGAATGGTGGAAGCGCTACAATTATGTCCTTTCTGGTGGTCTTGATGCTGGAACTGCTTTCATGACGTTGTTGCTGTTTGTTTCCATGGGATCCACCGGAATTAGCTGGTGGGGAAACGATGTTGATGGGTGCCCCTTAGCTTCTTGCCCAACCGCAAAAGGAGTCATGGTTCAAGGTTGCCCAGTTGTCTCTTAAAACTCGTATGTTTTTCCTATATTTTTCAGGTTGTATGGAACCACTCTCTCATAACTTCATGCTTGTAAATAGATTTCAATATTTCTTTTGGTATTTGTTTTGGGATTTAGATCCCCACATTTTTTATAAAATATGAGATTTTTATATTCTAAAATTTGAGCCATCCATTTCGTATAACGATTTAAACAAATGCAGAAATTTGTGTTACTGAAGCAAGTGGGATTTGACATATTAAAAATTAAAATTAATTACCTCAGTAACACACAAATTTTTGTATTTGTTTAGATCATTAGATGAAATGGAGGGTTCAAATTTTAGAATATGAGAATCTCATATTTTAAAAAAATATGAAGGGATCTCAATCTTTTGCTTTGGGTTTAGATGATGCTCTTTGTGCTTTCCAAAATAATGATGCCATTATCATTCATTATAAAAGTTTAGTTGCATTGCCCCTAGTGGTAGATAATCAAATAAAACAGTAGAAAGACTGTTCACAAAAAGATCATTTAATCCATCACACTACTTTTCCTCTCAGATGGAAACGCAATACAGCTTCACTAGTTTGCTCAAGCGATTAGTACTTTCTTCAACTACTTTAGCGAAATGGCTGCATTATGCTTTGTCAAAGCCGCCACATAAAGCAGTGAGCGGACTGGCACTAATATAATGCTAGCTTCGATTGAGTAGATGGAGATTGAGTAGTCTAACCTGTTTAATCAGGGTTGATGGTTACGAATCTGAAACACGAATCCAACATATGAACTTAGCGGATTAGGATCGAGGGTTTGACTTGTTTAATTAAACCGATTGAATTAAGACTAATCTAATAAATCTGCACCCAGAGCATTGTCTCTCACCTGGGCAAAGCATGAAGAAGGCACAGACTCATTTGAAGGCTTGAGATCATGATACCCCTTTGCATCAGCAATCTTCTACACATGCACGCGCTTCTATGAATTTGCAGAAGAAACCTTTTCTCGCTCTACCCTTTTTCAAAAGGAACCTCGTTAAACGACATGGGAAGACCACTTTATTAAATCTTATCTCTACCTTCCCTTGCATTCATTTCAGTCCAAGTTGTTGGGTTGAGATAAGATTACGTTGACAAAGTCATGCTTGACGGCTTGAGCCAAAAGCCCTTTACACCAATGCCTATTTAAGGAATTTTAAAGGCTCTAAATATCTTTTTATCAATTTTGCATAGAAATTCCTGTTCACTTCTATTTTTTATTGCTAACAGAAATATTTTTTATTTGGGCTTCTTTAAATAATTATACCACTGTATTCATGGTCCAAATACATTTGCTCGGAGAGGCAGATAAATAGGCCGCGAATGGAGAACAGAAATTTGCCCGGAAATTTTAGTATGATTATGCAAGAATTTATAGTGAAAGCTTTGCTCACCTCTTTATACATCCTAAAAGAAAACTTCAATCATATTTTCTGACTACAACATGTCAACATACAACAAGAAAAGGGGGAGGGGAGTGGCGAATTTGTCCTCTCTTTCAAAAAATTGATCTGATTCAGAACCACAAAAATCTGTTCTTATATGCATGTTCAGCAGCTTCTGCACCTTAAATCTATTTAATTTCCGTGAGTAACTTTTGTGCAGCCTTCTGTAATGGTTGAGTAAAAAAGAATTACAGGAATATACTTCGCCATTTTTCTAGTTGTAATCGTCCTAGCTTAGATTGCATTCTACTGAGGACTGATGAACATCATATGCTTCTCCATTCACGGGCTATTGCAAATGAACAATGCCATCACCCAAAATAGGAAGACTGTTGACCAAGTAGATTCAACTGAACAAGTACCTTGGCAGCAAGAGATTTCAAATGGCTATTTTTCTTCTGAGCAATTTCCACCAATGACATCTGTGCTGAACTTCCATATTTTTGCTTTAACTCATCCAGCCGAAAAATTCTTTCTAAAGCAATTAGAGTTTTCTCCTGCAGTCTATCAGAAGGTGAACCCAATAACTTTATAATTGGAAGAATGGCATTTGCTTCTGCTAGCGCTTTAATGCCGCTCCGTCTTTCACCATCTATCAAAGTCAATAGTGCATCTAAAGAAGCTTCACAGGACCCAAGTTCGGACTCCCCAAGCATCCTTACCAGAGGTTCCAAAGCATTAGCCTCAAAAATGCAAAAAGAAGACTCAACTGTACACATGCCTAAGTGTGCAGGGCAGCCAGTATCAGGTGCAGCCGAGCAACACTGGAAGATCCCATGCCTCTTTATCGGCATGCTCAAGCCAAAGGAACTTTCTGAAAACTGCTTGAGTGCAATGGCTGCATTTTGTTTTGTCAAGGCAGTTCCAGATACCAGAAACTGAACAAGTACAGGGATAATGCCAGCGTCAGCTACTCTCTTCTGCCATTCCTGATTTGTTGAGACAGTGAAACGGCAAATAGCTCCAACAGCATTCTCTGTTACCTGCCTATTGTGTAAGGCATATTTACTTCCATCAGTGAGACATCCAAAAATGGTTTCAACTGCCCCTGCGTCTACAAGCCACTGATTGAGTTGTCTCTCCTTAGGAAGGTTAGAGATAATACCCATTGCAGCAGCAATCTCTTCTACATCATTAGAAGTTTTGATGATCCTGAGCAAAGTCTCAGTGCATCTCTGACCCACATGCTCCAAAAAGGTGCTTTCATCACCATCTTCTGTCAAGCAAAGGAATAGCTTCACAGCATTTGCCCGTACAATAGGGTTATCAGCCTCGCATAATTGAACCAATACTTGAACAGCAGAGAGCTGGGAATTACATAGACATTCCAGTTAGTGATTGCTTCCAATAAATCGCTTCAGCTAGAGATTCTGAAGTCAATAAAAAAGGATAAGAGATGTTCCATCTGGGAGGGTTAAGGGTAAAAATTCCTTAAATTCTAGTAGGGACCACTATACAAATGGGAAGACACGAGACATCAATATACGTACAATAAAATTTTAGTCCAACAAAAATAGTGATCATGTTTGAGCTGTATTTTGTTATGATGGTTTTTTCATTTTCCAATAGAATCCTAGGGATTTAACAAGGATTTTTACCTGCCTCAACTTCAACCTGATGTTAAAACCAGATGGAGATTGGCACATTGCGTGAAAGCTTTGGAGAATGCTTCTTTGTATGTCTGGTCCTGTTAAGGATATAAGTGAAAAAAGCTTAAAAATATCCTCCTCAGATTCCAACAAGAAAACCTGCTCCTTATCAGCTTCTTGGAGAGTGGTAGATGTTGCAAGGTGCATGATTGTGGCAGCTACCTGCTCACGCAAAGTTGGTGATGATAAACTGTGACGATACAGAAGTTCAAATAGTGGCCCAACTGCACCTTCTCTGATCATCTGGAGGCCATTTTCTGGTACATTAGAGAGGTGCAGAAGAGCTTTAACGGCCACTTTCTTCATCTCTAAATCACCATTTGAGAGCAATTGAAGAAGTGGCCTCAACGCCCCATCTTTCAATATGGACAATTTGTTGTGATCAGTCAATTCAATTTCTGACAAAGTTTTAACCATGATCATTCTAACATTTTCTGGTCCTGCATCAAGGCAGTAGTCATTACATAACTAGGTAGTAAGAACTTTATACACTTTCCTGCTTACAATATACAAGTTAAGTCAGATACCACAGGTTGTATGGATGGATATTCAAACTCATACAGACATTTGCGTATTGTAAATTCAAAGTCCACATAAAGCTTGACTCTAATGTCGGGCCAAACTACTGTCTATGTGTGAATTAAACTAATAACTCAATCAATATGTGTGAATTAAACTAATAATTCAAGCAACAAGTAGAAGAAATATCACACACAAGCAATTACTCAAACACCAAGAGAGCAACACAAAAACACGCAAAATTTACATGAAAAACACTACAGTATAGAAAGAAATACCATGGGGCAAATCCGATCAATCTACGATAATAAAATGAAGAATACAACACTCAAGTTTATGCCCACAACTTGAGGTCACAAAAAATAGGGAAAATACAACAATATCAACTCTTTAGGAAAAAATATAATCTCACCACAAACCACCTTAGTCTGGAAAAAACAACATTGCAGCAAGATTCCTAGTATTATTCATTCTCCAGAAGATTCCTGTGTCCAGCTAGCATACCACAATAACGACAACTGTTTTGTATTTTTTCTATATATTGTTTTGCATTCTGTCCATATATTATGTATTCTTTAGAGAAATGATAAAAATCATTCTCCATCCCATATTTCACCCATCTCCATATAGTGAATGGGTGAACCACCACTAAATTTTTGTGAGACCCACATGAGTCTACAAATCCAATAGTGGATCCATTAGATTTGCAAAAATAAATGGTTGAGAGAATGGTGTGTAATATGCCTCGATTCTTTATGTTTTGAATTCTTTCCTATTTTTCTGTTCTCTAACAACTTTTGTATGTATAGACATACTGGTGGTCAACATTTTCAGCCAAAATTGTCATGTTCAACTTCAGAATAAAAAAGCCTACATGGAAGGACATCTTGCCAAAACAAATAGGAAACAACAAGTTTGGCCCTACTATTCCCACCCTTCACTCTCTTCAGCCTGCATTTTAATTTGTGTCTTTTCTCCTTATCTCTCAGGGACCTTTTGTGATCTGATTTACATGTATATGAAGTTTTATACTGGCTTAAAGAAAAATTAAATAAATAAAGTGGGATTTAGGAGTATCTTCTTTCATTTGTATTCCTTGCTCATCCAAGTCACTTCATAGAGTTAATTGAAGAAAATGGTTCTAGATGATGACATATAATGAGTTCAAAGTTCAGAAATGTGGCATATTCCTTAGTCGGTATTTTTACTGGAAGGAAAAAGATCATCGAGACTATTACGCAATGTTAAACATTAAACTAGTTTTGAATTTGAACTTTTTCTGAGAAAATAATTGCATCAACTCACAAAGAAATTAATGCTAGTCAAACTTTAAGCTATACAAGTAACGCATCTAATGATCTGATCAGAATTCCCAGCATACCTGAAGAAAGACGCTGCAACAAAGGTTTAAAATGATTTGCCTTTGCCATCTGTATAACGTTCTGATCAAGAACATACAAGTTCTCCAGAAGCTCTTGGGCATCATTGGAAGCTTGAATATCATCACTGCCTAAATTGGTCACCAAGAGAAGTATGCAGCCCTGAACTGCTCCAAGAGAATCTCGTATGCCATTATTTCTAGACAGTTCCAATAACAACTGCAATGCCAACTTAATTTCACCAATTTGGCGTGCAAGTAAGTGAACTATGGATTCAAGTGCATTCTCCACTTTAGCAATTCTTTCCTGCCAGAAGAGGATGATTAATTTAAACAGAAAAAGTGTCCCTCTCATCCCTAACTAATAGAAACCAGGAGATAAGCTCATCTCCATTGTAAAAACGCTATGTACAGAAAGCAGCACTCTAAACCCGACATATTGAAGCATTTCAAACCAAATCCATGCATGTCTATATCATATCCAGATAAATTACTATAGCATGAGGAATAAATTAATCTGTTTAGCCCCATTAACCACAAAAGAAACTGGAGTTTGAAGGTACCTTATTGTCTTCACTATCTTTTGCAAGCATAAATAAGATGAAGAGAGCTTGAGTTCTTATTTCACGATTATTGGCACTGAGAAGTCCAATTAGAACTGGAATGTAGCCCTCCATTGTCATCCACTCCCGGTGTAACTCTCTTTGTATGCAAATATCTCGCAGTTTGCATAAGGGTTGAAGCATTTCTTGCTCTTCACTTGACTGGAGTCTGGGTTTGATAGAGGCAATGGTAATGATGGTGTTCCTGTTCTTCCATTCTTCAATTGATTGTCGAAGACTTTTGTTGGGCCGGAGAACCGAAGTGTCCAAGGGGATGTGGGTCGAGGGACAAAGATCATTCCCTTGAGCAAACCACTTCTCTATGGCACTCCTCTCAAATGTCCGACCAGATGAAGCTTCCACGGGGTCAACCATAACATCCATATTGATGGGGCAATAAAATGAATGCAGAGGTTCCAATGGTTTTCGACCTAAAGAGTTCCTCTTTTCAAAATATTCCTTCTCCCTGTCCTCGGGAGGTGTTGTGACATCAGTCTTTTCAAGCAATGCAATGATCTGTTCCATTTGTAAAGCTTCTGGGAAGTCATTGTGCAGTGTGGCATCTTCTCTTTCCCTTTTGAATTCTTCAAATTCTTTCTTCAGTTCAGACTGCTCAGTGGATATCCCAACAGCCTCAGCAATTTGAACTAACAAGTTATTTGCATATGATCGATCACCATTCCTCTCTTGTATCCCTAACTGAATCTTTGCCAAAATTTCTTCCTCGGTTACAGCTGCCCGATACTCAGAATCCAGCATATCCTTGGTGAGCTTGCTAACCTGGCTTTTTATACCTGACGAAACGTCCAAAGAGGCCAAAGGGATGAGGCTTACCGCTCGACTAATATCTTTTGTACTGTCCTCTAAAAGTTTAACAATCTTCCTGCAATTGATTAAGAGATAAACCTTGTTTCTGTTTCTGCAGTCAAGTGCTAGCTGCTTAGCAACTTTAATCTCTCGGTTAAGAACCTCCAGAGCATTTTCTAAGCCCTTGGAGTGGTCTATGTTTAGCTCCGACAATTCTTTTAAGATAAATGCAATCCTGTCCAAATAAGTCGAGAATTTCAAGAAATTCTCCTTCTGAATGACGACTTCCTTGGCAGCATGTACAGTATCAAATATGGGAAGGACAGTCTGGGAGAGTAACTCAGATAATGGAACCACTGAGGTACTAATAATCACGTCCTTCGACATCTCTTTACTCGGAGAAAAATTTATAAACAATGCTAATCAGCTCCATTAACCACATAACAACCACGACATACAGATGCCTGCCCAAATTAGTTGGAAAACAAGACACATACCCAATTAAACCCGGTTACAGTGCCTAATTATTTCGACTTATAAAAAGAAAGAATCAATTAGATGCTATTAATTGTCAATGACCTACGACTTGTGATGATATAGATTAAACAGATAAAACTACAGCAACCGTTATAAGCAGATGAGATTACCTATCTATGGTTGCTGAGTAGTATTGCGGAAATATAAGAAAACAAAAAATTAAATTTCATGTCCTATGTGTTGTAATGTCCTATTTGTTCTATTTTTTGCTCAGCAAACTAAACCAGGCCAACTGAGTAAACATTCTATTATTATCAGGTCCAAGAAAATAAAAAGAAATAGAATCTTAGAGATTCAATTTCTTTTCTTTATCAGCAACCAAACATGTAAGTTAGAACCGCTAAATCACTATTTATCCCAAAAGCTTAAGCTTAGAGGAAATGATTGATTCAATCATTTAATTATTATTCGAAGAGGAGCCAATCAAAAGAACGACAAAAATTAAGGGTGGTCAAACCACCATTAGCGTGATGAGCAAAAAGGAAAAATGAAGCTTAGAAAAATACCCTATCTAAATTCCAATATATTTCTTCATGTTATATACTTATATTCCGTTTGGTTACTGAGAAAATGCAGGAAAATAAAAAATCAAATAGACTCATATCCCAAAGCATCATTACGCTGACTAAGCTGAGTGTTCATTGTTTAGAAACCAAAACAACATACAGAATAAATTCTAATATTTCATTCTGTTTTAATTTTCCTCATTCTTCCCAGCAATACAGAGTGAAATCATATATTGCTTAACAAAATTCAACAATCCAAATTCCAAATTATGCAAATGGTAGAGAGAGAGAGATCGACCTGACGCAGGAGTCAACGAGTCTCCATGTTTCGGTAGGTTTCCCAGGAAATAAGCAAAACTTTCGCGGGAAATGTACCCGTTTGGCTCCTGAGAAAAATGAGAATAAAATGCTACTTTTCTAAGAAAGTGAGGAAATTTAAAAGTCTTTTCTTGTCTTTTGAGTTCCGTCTCCCACTCGGTCTTGTTGAACATGCCGGCTACAGTGGACGTGACGGTACCGTTTTCGGAAAATACAGTGATTATCGACTAAAAAAAAGAAAGAAAATACTGGCTATAGAATAGTCTTGAACCAACTGTGCTACGGCTCAGTATGGTGATTAATGTACACAGCCTTTTTTTTTTTCCGCCACGTCATCTCTATGCGTATAATTAGTCTTAGTGTCCACGTGGTGGAGTTCTGACCAGGTAGTGCACAAAGGACGGTACTCTGACGGAGTACCGTACTTGGACCCGCAAGTCTTGAGAACTTAAGGTGAAAATGGCGCCAATTTAACGGTTAAAAACATTAATAGGCTTATTTGAACATGGCAGTGCCATATCCATGTTAATAATTGCACGTTCTCTTCTATTTTTATTTCGTTATACTTTTGCTTTTTAATACTTAGGTTTTTAGGCTTTTATGTTTTTTTTTTTTTTTTTTTTTAGGTCCCAATTCGTATCACAGATAGTATATAACTTATGAGTAAATACCAATTTAGCACTTTCATCATTATTATGTCAGCAAAACTAACGAACTACAATAAAGGTGGTTTCAGCCACCCTCTTCGGCCAATCTGGTTGTGGTTCAACCACTCCTATAACTTCTGGGGGTGACTCGGCTACCTTCAAGGCTTTTGAGAGTGCTTTGGCCGTCCCTTTTTGGCCATTAAGGACTTTAGAAGTGGTTTGACCAACCCCAAACAGGCCACATAGGTGACCGAAACCACCCTTATAGCAATCCATTAATTTGTTTGGCCGAATGGTGACAGAGATATTAAACTGGTATTTACCCATAAGTCAAATACCATCTCTGATACAAATTGAAACTTATATAAAAAAAATTTAAAAAAAAAAAGGTGAAATCTTAAGTACTAGAAAGGTAATAACCTTTTTTTCTTATTGAACTTTTTGTTTCATTCAAGCTGTGGCAAATCTAAAAGGTTATCTTTTGAATTACCAAAAAATAAGAAAGTTATATCTCTCTTTCAATAATCGAATGGTATTTCTCATCCCCTCAAAAAGAAATTTTCAGGTTTGATTCTTTATAGATAGATGGAAGGTTGTAGGGGTGAGTATAAGTGAAATCGGTAGCGGTAGAGGGATTTTTGCCCACCATTCCGTTAGAGTCAATAAAGTTGGTAATTTTACTTCCTTTATCTCGACCGTCACCGTCACTGCCGTCTGCCAAGTTGGTGGCGGTGACAGTTCGTAGGCGATGACCGTTGGGCTTTTTTTTGGGCCATTTTTTTGCCAAGGTCCATCCTTCCATAAAACTTTTGGGTAAAAATTTGTTGGTGTCCAGTCCACTGCCCCAATTAGCTTAGCTATAGGGCCAAAAACGTATTATAAGGTCCTGAGATCAGAATACCTTTCGCACTATGAGCCAATTTGTTGACTGTTTACTTTTCCTTGAAAGATTTGGGCACCAATTAGCTTAGCTATAGGGCAGAAAACGTATTATAAGGTCCTGATATCAGAATACCTTTCGCACTATATATGAGCCAATTTGTTGACTGTTTACTTTTCCTTGAAAGATTTGGGCATCAATTAAATTTACAGTGACCCATTTCCACACGCTCCCACAAAGCATTACTGTCTTCTCAAGTAAAACTGGAATAATATTCTAGGAGACAATTCAGACAAGAATGGAAGAAGACAGACAGAAACATTAGTTGAAACTTTCAAGGCGGCACTATAGGGATTGTGAATTCAATTTTCCAGAAGACTGGTTCAACTTTCAAGTAATTCTACAAATTCCTTATTTTTGTGTTTCTTAAAAAAATGATATAACTCTTAAACTGTTAAGGGATATTGATACTTCAAAGACTTAAGATTTTTTTTGTGATTGAAATGAAAAAGAACATAAGGGATGAGAATTGTTTCAAATCTTAAACAGTTAAACAGGTAATTAAACAATTAACACAGTAATGACTACACACAGGTAGTCTCAAAAACAATAATTAGCCCATAAAGGTCAACACAACTGTCAACTGCACAAAACAAAACAACTAAATCGAAAGTTCGAAGCCAATCACCATTCCATGAGCCACCAACAAATTACTGATCCTTCAATTTAATCCCTTCAATATATAGCCAAATAAATCAAAATATAAACATAGTGATCAATCAAAAATATAAGGTGTATACGGCTACGGGTCTCAACTATTATGCTTAATCCAATATTTAAGCCTCAGCTTTCGAGTTTTGGGCCTTTTTCTTCTTTTGGCTCATACAAACATTCATAATAAGCGCTGCAACTTTGGTGTAGCGTGATGTAGTGGACCGTTAAACAAATCAACACACAATTCATTATTCTTTCAAAACTAAGAATAAATTTTTTTTAAAAAAAAAAGTACGAAAGTGTTTCTTTTCTGAAAACCAATGAATAATGAAAAAAACAAAAAAAAAAACAAAATTGCGGCTACAATTGCCCATAACAAGTATTTACAATAATCAAACTCTCAAACCTACTAAAACATTAAAATAAGATCAGTTTGGCCATTTCGCGCAATCTTGTTCGGGCAAAGCCTACTTTTATATATATATATATATATATGAACAATTCTCATCATAATGTCTTACTCGTTCAGACAAGAATATGATAAAAGCTGAAAAAAAAAAAAAAATGGACATTTTGGTCCGAACATGTTACCAAATGAATTTTTTTATCAAACTTTTTGAGTAATATTTTTGTTTTTTCCCTGGATCACTCATTTTGACTTAATAAATGTTGAAATTAGAAGGAAAACCTAGAAGCCGTCTCTCACCGCTTCTCCGAAGAAAACATATTTGAGACATGTTCAAGGACGTTTCTGAGAAACAGGAAATGTCAGAAGTACTAGATCCAAATTGTCTACAGTGTACAATGACAAAAGACATGTTCTTTGTATAAAATATATGTTTTCAAGGCTCAGAAAACTTCCAGTGAACTTCCTCTTCATTTCAAGGACGTTTCTGAGCCTTGAAAACATATATTTTATACTAGAGAAACAGGAAATGTCAGAAGTACTAGATCCAAATTGTCTATAGTGTACAATGACAAAAGACATGTTCTTTGTAATAGTTCTAGACTTCATTCAATTTGAAAAGTTCACATATAATAATAATAATAATTTGTGTGCCGGTGACAGCAAGGATTTGGAAGATCTCCTCTCCACCAACCTTCGAAGCCCTAGGAAGATTGGTAGAGATGGCCGGTGGATCTTCAAAATCCTTGCTGCCTCTAACGACCACACAAATTATTAATTAATATCAAGGACTTTGACCTTATAGTGAGAAAAAAGGTGAACCTAGCTTCTTTCTTGCTTAGATTCACTATTGATCGATGTTATCATGTTAATATATATATATATATATAAACATTGAGATTCTTCTCAAAGTTTCGTGGAAGTTTTGTGGATCGGAATTCTCCATCAACTTAGGATACATATGTTGACGATAAAGAATTTATAGAGGTGAAGGAAAATTTTATTTTCGAAGAGGAAGAAATAGTTCATTTTTGAGAAATTTATATGCCGCATGAATGGGAGAAGATAATAAACGAATACCATGTAACAATTGAAGTATCTTAATATGATATGAAGAGTATATATATATATTAATTCCCTTATAAATTTCAGTATGATCAATAATATACCTGCTGGCTTTACATGGAAGGGAAATTTGAGATAAAAGGGTGTCACCAACATCGCTGACTTTGCAAGAAACTTCTTGTGATGAAGACAAATTCCAATTATTTATCCTTCCACTTCCACATAATTTAATAGTTTTGGTTGAAACAAATTAAAGGGTAGAAATAAAATCTGAATCCTGGAACAAATGAAAGTTGGATCTGCAAGTGTGTTGCCAGGGGCAAACTGTATAACTGTGACTAAAATTGTATAAAATTCATTGCGCTGTGCATGTCCCAAAGCAAACACAGGCTTAGTTATTATATTATGAGTAAAATCAGCAGGTTTTCTATCCCTCCTCGTACATGTTTTATTTTTTATTGGTGTGGACCTATACCGTTTCAACTGCATTATTAGAATTCAACTCTTTTATTTGGTACATAGAATTTAACCCCCTTTGGCTTCAATCAATTATATTCATCAAATCTAGATGTAGATCGATTTAATGGTATTTTATGTTTCTTGAAAGCATGCATAACGTTAAACTTAATCCATTACAGTATTGCTTCTTTTTTCTTCTTTTCTTTTTCTGATCAGCAAATAACAATTACAAAAAAAAAAAAAAAAATGGTCTTAGCTTGCATCTACCATATTGGTGACTAAAGGGATGGAAGGAGAGAGCAAATGGGATTTTCTGCATGTACACCTTTTTGGCCAAGAGAAATTAACTTGAAATGAGGGAGTTAACTACTTATGTTTGTGATGATCAGTTTGATCTTCAATTCCACAGAGATAGTCTGGTCATGTATGACTTTTATGATCACGTACCCTTTTATTTCAAGATTGTTCTTCAATCATATGGAAGCTGGGAGAATGCCCAATTGTGCAGAAAACATATATGGCAGGTTTACTATACTATATATATATATCCTTGAAAGCTTCAATTAGGATTAGAATGCAAATATAAGTAGTCAAAACAAGTCTTTATAAACAAACTGATTGAAAGAAACTTTAGCTTGGATGCATTGCCAGCAATCCTAGGTGAATTTACGTAATATATATGACATCAGGACAGAGGAGTACTGGCAACAAATTAAGTGATGTAGGTGAGGTTTTTAATTTTCTTTTCTCTTCTTTTTTCTAAGATGATGAACAGATGCTGATTATTAATATACAAGAAGATGACTATGACAATAACAACATAATTGCAGCATATATATGCAATATTGAACAATGGAATTAAGCATTATGCATAACCTGCGTACTTTTAGGAAAGATGAAATTTGAATTTGGCTTCATGCAGCGTATGTTTTTAGGAAGAAATTAAAATAAAATCAGACATGTTTATAGTTTAAACAACGACAAAGATAATTAAGGATGAGAAAATTATAAACTGATCATGAGAATCATCCAACAGAAAGGACAAAATGAATGAAAATTAATAAAAGAGGGTATAGTTGACTCTAGAGGGTACCATGATCATCAAGCATATATACGCCTGCAGGTTAAAACGAAGAGCAATGCAGAGAATTGAAGCTAGCATACAAGAGTGATATTGGTTCGGCTAGCTCATCAGATCATCTCATATCTTTGCAATTTGATCGAGACGAGCCGAACCAATATCACACCATGTCTACTTCTCCAAATATGGCTTCTTAGAGCTAGCTTCCTTGTGCAGCAAACTTCAATGAGATATTGGTGCCAAGAAGGCTCGGAGCTTCTGCCTATAAATATGAGTTTTGAGTCTCATAATTGCTGCAAAAAATGACTAAGGATAAACAAGGAAATTAATTAATTAATAAATAATCATATATATAAAACATTATCATAATGAAGCTATACGAATCCCACTAGCAGTCCCTTTCATTGTTTAGGAAACCTGTACAGTTCTCGCATGTGATTAGTACGATTTGCAAGCCTCACCACCAATGGTGGAAGCATGCACGTGTCGGCTAGTGGAGCATTGAATCATTCAGCCAAAATAACCATAGTACGTTAACATTATCATCATGTCTTGTATTATTTCAGACTGTTAAACCATACCCATTAATTAATTAATTACTTGAAAGATTAAGGAAAAGAGAAGTCTACATATTGAAAAAAGAAAAAAGAAAAAAGAAAAAGACATAAATAGATCGACCATAGGATTAGTTACTTTTATGAAAATGCTGCTGCAGTACCAGCTTGCTGTTGCATATATATTTATTAGTCCTAATTACAAGCAAGGTTATCTTAATTGGTGGATATTTTAATTTTGTATAAACCCTAGAAAGCATGTAGAATAAACAATTAATAGGATTGATTTTAGGATAACATTGTGACTTACAATGTTGTCTTATACGCTCAGGCATCACGAGCAATTAATGTTGGTCTTTATGCGCTCGGTAAAATACAGCACTTTTTATTTATTTTTTAAAATTTTATTATTATAAGTTTTTTCAAATTTCAACTATGTGGATTTGATTCCAATTTTTTCATGAGAAAAAAGAGAAGAACTGGTAAATTTGGATAGTTAAAAACATTATAAAAGATTTATAGGTTTAATTCACCCATTTAATTAAATTAGAGATAACTTATATATTCCTATATCCATGCATCGATGTCAACATAACTTAAACTTGACATACGATATTTATCGCTGACAATTTTTTATACAATCTGTAATTTAAGATGAAATTAACCTGTTATGATTGAGAAGTTTGACTTATTTAATTAAATGAATCGAATTATAATTGATCTATATATTCCTATAACAATATTTCAACATAACCCGACACACAAACATGAGTTACCGCTAGCTAATTAAGCCTCATTTTTTATGCAGTTTTTCTTTTGTATTTCTTCACTCACTTTCTCCCACTATGAGTCTATGGCTGAGAGGGATGTGCGTAATTTTCTTCAATATAAAAAAGAACAGGGAAATCTAATCCACTGGACCTATTGAGGGGAGGATAATAGAATCTTCTGCTACCTATCATGGATATTCGAAGGTCCCTCTGTTTGTTTATTCATTTCCATTGAGATATTAACAATTGACTCAATCAAATAACAAATCCATGTATGTGTGTTGAAAGGTCCCTAGTCTTTCTTTACTTACTTTATTGTTTTTTAAGGTACTAGATTCCTTAAGGATATTAATAACATTTATTCGAGCACGTTTCCACATTAACTGCCATGCCTCTAGCTTGACAATATTAATGGAGATCGAGAGACTCAGTTTTTTTTTTTTTTTTTTTTTTTTTTTTTTCAGATTGTTAATAATTCCATCTAAGAGAGTTTTTATAATGTCCACTTGTCCGAACAAGTCTCAAACGAAATAGGATCCTTTCCAATTCGAATGAACTGGATAATATATAGTTAGTTATAGTTGATGGACATTTTTGTCTTTTCACTTTTTGAGAGGACAAAAATACTCATTCACTATAACTAACTGGATATTTTCCAGTTCAAATGAAATTGAGAGGATTCTACAACTGCTCACTTATTAGGACATGTGAATTCTACCATTTATTATTCAGATTGTGAGCAATTCAGACAGCAAATTAATGAGAATCTGAATCCCACTATATATAATAATAGCATAGGTCAAAACCATTCTCGGGCGTAGGGCATAAATGGTTTCTTATAAAGAAAAAAACTTTAAATTGGGTTTGAGAAATTTCGTCAAATTCAATTGTGTACGTATTTAAAATGTATATGATTCTTATATTAATAGACTGAATTAAAAAAATAAAATTTTAACTCAATTTAGAGAAAACTGTCCTAATTAAAGAAAGTAAATCATTGAGAAAGTTGCTCTAGCAGCAAGCATGTTACTGCATACTGTTGTAATATTCTAATTAACTTGGTAAAGTTAGTTTTTTTTTTTTTTTTCAATTTAAAAGGTGGGAATGGGCGACCAGGGTAGTTTCCCCCCTTGGACGTTACCATCGGAGTTCCCACCCGCTGTGGAATGTTCGGTTTGAGCCATAGCTACTGCTTGGGAAGGCGAGCCCGTCACCACAATCCCACAAAGATGTGAGCCAGTAAAGCCCCTTCAAAGTAGCATCTGGTTCACGCATCTACTACCACAAGCGGATTCGAACTAATTTAAAGTTAGTTGAATGCTTGAAAGTAATCATTTTGTCATTAATGGTAGAGTTTGACTCCAAATTAAACTAGGATAGATACTCATCCTACAGGGATGCTATAATTCTTAGTATCCAGCAAAAGTTAGTTTAACCTAATCAAAGCTAGAAGAGTCATGGGCTTTTCATCCAAGGGAAGGTGAAACTTGTTTAATTACTTTGATGTAAAAGTTGTTGTAATATATGTGTGTTACAAACAAATTGTTTTCTTGTTTTCTTTTTCCATAAGCTCTTTTATTCTTTGTTTGATATTTGCTAGTGGCTTCTTTGAGAAATAATTTTTTGTGACCGTTTGGTCATTAAGGGCATTGAGTTTCTCCATACGTTGATTTTCACTTTTATTGTTTCTATTGATTTTCACTTTTATTGTTTCTAGCCGTTGGCCATTAACAATTCCATGGTTTTAATTGTTCAACAGTTTTGACCTTTGACATTAACAAGGTCTAATGATTTTTTTTATGGTTTCCAAGCATTTTTTACCGTTTGGTCATGAAGTCATTCAAGGCTTTGGATATTAAAAGATTCTCTTTAAGAAGGAAAACGTGAGCTTCATTTCTATATATTAAGCCAACCTTCTTGTCAATATAACATACACAAAAGAGCATTTGAGATATATATATATATATTATTTCTATGTTTTCAATTATGTATTTGTTGTTCTACAAGAAAAGATTTGGGTTGTTCTATTACTCTTCGTTATTGGAAGTGCGTCCTTAACGAAGGTAGACGCTATAGTCTAATCCTGGGAGGTTGCGTGTCAAATGATCCGATCGCACCGAGTTATTCACTCCGGGAGGCACGAATCAACCTTTAAGGACAACGCTCTTGCGTGATTCTATAGCATTGTGAGATCTTTCCATACTCTATTTTCATCTATTGTATTTTATTTATTTTATTGTTAATATTCATATTGTAATTATTTTATATCAATGAGAATTTGTGCACCATCCAAAATTATTTCCAACAATCTTAAAGGTTGATCATGATGGTTGCACAAATATTTTGATTAGTATCATAATAATAGTATTTAAACTTATAAGAAGGCAAATACTATAAGAGTTTGTAGTATGCAATTCGTATATGAGAAAGATGAAATCAAATATTTGAGTGGAAAGATTTTGTATTCATTTATCAAAAAAGAAAAAAAAAATTTAATTTCTTGTGTAGTTGTTGAAAATGAAAATATTTTGATTGTAAGAGTTTTCAATTATTTGAACTCAATTCATTGATTCTCAAATAATCTTTTGTTGTTGGGTTACTATTCTTACAATAAAAAGAGTTAAGCCTTTTATGGATTTTTTAGAACTTAGCATTTTTTGTTATGTTGTGCTAAGCTTGGCTAGAAAACATCAATGTAAATTAATAATAATAACTGTGAGTGATTATTCATTTTTGTGATGGAGAAAATACATAGACGTTGCTAATTGTGTGCAGAGAATACTACATTGCTAAAGATTCTTGCAGGAAAGCATATGATAGGAAAATGAGATATGGTGCGCGTATTGAGTTGATCGGTTCTCACGACACCTAATTGGTATGTAGTGGCGACAATCTATTTTGGAGGATATTGGTAAAATAGTTGGCTCCGCTGTGAGTTCTTAAATTATGATTCATAGATCTTGATTTATTTTTTTCAAGATATAATATACAATTTCATTTATTAAATAAAAAAAAAATTTTTGAAGTTATGATGGTCCTCCTTGATTGAATTAAAACTGGTGCAAAATTTTATAATTACATGAATTTGTATATGATAAGCGGTGGCTTCTATTGATTCATCTATTTCAAAAAAGAAATAGTATCTAGCATTTATGTTAGCTATGACATGCTATATTAGCATAAACACTATAAGTTATTTGGTAATTCCTCATATATATTATTTAGCTTTCAAATTTCTCTGATATGATGATTCAAAATAAAATATATGTGATTATTGATGTTCTTATTAAGGTTCATTTGGTATTTGAGAAATTTATCATGTCATAAGAATGATACCAATAACATATTTATGACAATGAGCCAATAATAGTTGATTATTATTTGGTTGGGCTTGATACTTTGCATATTTATTGGAGCTTTAGTTAAAAAGATTTTCTTTTAATATCTTGATAGAGCTTGTAATATGCAACTTCTATTTATAAGACTCATGTCTAAAAATCACAAGTGGTGATTACTATTTTTTTTAAATAGCTTTAAAAAACTGTCAATTGATAGAAAAAGAAATAAGAGTAAATGACATATCACACTTAGAGAAAAATGAGCTCATGGAAGTCATTTCTTAAAGCATTTGTGTGCTATTAATGAAAATCTATTTTATTGTGACTATTTGGTTTATTCCAAACTTTGGGCTATTCACCAAAGTGTGGGGGGAAGCCATTATTTTGTTTGTCACATTTATAAGCATTGTTTGGAGTACCTCGAAGTGTGGGGGTGTTTGGCAAATGTTATGTTACTCAAACTTAAAATGTAGAAACTTGGTTTTAAAAACCTATGATTGTGATTTTATTGGTTTTGGATGTAATAGTTCATGCTATAGATTCCTTATTATCAAAAGTGATGTTTTAGATTAAAATACTATTATTGAATCTAAAAATGCTATTTTTCTTGAGCATGTGTTTCCTTTGAAAAATAAGGAAAAATTATTTCATAAATTTTCTGTTGCTTCTAATAAATTGTTGATGATGTATAAGAATTGAGAAAAAGCAAATGAGCTAGAACGGAAGGAATCTCGGTAATGATTTTATTGTTTATATTATTGATGATGATCTGACATGTTATGATGAAACAATTAAATCTCTAGTTGATGCATTTTTTGGTTAGAAGCAATAAATAATAAATTGGAATAAATTATGTCTAACCATGTTTGGGAACTCGTTGAGTTACCTTCTAAGACCAAATCAATTGGTTATAAATAGGTGGTTAAGAATAAGCTTAAACCGGATGATACAATAGATAAGCATATGGTAGACTTGGTAGCTAAAAGCTACAAGTAAATGCATATGTTGATTATTTGATACTTATTTTCCGGTTACTAAAATTGCATGTATTAGAATGTTATTTGCCATTGCTTATATTTATAAACTTGTTGGACATCAAATGGATGTCAAAGTTATTTTTCTAAACAATGAAGAGATTTATATGGAGCTGCCCAAGGGACTAGTAATCCCCGGTATGGATTAAAAAAAGCTCCTAAACAATGGCATGAAAAGTTTGACAAGGTGATATTGTTTAATTTATATTTGATTAATGATGCAAGTAAATGCATAGCAAGTTTTACAATAATGAATGTGTCATTATTTGTTTATATTTATGACTTGCTTATTTTGTGAACTAACATTGATGTTGTGCATGAAGTTAAAAGATTTCTTGCATCTAATTTTGATAGGTAAGACATAGGTAAAGCGAATGTCATGTTGGACATTAAGGCTATTAGAGATAATTATTACATTATTTTATCTCAGATATATTATACTCGAAAGATGCTTAAAAGATATGAGCACTTTGATTATCCGCCTATGTTTACACCATATGATTTAAAAATATATTTGGTTAAGAATCACGGTGATTGTGTTTTGCAAGAAAAATATGCACAAATCATTAATAGCTTGATGTTTTGACAAACTGTATATGCCTTGATATATATTACATATATTGTTAGTAGATTGAGTAGATATACTCATAATCATGGTATTGAGCATTGAGATGTTATCTCTAAATTGTTGAGATACTTTAAAGGCACAATTAATTTTGGTTTGTCATGTTGTGATTATCCTGTTATTTTGAAAGGATATTGTGATGCTAACTGGATTTTTGATTCAGATAAGCAAAGCCTACTAGTGGCTATGTGTTTACTTTGGCTAAAAGAGTTATCTCTTGGAAGTCCTTAAAAAAGAATTGCATAGCAAGGTTTACTATGGAGTCAGAGTTAATTGCCTTGGAGAAGGCAGAAACTGAAGATGAATGGCTAAGAACCTATTGGTTAATTTATTTGTCTTTATAAGCTAACACAGTTCCACCTATGTGTTTATTGTGATTTTCAGGCTGCCAAAGCTCGAGCAAATAATTTATAATAAGAAAGTGCACAATATTGTGAGGCAGCTTATTGAGACCGGTATATGTCCATGGACTTTGTGAGGTCATAAAAGAATTCTGCAGATTCTTTGACCAAGCCACTAGCAAGAAGGCTAGTGAGAGAAGCATCGAGGGGGATAGGACTGATACCCAAATCATGACACTGTGATTGATACCCAACCTCTGCGATTGGAGATCCCATGAATGAGGTTTAATGGGAAACGAAGTCACAAGTGAAATGAGATATGGTACTGTCAATTTATGTTTATTAACTATCTTGTTGAAAAGATTAGTTATGAGTCCATCCCTATGGTGTAAGACAGTACAAGATGCAGAGTGATTAAGGATGAGCTTAAAGCTCTTAATGGATCCATAGTCCCTACCTGTTGGGATGGGGTGTTCCCTGCACACACTCTTGATGGATACCACCTATATGAGTGTGGAGTTGCTATCTCCTATGAGACTTGGGTAGGTCTCTAGAGCGCTCATGAAAGCCATTTTATGGTGTAATAACAAAAGATGCAGAGTGAGTAAGAATGAGTTTAAAACTCTTAATGGGTCCATAGTCCCTACTTCTTGGGATGGGATGTTCTCTGCACACATTCTTGATGGACGCCACCTATGTGAGTGTGGAGGTGGTGCCGCCTCCTATGAGACTTTGGCAAGTCTCTAGAGCACTCATGAAGCCCAGAGGCGCATGGCCTGTATAAGGCGCCAACCCGCTATAGAACAACCCAATTTTCTTGATTTGATTTGATTTGACTTTTGTTTATTTGATTTGATTTAATTTTTTGTTTTTGGAGAAAGTTATGTGGATGATAAGTTTGTTTAACTTGTGGATTTGGTTAAAAGAGTTTAACTCTACCATGATTCATTAAGTTCCTACTTATTTATCCTAGGTGCGGTTAAAACCTTCGGGTACCACATCGATGCATGCTTTCAATCTCCTTTATTTTATTGTTTGTAACATGTGGGGGATTGTTGTAATATATGTGTGTTACAAACAAATTGTTTTCTTGTTTTCTTTTTCCATAAGCTCTTTTATTCTTTGTTTGATATTTGCTAGTGGCTTCTTTGAGAAATAATTTTTTGTGACCGTTTGGTCATTAAGGGCATTGAGTTTCTCCATACGTTGATTTTCACTTTTATTGTTTCTATTGATTTTCACTTTTATTGTTTCTAGCCGTTGGCCATTAACAATTCCATGGTTTTAATTGTTCAACAGTTTTGACCTTTGACATTAACAAGGTCTAATGATTTTTTTTATGGTTTCCAAGCATTTTTTACCGTTTGGTCATGAAGTCATTCAAGGCTTTGGATATTAAAAGATTCTCTTTAAGAAGGAAAACGTGAGCTTCATTTCTATATATTAAGCCAACCTTCTTGTCAATATAACATACACAAAAGAGCATTTGAGATATATATATATATATTATCTATGTTTTCAATTATGTATTTGTTGTTCTACAAGAAAAGATTTGGGTTGTTCTATTACTCTTCGTTATTGGAAGTGCGTCCTTAACGAAGGTAGACGCTATAGTCTAATCCTGGGAGGTTGCGTGTCAAATGATCCGATCGCACCGAGTTATTCACTCCGGGAGGCACGAATCAACCTTTAAGGACAACGCTCTTGCGTAATTCTATAGCATTGTGAGATCTTTCCATACTCTATTTTCATCTATTGTATTTTATTTATTTTATTGTTAATATTCATATTGTAATTATTTTATATCAATGAGAATTTGTGCACCATCCAAAATTATTTCCAACAAAAGTTGTCCCCTTCAAGTTGTCTTCGTTAATATATATATATATATATATATATATATAGTAGAAGAACAATAGCATCCTCTATATGTAAATCCAAAATCACAGATGTTTTTTTATGACTGGTCCGACTAGAGCTAGCCTGCAATTTTTGTCTGAGGAATCTACATTAAACACTACTACTGTACTACAGTAAATTGTAGATTCTGTTTGTTTTAACACATGCATATAATATATGTTGATGGAAAATTTTCCTAGGAAAAATACTTTTCTGAAAGGCTCTATTTATGAATTATGAAGGGCGAAGAAAATGAATAATAATAGGGATCAGCTTAGAATAACTATTGGATCGAAATTTAACAATAATTCATCCCAAATCAAAATTGAATATGGCTAAAAGTTTTCCTGAGGGGCTACTTCGAGTTACCAATGCACCATCTTTGTTTGAATTCAACTCTTTGCTCGGTGCATTCATTAGCAATTATATGACCAACTCAACCAGGTTTGGCTTATGCAAATTGTGCACTATTATCCATCTTTATAAAATTTATATTCAATAATAATAATTATTTACCCAAAAAATAAAACTTTCATATTAGGCAAAAAAACAAAGAAAGAAAGTAATATATATATATTTTTTTTGTTTGTGTGTGTGTGTGTTTTTTTGTGAATATCCTTGTGTTGTATTAAGCAACAATGCACCATAACAAAGGCTCATCTTATAGCTAAAATAGAAGTAGAATTAAACTTCCAAGTCCATTTCCAGAAAACGCTTTACAACTAATACTCATTTTGAGCCGCCCTGTAATTTCGTAGGTTAAAAGTATTTTTTTTAACAAAATTCTGAAAAGTGTTTCGTTTAAAACTTAAAAGTGTGTTTTTAAAAAACAGTGGTTTAAAAATATAAAAAAAATTGACGTTTCCAAATCCCAGACAGATAAGCTTTCTTAAAAATGCACGATTATAAAAGCTGGACCCTTATTTTAAACACCCTAAAAATTTATAGAGATCTTTTGATCCAAAACACTTTATAAAAACTTTGGCAACTGAATTAACTGACATATCGAAATAAAATTTAAAAAACATAAAAATAGAATAGGGATCATTATGGGCCTCATCATTTCTTTTCATATGTTTCAAATGTTGGGTTAAGGCCCAGCTGAATTTTCCGCGGGCTACGGGTTCCAACCCGACCCAAAATTGTGAAAGAGTTTGGTTGTTGTCTGCCTGAACCAGTTCTCTCTCTCTCTCTCTCTCTCTCATTCTTGAAATGTGGATGCGTTGTGTATTTTGAGGTCTAGGGTTCGAGATCCGTGCGCGGGAAGACAAAGCACGCAGGCAGACGCAGAAGCAGTTTCACTTGGGACCATGGAAGAGCTAAGCGTACGGCAAGTGCTTTACGAGACGCGACATCACGCTTCGAGGCCGTACGCTCCCAATTACCCTCCTCAACAGGTTTTGTTCTTCGTTTTCCATTTTTTTTTCTTTGTCTTCGTATTTGAATGTACTTTTTATCTTATTTTTTATTTAAATTGTTTGATTTTTGTTTCTTTTTTAAATTTTACACTGAATTCAGGCAAATGATGGTGAGAGAGGGAGCTTCCTATCGTTGTTTTCGGTACAAGGTACGTCGATTTTTTGTTGTTGTTGCTGAGTTTTCTGTTAGTTAATTTTGGTTAAAATGTTTTACTGGTTACTCGTAGAGTGATAATACTTTATCGAGAATGTTTTACGAATTGGTCATTGATTATTATTTTTTTCTTTTCTTTATGTAATGCACATTGTTTACGTGCTTAATTGGTTGGAGGCATTGGCTTTCAGGGTTTTATAATGGATTATGATTTTTTTTAAATAATTTTTTACGGGGTTTTATCAAATTCGTTTCTGGATAGCTTATTAATTAAAATGAGAAATAGGCTCTAAGCGATAATATGTTATTTTGATTGTTAGGAATATTTGCAAGACTCTCTTAGGTACTTATAAGATTTATTTATTTATTTTTGAACTGTAAAGGTGTTGAATGAGTGGTTAGGAGTGAGCTAGAAGTGTCAAGAGTGTGAAGCTGTTTGCTTGTACTGAACTTCATTGCTTAATGGAATGATTTATTCATCCAAAAAAAAAGATTGTTAAAATTGGGTTTTTATATTGGCTATTGTTAAAAGGTTGTCTTGATTGATTATATAGCAAAACATATGGTTTGGAAGTAATGGGATGTTAGTAATACAAACATTTTAGTTATTTTCTAAGAGTTCAATGTGGATGGGTATCTGCCATCATCTGCTAGTTTTGGTTTATACCTTCCATATTTAACAGTAAATGTCGAGGTGGTACCATTATTGATTTGCTAATATTTTTGTAGAGAAGTGTTCTGTTCATGCTTTTGATGTTGTGATTTATCCTAGTTTATCGGAGGTAGTATTCATAAAGTGAAGTTGATTGTTCAGGTTGTGTCTTACAAGAAGAAGGACGTGCCTTGTTAAAGAATCATAATTACTATATAAAACAACAATGGTTTTTCTTTTTCATGATTTTTCAAATTTCACTCGGAAATTGGTAAAGTCTAGCAGTCTGTCAACTTTATGATTCTTTCCCTTAATACCTTGTAGGTGTAAGTCAACTCAAAGAGAAATGGAGTGATTACAAGCAACCGAAAAAATTGAAAAGATTGATATCCTTGTTTATCTCCCTGAGAGGCGAACGTGTGGCTGTCGCTGCTGGAAATCAGATAACAATTTTTCAGAAGGATGATGACTACATGGAGCCCTGTGGAACTTTTACTGGTAAGATCCATTTGTTGATTCATTTAGCTATGTTTGTGATATCTTGGTGTCAACTATCACATTGCATCATATGCTAAACGCTTTAAACTGACAAATTTGTTTCTATTTACTTTTTAGATCAACAATTTTTCAAATTCACTACAGTCACTAGCCTTGAAAATGGCAGTATCAGTGTAATATAAGTATAAGTTTTATATAAATACATGTTTATTTATATGTTTGTGGTGCCTATGTTGATTTAACTTAACTAAGAGATTTTGTTTTTGATAAGTAATGTTGTATATGACAAAAAGAGATTTTGAAGGCTTAATTCCTATTGATGTCAGCATGTAGGAGCATATGAAAATGTCAAGTAACGCATAATAACATATAATACAATGCTTATACTTTGCTGCATAGCTCTTTAACTATTTTATCGTGACTATTGAGGCATAACTCTCTGGTTCTTTTACAAATACAATGAAAACATAGACGTCTTACACGCTGCATGATGATATATAATCTTCTGTAAATATCTTAGTTTAATGGAGTAGCCCTGTCAGCCACCTAACGTTTGCATTGAAGCCTACTGTTTACCTTTTAGTCCTTTGATTCTAGATAAGGATAAAAAACCTCTGCAAGTAGAAGAGGGTGGGGGAGGAGTGGGGGAATTGATTGATCTTGATGGTATGATGTTAATACTATGAAATGCATTAGCTATATGAACTATACGCTTAATCTTTCTCAGGTTTGTATGTCACTGCATTTTTTCTCGCTGTTGTTTCTAATTTTGTTCCATGTATCAGCTGGAAGCCATGCTACATTCACCACGGGAACTTGGTCTGAGTGTCATGATGTTCTTGGAGTTGCTGATGATACTGGTACGCTATATTTTATCAAATTAAATGGGGAAGAGATAGCAAGAATTACAAGGAGACATTTGAAAATCTGTATGCCAATAGTGGGCCTGATTGCTGAGAATGATTCTGATGAACAGAGATCTTGCTTGTAAGTGTTTTTTTTTTTTTTCCTACAGCCTCTGCTTGAAATTTGACTAGAGAATTTTACAAAAAGCAGTTTCCTGTCAACATTGAGTTTAGGTTGGGGGTTATGGTTTTGTTGTTTGACCAGTCCTGAAGTTTAGGCAACTTGACATCTGTTTAAGTTAATGGAAATGTTTCCAGGTGCAGCTTCACTATTGTTACATCAGACGGTTCTTTTCAGCATATTGAGATTAGTCAGGAGCCAAGTGCCTCTATCTCCTCTGCACTCACCTCTGATAATGGCTTAACCCCGAAGAGGCAGTTTAATAACAATGTCTTCTGCTTTGATTACCATCCAGAACTTTCTTTGCTAGTTGTTGTTGATGGTTCTGACAGTATCTCATTAACCTCTGGTGGGAACTCCGGTATGTGTTTATGTACTATTTTTCCATTCAATTTTCCTACAGTGAAGATTTTGTGTATATGAGTCATCGTCTAACTCATATTGTTTCTTGTATCTTTGACATGCAACTATTAGATTGGAACCCTCACGCATGCACAAAAAGAAGAAAAAGTGTGTGTGTGTGTGTGTGGTTGGTGGTTGTTGAAGAACACCTACTATTTATCAAAAAAAGAAAGAAAAAGAGCAGCACCTACTAGTTCTGCATGGTAAAATGTCTAAGATGATAAGATGACAGTTGATCATTGCTTTAAATAGTGGGAAAAACCTTAAATCCTTTCATCCATTATGGTTCATCAGATTGTGCTGCCTTTGACATTCCATTCTTTAACATGTCCTCAATGTGTATGTCAGCCATATGAAAAAACCTAAGGATCCATGTTCTTGGTTTGGGGGTCATCATCAGGCAGAGTCTTATTCTGTCTAGTAAAAGTTGTTTAGATTCAATTATGAATTTTTATCACTTTCTAGAAACGTGGAAAACTATATTACAGATAAAGTTCATACATTAAGTATTTAATAATTGTTTTTGTAATATATTTTCCAGGATCCTGTAATATTTCTCTTTGGCGTAGAAGTAAAATTCAGGATATAGAGCAATTGTTCTCTACTCAGTTTGATGGCTTATATTCTAAACCAAAAGGTTATGTGGGTCAACTAGCATTTCCAAAGGTGGCAATCTCACCGCAAGTCAATTTTGTTGCTACACTAGATGTTAGAGGACGCTTGCACATTTTCAAGCTGGATAAAGAATGCTTTTCACTTTCAAGTTTTGCTTGCAGAGGGATATATGACTCACAAGTGACTGATAGTTTGTCAAATGGAGGTGGAAATTTTGTAAGCGATGTTGTGGACTTTACTTGGTGGTCTGACCATATCATTGCTTTTGCAAAAAGAAGTGGCATTGTCACCATGCTTGATATTCTAAGCGGTTCACACTTTCAGCAGGATGACACTGTATATTCCATGCTCATGTTAGAAAGGGTACAGAAGTTTCCAGGACACATTTTTCTTTTGGAGAGTACATTATCTGAAGAGAGATACAATGTATCAAATTCTGGGAAAACAAATGACTTGCATCGTGTGGAGCTGATTACTGAAGATAGATTTAATCAATTTGATATTTCTAGATTGCAATGGAGTTTGATATCATTTTCTGAGAGATCTGTCCCTGAAATGTACAATATTTTAATTAGCAAGCAAAAGTATCAGGCTGCCTTGGACTTTGCTGGTTGTCATGGGCTGGATAAAGATGAAGTTGTAAAGTCACAGTGGTTGCATTCTGGCCAAGGCATAAATGAAATAAATATGTTTTTGTCTAAAATTAAGGATCAAGTTTTTGTAGTTTCTGAATGTTTAGATAAAGTTGGGCCAACAGAAGATGCTGTAAGGGCTTTGCTTGCATATGGGTTGCGCCTAACTAACCAATATAGGTTTTCAGAAGCAGAAGATAATGAACGTAGTCAATTTTGGGATTCCCGCATGGCTAGACTTCAGTTACTGCAATTCAATGACAGGCTGGAAACATATCTTGGGATAAACATGGGCAGGTATTATGCTCTGCAGAATCTATGGTTATTGTTGTTTGCAGAAATAACATAATTTTTGAAGTATTAGAACCATATTCTATTAGGATAAAAAAGAAAAAAAGAGGAGAGAGAACAATTATTTAACCAAATATAGTGTCTATCGTAAATGTTTTTTTTTTTTTTTTGGTTTATTTCTTTTAATTGAAGTCTCACTTAACTTTATTATAGCATATTTAAGACAATACAATTGCCATGCAGTGTTATCGAAATGGTTGTTGTGATATATTTTGGTATCTATGTCTGAGCAAGATGTCTCCATAATCTGTGTGTATGCATGTATGTGCATAGAAAGGTTGCCTACTGATATGGGAGACAAGTATAATTTTTTTTTTGGTGATGAATAGGAGGCAGGATATATTTATTAGGCAATTTTCTTCATATAGTATTCCAACATCATTTTCATGAGCTAATCCTTGTTTGTGTTACTCATTCAACAATCTCATCAATCTGCAAGTTCTTTACCATAAGGATTTAATTCCTTTCGTACCTTTTGCAACATCTTAATATCTAGAGCAGTACAGCAGGATGTAAGCTCATATAAAAAAAAAATGAAAATATGGATTAGACATGATATCGGGCTCCTAGAGGCAAGAAATCGAAAATCACTTGCCAAAATTGATTGGATTTACTTTATATGACTATTGTGAAGAATTTCATTAATTTTATATTCTTTAATATCCCTGGAAAACCTTTTTTATGCTGCATAGAGATAAAAATGTAGATAATTTTTGCAATAATATTTAAGATTATCAGTGATAAATTGTTTTATGCTTTGATTTTTATTTATTTCTTCTGATTGTTTCTACTGACTCACAGTTTAATGACATAGTGTTGTGCAGGTTTTCTGTGCAGGAGTACAGAGAATTTCGTGTGATGCCTATTAATGAAGCTGGTGTTAGACTTGCTGAAAGTGGAAAAATTGGTGCCTTAAACCTCCTATTCAAGCGTCATCCTTATTCGCTGACTCCTTTCATGTTGGAGATTTTAGCTGCTATCCCTGAAACCATTCCTGTACAAACATATGGGCATCTTCTTCCCGGGAGGTTGCCTCCTACCAGTGTTGCTGTGAGGGAGGAAGATTGGGTTGAATGTGAGAAGATGGTGAGCTTTATAAACAAATTGCCCAAAAATCATGAGATTGGTATCCAGCTCAGAACGGAACCCATGGTCAAGCGATGCCTAGGATCTGTTTGGCCATCAACTGTTGAACTTTCGCGATGGTATAAGAATAGAGCTAGAGATATTGATAGTTTTACTGGTCAGCTAGATAATAGCCTCTGCTTGCTTGACTTTGCTCATAACAAAGGTATTTGTGAGTTGCAGCAGTTCCTTGATGATGTCTCATACTTGCACCAACTTATCTATTCGGATGACAGTGATGGCGAATTGAGTATCAGTATGAGTCTTGTGGACTGGGAACAATTATCTGACTATGATAAATTCAGGATGATGCTTAAAGGAGTTAAAGAACAAAATGTGGTTAAACGATTACGTGATAAAGCAATTCCATTCATGCAGAGTAGATTTAAGAATGCGGCCTCAGTTTCTCTAGGTCAGGTTCCAGATAACCATCTTTCTGCAGATGAGAATAACAATGAGTCATTTCTGGTTAGATGGATGAAGGAAATTGCTTTGGAGAAGAAATTGGACACATGCTTGATTGTAATTGAGGAGGGTTGCAGAGACATGGTAGTTGAGGAAGGGTGGGGAGAGTTCCAGAGTAATGGTTTTTTCAGGGATGAGGTTGAAGCTGTGGATTGTGCCCTGCAGTGCATATATATGTCCACAGAAACAGATAGGTGGAGTACCATGGCTGCCATATTTTCAAAGCTTCCACAAATACAAGGTGATTTATGCTTTATAAGCTTGAAAATTCTCATCTTGGTAAATGAGATCTTAATATTTGTCAGATTTTCTAATGGGCATGGTTAATTATCATATTCCACAGAGGCCTAAGCTTATTTGACTTGGAATTGAGTTATGGATATCTTTTTGGTTATCTCTATTTGATATCTAACTATGATTTTACTCTCTCACAACCAACGATTCTGCCTTTTTTTATTTGGTTGTTGAGCCCACTTTACTTGTGAACCCTGATCTTTCCATTTTTTACCCATTTCTTAGGGGGAGTCTCCCAACTATATTTGAAAATGAATTGGTTATCCATTAAGACAAAGAAAGCTTTCTTGTAGTTCTGCCTTTTGCTCTAAAAATTCAGAAAGACTTGTCGGAAATCGCTGGTTGGGTTGGTCCAACCAAGAAAGGCATAACAGAAATAATTGAATCTCCTCCATGTTGAATAGCTTAGGAGTAATTCAACATACTTTAATAGCTTAGGAGCAATTCAACATACTTTAATAGCTTTAGGAGCAATTCAACATACTTTAATAGCTTAGGAGCAATTCAACATACTTTAATAGCTTAGGAGCAATTCAACATACTTTGCTTAAGGGTGACTTAACATTTGATGGAGCAGGTCTGTGAGAGAGAGAGTTGCTGTCTTCTAAAATAGATACCTATGCATCAACTGGTATAAGAAAGGGTTTAGAGTTTGTATGTTGGATAGGTTTTGAAACGATTAAATCTTGAAGGCTATAGAAGCTGAAAACTGCGAATTCTGCTTGCTGGATGACAAGAATCAAGATCGTTCTTTTGAGGCTGATGGCTGAAAGTTGTTGGTAATTTTGGGGTTTTAGAGTTTCAAAATGTATAGGAGGGATGTGAATTGGGATTGTAAAGAGAGAAGTTTGTGGTTGTTCGAAGTAACAGCATGCAGTAGACAAACATGTCTCAATACTCAAAACACCTGATGTTACTATAGTCAAAGTCAAATGCCTCTAGTCCATTGAAGCATATTTGTAAGACCTTTTGACCTTCTTAATCTATTAGGATTAGGTCTCCTTATTGGACTGGTAAACCAAAGACCTAATAAAACCCTATAAAATAGTTTTAATAGTATTTGAATTTAGAATACTTACAGACCAAACGCAGTTATGAAATTCGTGATCTTCCTCTGTGCAAAAAAAAAAAATCTACAACTCTTAAAGTAATTACCCAAATTAAATACTAAATTAACCCTAGACTCTTAATCACTTGGCCTTCAAGAACAATATAAGACTCATCTCAATCTAATGTTGCACTTGATCCCCACACATGGAAGCTTTGAGTTTCCAAAATTGAAAATTACTCTGACAGCAATTTGACCATTGTTCCAAGGCTGCATCCTTGAAAACCAAGCATTACTACTTTGACTTTGTCGATATGTCTTTTTGGCAGTATGTTTTTTGTTTTTTTTCCTATGGACTAATTAACTTTAAATTTCACTCAAAACATGTGCACTTAAAATCAATTTTGATTATGCAGATGCATATAATCATATCATTTTTGGGTAACTCTATTTCCACAACTACTTTTGCTTGATTTACTGCATCCAAACAAAATTTTTTCACTTCTCTTGCTGATTTTGGCTTTAAAATTGAGTTTATTCACGGTGAGCATTTCATTAGAAACTACTTATATATATATATAAAATTTCATTAGAAACTACTTATAAAAAAAAGCATTTCATTAGAAACTCAAAAACTGACAATGTTATTGTAATGCACTGGCAGATTGAATTATGTGTGCAATGCTTCAATGTTTGAATGAGCTTGTCATCTTTCTGTACTTTGTTTGAGTGTCTGCTCACATGTGTGTTGTTAAGTTGGGATGAGCCATGTAGTAGGAGTCCAGTAGTCCATAATTGTGATGCAGTGTGCACCCAATTTTGTGTGTTCTAGAAAGCATGGCATGCAAGATATGTGTTTCTTATAACATCTTATCCCCCACCATAGGTCTTATATATATATATATATATATATATATAAAATTTTCTTTATTTATTTATTTATTTTTATGTATATTGAGATTTGTTTGAAAAGCTAGATAAAGAATTAGCAAAGTTATAACTATTAATATTCCATCCTTTCATTGACATCTTAAATTGAAATAATTGAGGGGTAATCAAGATAATCTGGTGGTAGATGCCAAATAGGAATCTTGGCTTCCTTAGTGGAATAGATATCTGTAATTGCAAGACTAAAATATACTTTCCTGCGCTGGTGTTTTTCACATTGTGCATTTTTGTTGGTGAGATTATTATGGTCATCTTACTGGAATTTTTTTTCTTGAGAATAATTGAAATATTTTGCCTGTGCAGATACCGGAACACGTGTTGAGGGCCTTAAGAGAAGACTCAAACTGGCAGAAGGCCATGTTGAAGCAGGGAGGCTTTTGGGGTTTTACCAGGTTTGTATTCTTTATTGCACAGAGAATGCTTTTGTGCTTTGATGACCTATCATGGGCATTAAACAGTTTGAGCTCTCCTAGGAACAAAAATAATGGAAGAAAAATGAAAGATAGAAATTAAGTTTCTGGAGGCCCCACCCCTTTCTTCTTGGTGGCCAAGGTTGGCAACTTGCTGTTTTGTTTACTAGGAAATATGTGGAAGCACTATGGATTATGAAATTTTTGGCCTTAATGAGCATAAGATTAAGATATGGAATTCTAGATTTTTTTCCAAAAGGAAGATTAAACTGATGATATTGACAGTAGATTGCTTCATTCCTTTTTCTTAATTTTTTTGCATTTAATTGATTGTGAGAGGTAAACTTAGATTTTAATGGTACATGTTTGTATTCAGGTCCCGAAGCCAATGAATTTTTTCCTGGAGGCTCATTCAGATGGAAAAGGTGTAAAACAGATTCTTCGCCTGATACTTTCGAAATTTGTTCGTCGACAGCCTGGTCGTTCTGATAATGATTGGGCAAACATGTGGCGTGATATGCAGTGTTTGAGAGAGAAGGCATTTCCTTTTCTGGACCTAGAGTATATGTTGATGGAATTCTGCAGAGGACTGCTGAAAGCTGGAAAATTTTCTCTTGCAAGGAATTATTTAAAAGGTACAAGTTCAGTTGCTTTGTCATCGGAGAAGGCAGAAAACCTTGTCATTCAAGCTGCAAGGGAATATTTTTTCTCAGCTTCAAGTCTTACTTGTCCTGAAGTAAGTATATGGAAAGCTTATGTTCTTTGATCAATTAAGAGTGAAGTAAGCATGTGGAAAGGTTTTGTTCTCTGATCAATTAAGATATCTAGGAGTGGATTAATTCATTCAAGATTCTTACTATACCCTATTAATGGCTAGCTACTTGATGTTCGTCCCTCCTTATGGCCCTTGTACGTTACAAAATGCATTGATCAGGTGACATCAAACATGATGTGAACTATTTGACATAATGTCAACAGTGAGGCGCAATGTTGATTTTATAATAACTTACACGTTCAAAAACATTTTTTGTTAGATGTCTAACACAAGCAGCATTAACATAGACAGGCATGAGAACTTGCTGCATATTATGTGGGGATCGAGAATTAGTAACTCAAGCTAATGTTATGAAATAACTTATCTTTTTTTGTTTTGTTACTACTACCACCCAAGGCAAGGGTGGGCAGTCTCCTTGCCAAACATTTGCCATCAACTACTCTAGTCCAGATTGGCTGGCAAATATGCTGCAATAAGCTTAAGGGTCCAGGTGGGCAGTGTAAACTAATATTTGAACCAACAATGTTTATAATCTCTTGATTTTTATATATAAATTTTGTTGTTTCAGTATATTTCTCTTTCTTATGTGATATTTTTTTTTGGTAAGAAATGAAAAACTTTATTGAAAGCATATACACAGGGAGCTCCCACAAGCCTGAAACCCAAAAAACAGCAAAAACACCCTCAACCCAACCCACCCAAAGAGCCCACAACCCCAACACCCACAAGACAACAAAGCCTAAAGCCCTCAAACACTAACAAGCGTGAGCCTTGCCTTTCGCATGCCTAGATGATGATCCCTTCGCATGAAATAATTAGATCATACGGTGACTATGTAATGATTTTGCTTTTTATTAACACACTCAAAGCCGAACTCGAGAACTTATAGTTGCTTCTCAACCAGAATGAACAAGGCCTTAATGCCTAGAATGGGTTGGCTGGCTATCTAAGAGTTTGCCATTAATATTAATTTGCGTATAATGCTTGATTATGTCCAAGTTCATTGTGGAAAACAGATTCTGTAATATTTGTATTTAAATCCATTGATTGCATTGTTGAAACTTGTTTCAGATCTGGAAGGCTAGGGAATGTCTGAATTTATATCCAAGCAGCGGAAATGTTAAAACAGAGGCTGATATTATTGATGCACTTACAGTTAAACTTCCAAACCTTGGAGTTACTCTTCTACCCGTGCAATTCAGGCAAATAAAAGACCCCTTGGAGATTATTAAAATGGCAATCACAAGTCAAACTGGTGCTTATTTACATGTTGACGAACTCATTGAGGTTGCCAAACTTCTTCGATTAAACTCTCCAGAAGACATATCAGCCGTTGAGGAAGCAATTGCTAGAGAAGCTGCAGTTGCAGGTGATCTTCAATTAGCGTTTGATCTCTGCCTTGTTTTGGCTAAAAAACGACATGGTCTCATTTGGGACTTATGTGCTGCAATAGCGAGGGGTCCGGCCCTTGAAAACATGGATATAAGTTCTCGAAAGCAGCTACTAGGTTTTGCTTTGAGCCATTGTGATGTGGACTCCATAGGTGAATTGCTCCATGCATGGAAAGATCTAGATATGCAAGGCCAATGTGAGACGTTAATGATGTTGACAGGGACAAATTCTCCTAGTTTTTCAGTTCAAGGTTCCTCAATTACTTCACTTCCAGTCCATAATATTCAAGATATTAATCACTTGAAAGATTGCTTTGAACTGGTTCAAGGGATTGGTGGTGATGATCGAGAAGTTCAATTTGACAGCATAAAAAATGTAGTATCTGCTGTTGCTAAAAGCCTGCCCATTGAGAATGGGAACAAGTGGGAATCTGGTCTGAGAGAAAATGGGAAATTTTTGTCTTTTGCTGCTTTACAGCTTCCATGGTTGCTTGAATTGAGTAGGAAAGCAGAATATGGTAAGAAATTGATTTCTGGCTTAATTCCTGGAAAGCAGTATGTTAGTATAAGAACACAGGCTGTGGTGACTATTCTGTCCTGGTTGGCGAGGAATGGATTTGCCCCTAGAGATAATGTGATTGCCTCTCTGGCAAAATCAATTATTGAAACTCCTGCTACTGAAGAGGAAGACATTGTGGGATGCTCTTTTCTCTTGAATCTTGTGGATGCATTTACTGGGGTTGAAGTTATAGAAGAGCAGTTGAGAACAAGGGAGGATTACCAAGAAATTTGTAGCCTCATGAACGTGGGAATGATGTATAGTTTATTACACAACTCTGGGCTCGAGTGTGTGGGGCCTGCAAAGAGGAGGGAGCTGCTACTGAGGAAATTTAAAGAAAAGCACACACCACCTAGTTCTGGTATTGGCAAACTTGGTTATTTGACTCCTAAACTGCATAGAATGCTGTTCTATTTATAATGTCATTTAAAATAAGAACTGCAAAAAATGTTTTTTCTTCTCTTTCAATTTTTTAGGGGTCAACTTCGTTTCTGTGTAATGAGGCTATTCCCTTGTTCTTGTTTTATTTTCTTACTTTCAGAAGAAATAGAAAAGATTGATAAAGTACAGTCCACATTTTGGAGAGAATGGAAACTGAAATTAGAAGAAGAAAAGCGTGTAGCAGACCATTCTAGAGCACTAGAGAAAATAATTCCTGGGGTTGAAACTGAACGGTTTTTGTCTGGGGACATCAAATACATTGAGGGTGTCATTGTCTCCCTAATTGAATCAGTAAAGTTGGTGAAGAAGAGCATTTTAAGTGGCGTATTGAAAATAGCTGATACCTATGGCTTGAATCGTACTGAGGTATGTGGATGTGCGTGCATTTCTCTTAAAAGCAGTAATATAGAAGGCAAATGTATGCCCACTGGACCTATTAGAATCTAATGTCTACCTCTTTTTCCTTGCAGGTGCTACTGCGGTGCCTAAGTTCTCTCCTTGTTTCTGAGGTTTGGACAAATGATGATATTATGGCTGAAATTGCAGCATTCAAGGGAGAACTTATTGATCATGCTGTAGAAACTATCAAAACTATTTCCTTGATTGTGTACCCTGCAGTTGATGGGTGTAACAAGTTGAGGCTTGCTTATGTGTACAGCCTGCTCTCTGACTGCTACTTGCAGCTGGAAGAAACCAAAGGTTCATTGTCGATGATACAAGCAGACCAAACAAATATTTCTAGTCTTGGGCTTGCTCATTTCTACAGGCTAATTGAGCAAGAATGCAGAAGAGTTTCATTTATTAAGAACTTGAACTTTAAAAATATTGCTGGATTAGGTGGTTTGAACTTGGAGTGCTTCAGCACTGAAGTTTACACACACATTGATGAAAGTAGCTTGGAAGCTCTGGCAAAAATGGTTGAGACCCTTGCCAGTATCTATACTGATCCAGTGCCTGAGGGTCTCATATCGTGGCAGGATGTCTACAAACATCATGTCTTGAGTTTGTTGACAGCCTTGGAAACTAGAGCTACAGCTGATTCTAAAATTAATGGCCTTGAAACCGTTCAGGGCTTCGTAAGTCAACTTGAGCAGAGCTATGATTTCTGCAGAATATATATCAAACTACTTGCTCCTTCTGATGCTTTGGACATTATGAAATGGTACTTCAGAGTAATCATCCCGATTTATGGTTCTTATGGGAATCTGCGAGATAACTCAGAATGGCAGAACTGCCTCATCATCCTTTTGAACTTTTGGATTAGATTGGCTGATGGAATGAAGGATATTGTAGCCCATGAGAGTTTGGGAGGAAATCTAATGTTCAATCCAGAATGCATAATGAGTTGTCTAAGGGTTTTTATGAGGTTGGTGATGGAGGACATTGTATCACCGAAACAGGGTTGGGGGACCATTATCAGCTATGTCAAATACGGTTTAATTGGTGATTTTGATGTTGATATTTTCACGTTCTGCAGAGCCATGGTTTTCTCTGGCTGTGGATTTGGAGCCATTGCAGAAGTGTTTTCTGTATTCATATCACTGCTGCCAAGTGGTTCCGCAGCAGCCAGTGACACTGAATGTCACGATCTTCCCTGTCTGTATTTAAATATCTTGGAACCCATCTTACAAGATTTGGTCAATGAATCCTATGAACATCAGATTTTGTTTCATCTATTATCTTCTCTGAGTAAACTAGAAGCTAATTTGGAGGACTTGAAGAGGGCCAGGTGTGCAGTCTGGGAAAGGATGGCCAAGTTTTCTGATAATCTGCAGCTGCCAAGTTCGGTTCGTGTTTATGCTCTAGAGCTTATGCAATTCATCACGGGCGGAAATATCAAGGGTTTCTCTCCTGAGATACAATCTAATGTTCTACCGTGGGAAGGGTGGGATGAGTTGCAATTTACATTTAAAAATAGTGAGACTACTACTAATCTGGGGTTGCCAGATCATAAGGATACTTCTAGCAGGTTTACAAGTACTTTGGTTGCCCTCAAATCATCTCAGCTTGCAGCAACCATCTCTCCTAGCATAGAAATTACCCCTGATGATCTCATGAATATGGAGACTACAGTTTCTTGCTTCTTAAATCTGTGTGGAGCTGCTACTACAGATTCCCATGTTGATGCTTTACTTTCCATTTTGGGGGAGTGGGAGGGGCTTTTCATCATTGGTAAAGATGAGGAAGCCTCTGCAGAAGCCTCTGATGCAGGAAATGACTGGAGCGGTGATAATTGGGATGAGGGATGGGAAAGCTTTCAAGAGGTAGAACCTCTTGAGAAGGAAGTGATAAAGAACCCCTCTATTCACCCTTTACATGCCTGTTGGATGGAGGCTTTCAAGAAACTTATAATGCTGTCCCGGCTACGAGATCTGCTAACTCTGATTGACCAGTCCTTATCAAAATCTAATGGATTATTTCTTGATGAAGACGATGCCAGGAGCTTGTGCCAGACCCTACTCGGAATAGATTGTTTTGCGGCTTTAAAGATGGTGCTGTTATTGCCTTATGAAGCATTATGGTCACCGTGCTTGGATGAAGTTGAGGACAAACTGAAACAGGGAGGCATCTCAGACACAATTGGCAGAGATCATGAACTTTTGATGCTTGTGTTATCTTCAGGGATCACATCAACTATCATCACCAAATCTTCCTATGGTACCATTTTCTCATATCTGTGCTATATGGTTGGAAATTTATCTCGCCATTGTCAAGAAGCTCAGTTGCCAAGGTTTGCACGGAAAGGATCAAACATCTCATTCCTCTTCAGAAAAATTATCTTCCCTGCATTCATATCAGAGCTTGTGAAGACGAGGCAGCAAATTCTAGCGGGGTTTCTTGTTACAAAATTTATGCACACAAATGCCTCACTCAGTTTCATCAACATAGCGGAGAGCAGTCTTGGTAGATATTTGGAGAGGCAGCTCAATGTATTAGAGCGTGAAAAGTTTGCTCTTGAGGAGACATCTGAAACATTAAGGAATACCGTTTGCAGTTTGAGAGGCAAGTTGGGAAATCTGATCCAATCTGCGTTGCCGTCGCTTTCTAGTAATGTTGGATGAGGATGTTTGAATTTTTTTTTTTTTACAGCGATGCAATTTAATTAGGAGTAGTTGTTGTATAAACTGTTATTTAATTACTTTTTGTTTAGTTGTGGAAAGAGGGAGACAGAATTGTATAGGGAGTACTCTTGATTTTTGATTTTACAGAAATATGTTTAACGTGGGTCAAAGCAACCCATATGGAAATCGATGTGCAGTTTTATTGCTTTGTAAGATCATTCCCAATGGAAGAGCTAAATGTTACTTTTATTCAAAATGGCTCTTCAAATGTTTAAAAAACTCCCTACATTAGATTAGCCAAAAGAAAATGTAAAATAGATATTTGATTAGAAGAGCTAAAAAAAAAGTTAAATGTAGCAGCACTTTTCAAGGAAGCTATTTTATTTTTGATTGTTTCTCACATATTCTCTTTTTCTTAAATATTTTCCTACTTTTTCTCTGCATGTTCTCTTTTTCCCATTTTTTCTCTCACATGTTCTCTTTTTTTCAAAACTTTTCTTACTTTTAATAATATTTTAATAGAATAAAAAGAAATATAGCTAATCGGATGTAGAGAGATTTAAAAATGGCTTAGCTAAACTAGATAAAAGTGAATTTTTAGAAGCTATTTTATATAAAAATATGACTCTTCTATTGAGAATGCTCTAAAGTGTTGAAGTATAGGTTATCTAGCAGAGATAATGGAAAATTTATGTGGACTTTACCAACTTACCTGAATGATTTCCTAGGCTTTGTGCAAATACTGAAACAGTGATGGGCTGGTTCTAAGGCCATGAAATAGTTAGTCAATCACAGGCCATTATGTACCTGTGTATTAATTTTGGTGGATTTTGACATGGGCTGAATTTAGATTTGAATTGGGTGCTGTGACAATTACAATTGAGGTGGTCGTCCCCCCTCCTAGAGCACTTGGAGGGTGGTCAGACCACTCCTTGAGGGCTTAGGGAGTGCCTGACCATCCCTTCCCTTCAAAGGTTGAAGAAGTGTTAGGTCTGCCTCAACAAAGCCTTAGTCAACCACAAGTGAGGAGGTGGTCAGCCACCCTCTCAAAGGGGGTGACTGACCACCTCAATGAGTGGCTCAATCATTCTTTTACTTTGTCTTCTGTAAGAATTTTTGGAATTGCATGGAACCTAATTCTATTTAGATTTGTTTTACCCACCTAAACCACTAAACCAGCTCCAAATTCATCACATTTTCATATTTGTTCAACTTTAGACACGTCGTTGGTTTTAACTGTAGCTGGACATTCCAATAAGTAATAACCGAAGCAGTAAAGGTACGGTAGTTAGACGCGTGGGCTTCAGTTCCCAGAGCAATTGGATATGTAGCGACTATACAACTTTTGCTTACTCGAGCGAAATTCATTTCGAAAATAACTAGATTTCAATCAACAAAGAAAGTGAACAAAAACTGTTCTTACAAAGAAGCGCTCTCTGTGTCTCTCTCTCTCTGATCACAACGCACACGCACACGCGCGCGCGATCCGACTTTTCCGAAAAGATGCATTGAATTGAAGTGAGGTTTGAACAAAATATGGAGAGTTTGCCTGTGGAAATCTGGCTTAAGATTTTCTGTTTCTTGGATTACCAGAACCTTGCAATTGCACACCAAGGTTGGTAACTTTTAAAGTTCCCTATCTCAGCTCTAATTTTCTTTATTTCCAACCAAGGTTTTGGTTTCTGTTTTTCCCTTTTTGCTGCTGAATTCTGAATTTTGGATTAAGATCTGAACTGGGTTCTTGAGAATTCAGCTCGAGCTATGCTTTTTTCCTCTTTTTCAAACTGAAACGTTATGTTTTGTCTGTGGGATTATTGATTCGTTATAAGATCTGCAGTGGGTTTGTTGAATTCACCTTTTGAGTTCTTATTTTCATAATATTTGTTCTTTTCTTTTTATCATGGGAATTGCTAATTGTCAACGAGGTGTGTGATAATATCATCTACCACCCTTTCGATTATATGCTCAGTGTGGATCAGTCTCAGAGCTTTTGCTTGTTAGTTGTGTTATTGATACTATGGTCATGGCTGATTGACCTTTTGCAGTTCTCATTTATGATGCCTGGGGCTCAATACCGAATTGGCAAAAGAAAAACTGAAACCTGGTTGTAATGTCAGATCGCAGATAGAGGAATTTGGCTAGTTCCAGTTACAGCTTTTCAGTTGCCATAAAGGACTGTTTTTGAATTGAAGTAAAAAAAAAAAAAAAAACTGTTCCTTTATTTTCCAAAAAAAAAAAAATGAAAAAGAAAAGAGAACCTTGTTAGATACTTCAATTATAATGTTTTGAGCCCAAATTTGAACAGTTTGAAAATAGTAACAGCTTCTGTTTTTCCAACTATGACATTGTTTAACCTTTAATCCATTATGTTTAGAAAGAGTAATGCTAGAAACTACATTTTTATCCTCCAATTATCCAACAATGCTGACGTTACAGTGCTAACCAACCCTCGGATCAATCATTGTTTTATAAAAAATAAAAAAAATAAGGGTTGGTTAGAATTGCCACATCAACATTGTAGGATGGATAGTTGTGAGATAAAAATATTGTATATAACATTACTCTTCTTATAGTAATAGTGTTGGACACTAAGCATGTAATTATTATTGTGTTGTAAACTAGACAACTATTTAGGTTAGGAGAACAACCATGTAAATCCCTTGACATGTCATATTGCTCTGATTCTATGGTACATTAACATTAGGCACTGCCTGACATTTTGTTCTTTGAACAAAGAAAATTTATTTAGTAACTGCATGGTGTGTGAGATGAGGCTAAACCTAATATAATAGTTGCAGGATTTTGATGGCATCATTATTGTATAAAGGATAATATATTACAAACGGTTTGGTATTAGATCAGATTTTTCTATAATTAGTTTCTCAGTCCTCCATGGTCCCTTTAATTGGTAATGGTGAACAAAATTGCAAGAATTGATTTACACGGATGTCTAAGTGCTTAGCTTAATATCATACAAATCACCCAATGCAGAATGCTTGATTACTCCCCTGAGATGAAGTAGAAGCATGAAAAAAAAAAAAAAAAAAGTGGTTAAAAGTGATTTAACAGATCAAGTTTATAGCTGTTGCCGGCTTTTGCTGCTCTTTTGCTTTTTCCCTTGATTCACAGCTTGAGTTACTATGTTTAATATGTTATGAAATGGGAATTTTCTGTTCTAAAGTTTGCAGGAAGTGGAAGGGCGTGGCCTCCGACAACAATCTATGGTCTAACCTATTCAAGGAAAGATGGGGAGAAGATCACGCCATGTTCTACGCCCCTGTTGGTTCAAAATCATGGAAAGATGTGTATGAGGTTCAAGATCGTTGTCATAGAGTTGGATTGTAAGTTATTAGCCCTCCTGGTTAATACGATTAATTTCTTGCAAATTCATCATCTTCACCCCTCATCCCTCTAAATCCCCCCCTCCCTTCTCTTTGCCATATGCACGGTGCACTCCAGCTTTCTTACCCTCCACTTTCTCACATGCCCACGTGCATTGGAAGGTTACACTCGATGTTACTGTGTTTGCATTGCCTGTAACTCAGAAGAGCTTCAAAAGTTGAAGTTCTAGAAAACAGACTATAAGTCTTGATACTTGGACAGGATTGTGTTCAGTATAGTAGAATTGACTAGAAGAGTAAACTATAGCCCTTGTTCATTCTAAAAGTCGTTTAAAGGCCGAGGTTCTATTGTACTTTGCATGATTATAAAGTGTCGATCATTTGTCAAATTCTTATCGATTAAAGTGCTCATGTTCTTAGTACGTCTTCAAAGGTAGGTAGATCATGCAAAAGCTCTAACCAGCAACTGTACATTGGTTGTGCTATAAGCAGATTCATTTAAAACGCAAAGCAAGCATCAAAATACTTAACAAAAAATAAAAAAAGCAAGCATCAAAATAGTTTGATCTTTTTTCGTGTTTTGTGCATATCTTCTTTGACACGATCTCAAGATTTGGTTAGATTGAGATTTGAGCATGTCTGACTTAAGAAAGTGCTTGTTTATGTTACCAGGGGCCTGAAGATAATAAGAGAAGGTGGTGACTATTATCTTGTTCACCAAGGTGAAATTCAACGCTATCTGGGTTCAAGGAGTCAAAGGAAAGGGACAAGTAGTTGTACTCTGAATACAAAAAGAGAGTTCAATGATGAAGAATCACAAGAAGAGGAATCCCGTAGAGGGATTTTAGACAAAATTCTTTTCTTCATTGGGGATTTGGAGGTTGCCTCCACAGATGCAAAACGTTGCCGGGAGCTATAAATGGATTTCAAGGCATCAACTCAGAACACTGTAAAATTTCTGTATGTATATATGTGTTGCTCTGGAACATAGTCATTGTGGTTTGAATAATAATAGGTTTGGAGGTAATGGAGGGTTCATATTTTATTCATTTTCACATTACATCTTATATGCGAAGGTCTGATATACATCCCTTTCTTTTTCTGTCTAATCATATACATATATTGTGAAATGCAACTTTGACGAAGTTCATCCTGCTGTCAAGTTAATGCAGAAGATAAAGCTGGAAGCTTCTGTCATTTATTAGAACACATCTTGTTGTCAGCTAACGTCTTAATGCCAATTTTTTGGGCCTTAAAAGTTTGGATCTGGATCCCCTCCAATTGGGGAGAAATTGGAGAAATTGGAGACTCTCCAATTGTTAATTGTTGCCCTTCATTTTAAATTCAATGGTCTATAAAATCATTTAAACCTCGGCAAAACAAAAGTCAGCATTTAATGTCTCGATTATACAAAAGTAGCTGGCATTTTATAGACCATTAAATTTAAAATGAAGAGCCACAATTAACAATTAGAGAATTTTCAATTTCTCCTCAATTGAAGAGGATCTCAATTCTAAAAGTTTCCTAGGCACTCGGAAAGATTATTTAGTAGGGCAGGCACTTTTTGACACTACTCGTGATCTCAACATGAAATTAATGGGTTATAGTTAACCTATATAGTCTTTATACCGATACCTTGATATGACTTGAATCCGACACACGATATTTAGAACTAACAATTTTTTTACATAACCATCGAACCCAATACAAAATTAGTGAATTAGAGTTTAGGAGTTCAACTCGTTTAATTAAATGTATTAAGTTGAGACTGACTTATATAGTCTTATACCCATATTTCAACATGACCCAAACTTGTCATGCAAATATAAATTGCCATCCCTAAATTATGCTATACTATTGCTCTTTCACAAAAGTACCCTTCACAACATAATTTCCAAATTTAATAAAGTGGCATCATAGTAAAAATAATAATAATAATAATAATTTTGTTTCACCTTTTTCTTTCCTTTCCTTTCCTTTCATTAGCCAAACAATGGATGACTAGTTAACATTCCATCATGAACATTTGAACAAGAAAAGAGGCATTCATTAAATATCATTTCCATTTCCTATAATAGGGCTTAACCTATCCATTCTTCTTGAAAATTTGCAAACAAAATGTAAGAAATCAGCATTTTCTCATATTTACATCTTTTGAATGCATCCTCCTGGTCCTTTTCCTACTGTTACCGTTGTACGTGCCGCGAAGGCCATCAAAGTATTAGATAATTAATTTCAGCATTTTTAAGCATTGAACTACTATTAGAGTTCATGAAATGTTTTTGGGCCAACCAGAAGCTTGTTAAGGTTTCATTTGACACTCCAATAATCCAATATCACATTTTGATATCTCTTCCACCTCCAAAAAAGAAAGTTATGTGCAATGCAAAAACGTATGGTATCTGACATAGAATTGAATCCATCTACACATTGTTCAAGGAAAAATAAAATTGAAAGCATCAAAATTCATGAATGCAGCTTCAATCTGTATTAAGAAAGCTGATCTTTTCTCCCAGAAGAATAGTTGAAGATATATCTAATGCACTACATTGTTGTTTTAATGGCAGCCAAAAAGCAATTACAGAAAAGATTAACTAGCCCTTCCCCTCGCCCTCAATCTTCCATTGTTGGGCAGACCACCATCTATCTTATACAATATAACCTTCTATTAAAATGAATACAGCCTGAATCAAATAGTATATGGAATGAACCCGGTGGCCGGTTTTGACCTCCCAAAAATTCCTAGTAGTCTGTCAGCTCTACATCAATTAGATGTTTAATGGCTCTGCCTCAGTATCCTTCTCCTTCGATGATGCCCAATCTACTGTCTCTGTAACATATACAAAGTCAACTATAAGCACCAAGACACCATGAAAAGAAATGGGTATCAGATGATCCAGGTGCATATCTTTAGAGTTTGGATAAGAATTCAGGTCATATTGTAATTTATGGATTGAAGTTCGATAATTAGAACCCTAGTTGTTTCCAATGCAATGGTACATAAACCTGAATCAAGTATAGTGAAATTCAATTCAATTCGAAAGCTGAATATAAGTAGCAAGACTATAGTTCAGGGATTATACTTGGCTTGTCTGAAATCACCATGAGCCGCCTCTGCAAGAAACATGCCACGAAGAGGAAAATTGAGCACATACCAAACATAATAGTGATTGGGAACGCATCAACCTTCAAAGACAAACCAAAAGAACTAATTAGTCTCAGACCAATAAAATCTCAAATTCAAGCAATTTACTTAAGTATTTAAAGGAATGCTACCTACATTGTACAACACAATGCACACAAAAATATTGAGAGGAATGCGGAAGAAGTTCATGATGGTACTCCTGGACTCCTCAGGAATGTACTGGGACCTCATTTTCATAATGGACGGCCAGAATAACCCCACACAAGCCTCAAAAACACAGAACCCAAGAAGTTGAATACAACCTGTAAATGAGATGCTTCGACTTTTCACCTTTGAAGGTGTTACCAAGAACTGTTCCAAATTAACAAGTTAGAAGAAACCAGAAGAATATAAGATTATATCAAATATCAACAAGGTATGAACAAAAACAATCATACATTGGACACAATGGGAAGCAGAAGAGAAGCAGCGGAAACTGCAAAAACAATCTGCATGTAGCTCTCTACTCTAGCTGATGAGCGGGCCATCAACCGAGATGCAAGGGAGCTTCCCAACATTGAAGCCAACATAAATGTCGCAAAGATGAAACCATGAGGGATCTCCTCATCATTTGGGCTCAAAGCTGGAGTCCAGAGAAACACAAAGGTGTACATTGAACCTTCAAACAGCGACTGTATTGCACCAAGCAATGCAATTTTCTCATCTGAACCACACAAAGGTAATATGAAATGAGGTGACAAACATAATGAAGCACAACAAAGAAAATTTTTTTCAAGGAAACAGATAAATACACAATAAGGATGGCAAAAGAACAAGCAACAGGAAGAAACCAAAATTGGCCTGCCAAATGCCACCCAAGAAATCTCCTTGGACAAATTAAACCTTGTAAGGGATTTACTGAGAATCAATTTCTATAATTCCCAATATCTTGGATCAAAGAGAAAGTGCACATTTCACGAAAAGTATTATGAAATGCATACACTTGCTGAACAACACCAACAGGAAAAAACAGCAAGCTAATTGCTGTCAAAGCCAGCATAATCGACACATTATACAGGACCATCATATCATGTTTAAGTATCAAAATTATAATGAATGGAATAGTAGATCGCTAGGTGGAATCACCAGAAGATAATTCCACCCTGATGCAGGCCTGAAGATATGTAATCTCAAAGGTCTATGTTTAAGCATCCACAGGCAGTGATATTATTCAAAAGAACGAAATAAATGTATGTTGGACATTGGGACTCTACCAGAAGCAATGGCAACAGCAGCACCCTTGAATTGGGTAAGCAAGTCCTTGCTCTCAGAAGTATCTCCATAGTTCTCTGTCCATGATGATAAAATGATGGCCATACCAATGGCAAGAAAGCAGGAAGCAGCGTCGAAGGGTGCCACAGGGCCAAGAGACAAGGTGTCAACAAGTAAATTACCAAACAACCCAGCAACAATGGCAACAAGGCCATTGCCAAGAAATACTGCCTTTGAGAATGTGATCGACAACCATTGTTGCTCAAAGCCCCTCTGCACAGATTATAGGGACAACACAATTAAGATTTATTAATATGAGGAGATAAAAAGTCATAGAAGATATCAATATTCCTCGTTTATTAATACTTCAGGTTGCTTTTAACAAAAACGAACTGAAAATGTGATAAACTCAGAAAATGTGCTTCACACACCTAAAGATAATTCGTAAAGTACATAGAATGGAAGCAGGACACAGTGGACACTTGCATTGAAAATGTGATATTCAGAAAGAGTTTCCAAATAACTACAAAAGTTATACATAAACCTAAAAAGAAAGAAGTATTCTGAAGTTCAAATTAGGACAGACGAAGCATTTAATTTTAAGAAACCATCAAATAGTCCCCTGTTCTATATAACAAAATTGTGTTTTACTTATAAAAAAAAATAGTCCCGTGTTCTAGGTTTCAGACACCCATGACAGAGAGCAACCTTTCTTTTTTATTCACTCCATTACTTGTTAAGTGCTAAAATATTCACATTTTCAGCCCTTAACTTGCATGTTTTAATCCTTTGGTTTTAGTTAATTAAGTCATTTTAATTCATTTTTGTGTTTTTCATACTTTTGTAGGCTTTTGGAAGAAAATGAAGTAAATCTGAAAGATTTTGGCTCAAAAAGAGAAAAATTGGAGCCCCTGACACTGCGATCGATCACAGGGAACCTGTGATCGAGCGCAGTACCAGAAGACAAAGCATGAAGCAGGCCACGAGCGCACAATAGAAGAGGCTCGATCGCAGACCTGCGATCGAGCGCACACGGGTTGCGATCGATCGCACCCGTGCGCAGGAGACACATCAAAGCTGCAGCCAGATTGTCATTCTTTCCATATTAGGGTTTTTCAATTCCCAATTGTAATAGGTTTTGAAACCTTACGAAAATCCTAGGTTTACTAGTTTGTCAAGGACTTCTAAAGCCTATAAATAGACCCTTAAGTCTCTAGAGTAGGAGACTTTGAGAAGGAGAAGAATTGGAGCTCTTCTAGTTCAAGTTTCGGGTTTATTCTTTTCTTTTCTTTTCTTTTATTTTATTTGATGAACATCAACTTTATGTGTAGCTAATTTATTTAGTAGGGTTAGATTGAAGCCTTAGTTATGTTTAGTTAATATTTCAATATTGGCGACTTTGTAATGATTTTGTTGTGCTATTTAACTTGATTAATACCTGCTTGCATGAATTCCTCATATGTGTATGCCTGATCAACATATGTGTGTGTAATGGACTAGTTAGTTAAATCAATTTGAATGGCCGAGTCCTGGGTTTAAAAAAAGTAACAAAAGAATCCACACAGCGGTTCTTGGGTTAATCAACATGGGGAACCGGGAGTATACGCCCATGCCCTAGGCCTCATGTGTTTGTCGATTTCCATAGAGTATATGCTCTCCTAAGGAACAACTTAGTATACACCATGCTAAATCCCTTAGAAAAGAAAAGAGTTAGAGTATACGCCAAGCCTAATTCGTTGCTTAGGAAAATCTATAGCTTAAGGAGTATATGCCATGCTCTTAGGTTGACAAACATTAGATATGCATAACATGATCAAAGCATTGACATATTGTTATATTAGCTGAATATAATTAGTGGTAAATATCAAAGCCCTACCTTTTATTATCATCACTTAAACAATCAATCTTTGTTTTACTTAAGAAATTTATTTTTAAGCAAAGTTCAGCAATCCTCGTGGGAATGATCTTGTACTTGCACCATATACTACTATGTTGACCTTGTGCACTTGCAGGTAAAACGTACAATTATTTACCTATTAATTTATGTAAATATTTGGACAACATTACTTTCTTTCCTTCTTCACAGAGTATTATTACTATTTCTTTTCCTTCTAACAAATACAATCTAGAGTAGAAAGCAACTAGAGGGCATATGGAATACTAATATAATTTTCTATGGAATGATTATAAGTTACATAAATATTTATTTTCTGCTAATTATATTGGATGAATCAAACTTTTCATTGATAATGTCTCTCTTTGGGAATTTTACTGCTGAGTACCTCATCTGGCCAGACACTTGGCTCAACTACAGACATGTTTTGTATAATCAAAATTTTATATCAACACAGGTTTTTGTTTCGAAAGGACACAAAAAGTACACTCCTACCCCCGCGGCCCACAACCCTTTCCGGGGTAAAAGTCTGTTACTCTATGCTTGGTCAGCTAATTATAAGTCTGTTGGTCAGCTGTAAGACCTGGAGACTTCAATTACATAGATTATCCTTTAGGTTATTAAATGCCTTCAAACGTAAAGAGACTATAATGACCGCACAGTACCAGTTGCCAGTGTCTAAAGACTCTAAACAGTCCCCAAGAACATTTATATCAATAACACTTCTGAATGTAAATTTGTCAATTAACAATAACTACTATAGTGAAGGTTAAAGCAACAATCACTCACCTTGTTGTGTTCTGCTACAAGCCATGACTCAAAAGCTGAAAATAGGAGAGAAGTGGCGATACCTCCCAAAACACGGCCCAACATCAAAATCTTGTATTGAGGAGAATGCTTTGTAATGCAGCTCAGTATGTATGCTATGCAGTATGTCACACATGCCCTCTTTCGACCCCTGCATCCAGTGCATGAAGGTAAAACAGTGAGGAAACTAATTCAATCAGCAAAGAACGATAAAATCACAGCTTCCGAGAAAATCTCACTGTTTGTCAGCCAGAGATCCAACAATTGTCCCAAACAACATGGAGGACCCAAACCCAGCAATGAAAAGCTGTCCAATGTCCCCTTTCCCAAAACCATACTGACTATAAAGATAGTAGACATAAGGACCCTGCAACCAATCCCCGGCTATTGCCGCATAAACAGAAAAAGTTAGACAAAGAATTACAACTATCACTAGTAACTTCATTATAAACAGCTTTTGCCCTTTCCAACTACAACCAGAATAAATGTCTATAATTACAGGAAAGATCAAGTTATCATTCACCTTGATTTCCATATTGATGAAGATACAGTTGTGGAATCTACCAATACAATTATAAGATGCAGTCTCAACAGTTTTGGTTAAAACTGAGTATACCGACGGAACCCAACTAGATCCAACCGACAGTATCAATCACAAATCACAACATAGTCCTCTGATTAGACACCACGCCTAACAGAGGATGTGAAACAACAGCACTCCTTTTGGCTGCCAAGAAAACAATAAAATAGAAAACAAATTCTGAATGTTTTGCTTCGCTCGTGTTTGTCCTTAGAACTGAAAAGATTAAACCATTAAACCACGTAGTCGTCCAAAGCTCACTTTGAGAAAGACCGTAAGCTCTCTCAGTTCTCAAATTATCAAACAACTAACATAAAACATTGATTTGTTTCCTTAATACACCAAATTCTATCTATTTCACGAATGCAATCCAGATCCACTGGTGTCAATCACTTCAATATCAAAGCAACAAACCTTTAATGAGTCACTTTTAACATCTAAAATCAATTCAAAGCATCCCTTTCACCTCTCTTCTAATCCTTTTTTTCAAAAGCAATCAAAGCACTCCCAAAATGGTCAATTAACAGAACCCAAATCAACAAAAACAAAACCAACATAACCATATCGAGAAAACAAAGCAAGATCCCAGGAAAACGCATTTCTCATTCCCCAGATATCAGATCAGATCTAAATTCACCAAACCCACATACACACAGACACACAATCAAACATACATATAGATAAAACCACACATTGAGAGTTCTAAAATAGATCCAAGGTGATATTATATTTGTACGAGTTGTTCAGTATTGTGGGGTTGGGTGGGGTTACAATATGGTAGCATACCCATCATGAGAGAGTAAACGAGAAGGTAATTGTTCTTGAAGGAATTGAAAGCAGATGAGGTGTTGGTTCGGTCCTTGCTTGTTTTGCTCAGCTCCAGCGCTGCCACCACCGCTCCCAAACCCCCAAACACCAAATAGTAGAACATCTCCATTTTCACCCTTCTCTGTTCCTTCTTTGGGTTTTTGCACTCAGTTAGAGGCAAAGAAATGAGAGACCAAAAGGGTCCTCTGCAATCTGAGATACTGTGAGGTACGTGCAGAGAGAGTGAAGCATATCTATATATATATATATATATTACACTGCCCTTTTTTTATCTTGTGCAAGTTTTTATCTTTTTCCGATACAGAAACTTTTTTGGTTGTTATTTTGGTTTTATTAAAAAATTGATTGAGCGTGACGTGTTTTTATTTATTTTATTTCATTAAAATTAATTATTTAAAAAATAAATAAAAGAAAAATCACCCCAAACACTTGTGTAAAATATGTATGAATAATAACATTATTCATATAAAAATAATAAAGTTTGAGGTCCTCATCAAGGTAGGAACCTATGATCAGGGTGAGTAAGTGAGAATGTTTTTAGTTAGGATAGAGATTTTTTTTTTTTTTAAGAGAAATGCTTCTTTACATTCTGGCATTAATTTTGTGTATATCTTCATTGAATTGACATGCTTAATCTACCCATAATTAAAAAGAAAAAAAACATTAATGGTTGATAGAACATATCAGCTCAGTAGAGATATATGCCAAAAAACGGACATCATAATGCAAATAAGCAATTGGTTGCTCGAATTACCATGTTTTCGATTAGGATAAAGATATTTTACAACTAGTTGTCTGAATAGCTAATTATAGAACATCTCAATTCTTCCGGTTTTTAAGGGGTTGGATTTGACCAATCTTGCCAACCAACGTATGGGAGTTTCCCTAAAATATGGTGAATGTCCTTGAATTTTTTTTTTTTTTTTTTTTTTTTTTTTTTTTTTTTTTTTTTTTTATGGCTAAAGAGTGACATTTAGTTCCTCAATTTAGAGTTAGGATCCTCAATGTTAATTTTATAAAATAAAAAATAAAAAACCCTTCAAAAAATTTTCCTAAACTTTCAAGCGTTTTGATAATCTTTGGTGTTACTTTTAGCTATATGCAAGTGAAACTATATATATATTAAGGTTTAATTATGTTAAATTAAGTTGATCTCTTGATGTGATTTTATCTAATCTACACATGAGATTTCATCATATGGTAGTAGAAAATTTAAGATTAGTTCAAAGTAAAAATTTTCTAGGACAACATTTTATCTCAAACTGAGTTGGACAAATTATTATTATTATTATTATTTTGTCGATTTATTAAATTAATGTGTGTCAATTTAATAGAGCCGCAAAATGACAACCGTCAGATGCACAGAATTGCATAAGTGAAAGGGAATGGCGAAGCAGACGATACGAGCACGAAGAACGCGGTTTCACCTTGCTGTAATCCAATTCGGCATTGGCGTGCCATGTGGCAAGATCTAGGTTATCTGATTCATTTATATAACGGTAGATAGTGTTGGTAGTTGATGGGCCAATACGAAATTCCAAAAATAGCACGTCTTAATGGAATTGAAGGAGACACTTGACCCACTTAGTGAGTATGGGACCGTTAGATCATGTATAAAGAATAATTCCAATGAGCCGTTAAATGTCGTCAATTAAATTATATATATATATAATTGGTCAATCTAAATTTAATTTAATTGACGACATTATATATATATATAATTTAATAAATTGAATTAAAAGAAATTTTTTCAACCTAAATTTTTATATGTATAAATAATTGCAAAAAGAGGTGGGGGCATTGATTTGGAAAGGGTGTCATTGTTACAGCATTCATCAAGATTCAAGAACCAGCTGATTTTTTAGTGTCGGCAAAATGGTCAATATGATAAGCTGCCTGCCTGGCATAATTGAGCTTTTAGCCAAACCCCGATTGATTGCATGGTACCATAAGTCTCAATAACACCATTGTAGATGGAGACTCAAAGGGTAATTGTCTATGCTTCCATCAATCAGGTCCTCCTGATTGAATGATTGGCGACTGGAGCGGATGACAAACTTGTCGTCGTTAAATTTTAAGGTTAATTATCATTTTAGTATCTAGGTTTTTACGATTTTTTTTTTTTTTATTAATTTTTAATTTAGGTTTCAATTTATATCACATATGGTACTTGACTTATAGGTAAATACTAATTTAGTGCATTTGTTACTATTACGCCAGCTAAACTAACAAACTGCCATAGAGGTGATTGAAAAACCACTCTTATAACCTGTCTAGGGGTGGCCGAACTACTCCTAAGGCACTTGGGGGTGGTTCAACCACCCCCAATGGCCAAAAAAGAGTGACCAAAACCACTCACAACCAGTCATAAGGGGTGACTGAAACCACACCTATTGCAATCCGTTAGTTTAGCTGGCGAAATAGTGATTACTGTACTAAACTAGTATTTATTCATAAGTTATATACCATATGTGACACGAATTGAAACTTATGTAAAAATTTAAAAAAAAAAAAAAAAAAACATGAAAACCTAAGTAATCAAAAGATAATTAACCATTTATTTCAATCAAAAAGTTCATCACAGTATAAACTGAACGGCTTTCGAAAAGTTGGTTTGCTTGTTTAGAATCACCCCCAGCACGTAGATTGATGCTCTTTATGCAAATTGAATAATTGTACGAGTGATGTTGACTTAGAAGGGGTGAGTTTGTTGTCAAACAATAATTCATTTCCACCGCCTCTTTCTCCCCTCTGCACTATTCCTTTTTCCAGTGGAAACGACCCTCCCCAGAGGCCCCCTTCTGTTTATTTTGTTTCTTCTGTTGTACTTTAAAAAACAAGGTGGTGACCAATGACCACCGACTTTGTTCAATTGCAAGTTGCAACGATGTCGGCATCTCAACGTTTTTGACCTTTAATGGAACCATCGACCATGGCCCATGGACTACTACTAATCACGAAACAAGGGACTTTTAATTTTTGCTTATTTGTTTTTATCTCGGTTAACTTTTTATTGATACATAATATTTTTACAAACTGGCCTATACGATATGACACGGGACAATTTATTATATTGATCGTTTCAAGGAGTTAATTTGGATGAAATTTCTATTATTTTTAAATTTTTTATTTGGTCTACGAGTTTAATGAACAATTATTATTTTTGTAATTCAATATTGGAAAAGGGTTACATGAAAGCAAACATGAGGGGGGCAAACAACCGAAAAATTGGTCATAAAATGACTTGGTCCAATGTTTCTTGGATAAAACCCCAAGAAAATAGCCGCCTTAAGAGACGGTTGTAGATGTAGACCATGAGAGAGCCTGCTTGCTATTGCAGTAACAAGAAGTTGCGTGACTTGATGTTGAAAGAATTGTAAAAATTGTTAAAATGATATGATCATAATCATTTGATATTGTCTGATGTCATGTTAGAGTCCAATAAGAATATATCTCCATAGATTTTATAGTCCAATAAATAGTTATATTCATTCCTTAATAGAGTCGTCCAATTAAGTCTATTATGTAATTAATAGTATATTATATCTCTATTTAAAGGGAAATTATCAGTATGAGTTGATTATTGTTTTAGAATATAGTTTGTTGTTTTTTGGAGGTCAAGGCTCCTTAGAAGAAGTCATTGGAGATCACCGCTTTCTCGAAATAGTCGATTTATCATTTCCTATGCTTTGTTATTAGTTGATTCGCATCAAAGAGGGGTTTCGAACTAAAGACCCACAAAAAGGATGCCCGACTGCTTGAGCTCAAAGGACTTCGATTTATTATGTCTCCACAACAAAATATAGGGCATATATAACAAAGGAGACAAAAGCCAACAAAAATAAAAAAAAATAAAACAAATAAAGCCAGCTTCGGCAAAGAGGAAGAGTATAATGAACAATTTGAATCGCGTGTAGGTCATACGGTGCGTTTTTTGTTATGGTTAACAGAAAATGATAGCGAAAAAGAGAAATTTACAATTTGAAGGGTTTGATTGTCACTTTTTAAAAGTTTGATGGGGCTATTGGAAATGAGAGATTTATTTTAAGCCCTTTGTGCAAATAACGCTATCTTAAAATGTAGAAGAGCAAATTGAAAGACCACAGCAGCCAGCTCGGATGAACGATCATTTGAAAGCCTGCAAGAAAACAAAGTGATGGGTTGAAAGATATCCAAATAGGAATAGGCCCTTTAAGATATCCACCACAAACTCAGATTCTCACACAACTTAATATCCAAAAGTGCCCATATGACCCACTCCACTCACCTTCCCCAAGTGCCCAAAAAAATCTATCAACACAACAGAAGCACAAGTAGATCAAATGATACAATTATAAACTATTAGCAACTAAAAAGCTACAAATTTCCAAGCTGCTTGAAGCTTTCAAGAATGGCTACCATGACTTCAATTCCCCTGCCCTCATCTTCATCCTCTTTACATCTTAATATTTACTCCTCACTTCCAACATTTTCTCCAAAACATACCCATGATCATGTGCCCTGCTGGTTCAGACCCACGAGGCAAAGATTGTCATCAAAGACTTTACCAAGGGGCCTGAGAATCAGAAATGCAGCCACTAAGCCTGCAAAATCACCAGGTACATCTGAAATATTCTGTATGATCACTGACATAGCTATTAAGTTGTTTTGATATGTTTAGCTCCTTAATTGACACTGATTTTCACTCTTTCTACTCTTCTCTTGGAGGGGTTAGCTGAAGAAGACTGGAAGATTAAGAGGGAATATCTGCTACAGAAAAAGGTACTGCAGCTCCATCTCTCTCTCTCAAAAACACACACAGAACACAACTTTTGTGGCAGAACCTGCGGTAATCACAAAATTAGTGTCTTGCCGAGTTGTTGATTCTGTATCACGTTCCTTGATTTGCTTAATCTAAGTTTAATATTGCATCAAATAGCACTGAAGGATTTTAGAGGACACAGATTATCAGAACTGGATCGAAAAGTAATGAAAGGAAACAATACATAGAGTAAGATCATTGATCATGGAATGAAGAATGGATGCTATGTTAAATTATCACTAGTCCCAAAAGCTTAAATGGATGGATGAATTTAATTGTTTAACTTATATTGTAACAGAAATGGATTACTCTATGTGGCCACTACAATCTTTCCTATCTCTAATGTTCTCGTCCATGCTAAGTCAAGTACTAGTCACGTTTACGCTATCACTTTGAAAGGATTAAAGGGCTAGTTAATTTGAAGTTCCTAGAATCATTTAGTAAAGAAACAATATGAGACTTAACATCTATAAGTTATTATATAATCTACCCACTTGGTGTGTTATTCATATTTCCAACATGGGATTGGGGTGTTACAGTCAAGCTAGACTAAAACCTGACAGAATGTGGTGATGCTTATTAGAGCACTAGATATATATTCTAAGTATATTTCTATTTTGCAGGTAAGGAGTGTGGATGTAAAGGAAGCTCTGCGCCTTCAGAAAGAAAACAATTTTGTGATTCTTGACGTACGGCCTGAAGCAGAATTCAAAGAGGTAATCCGCTTACTGTATGTCTGTGACTTCAAATTATTGATGAATCAAGATTTTTACTGACCAAGTTAAGGTGCCTTGGTAAAGACTAAAAGGACTCTTAAGTAATATCTCTGGGAAAAGAGTGGAGAAGACTTGATAATTGCCTGATTTGAGCCTGTTAATTTCTCAGAAACACATTCTTCACATCTTTTTCTTTTGATTTTAAGCATTTAAGTAATGTCCTTTTGCATGTAGGCTCATCCACCAGGTGCTATCAATGTGCAAATATATAGGCTTATAAAGGAGTGGACAGCATGGGATATTGCCAGACGTGCTGCATTTGCATTTTTTGGCATCTTCTCTGGCACAGAAGAGAATCCTGAGTTCATACAAAGTGTGACATATTTACCTAATGATGCTTCTATTCTGCTGCATTGATTTTTTTAAGACTATCGAGAGTTGTTTAGAAGTAACTGAAGTTTGACATATGCTAACAGGTGTGGAATCAAAAATTGATAAGAATGCAAAGATAATAGTAGCCTGCGCAGCTGGGGGTACAATGAAACCAACCCAAAATCTCCCTGAAGGTCAACAATCCAGGTGGTTCCAGTCCTTTGTTTTATATCAATTATTTCCGTACTCTTCTCTTCTCCCTTGAGACTTCATTTCGGATAGAAATCTTAAGCACTTTTCCTGTCTGAATTGCTATCAATTTGGGCTGAAAATATGAGAGAAAATTCCTATAAGACCCATCTGTCCGAGCAAGTCTTAGATAGCTCACTCATTTATTGAGGCAGGTAACCCAATAGAGATTCTCTCACATCTAATGGCATTCAAATGTGGAGAGAAACTCGTAGAAGTAGTGTCTGGCTATATGTAGCGGGTAAAACATCAGATGATGCTCATCTGCCTGGCCAAGCATGTGGGTCAAACTTGTTGCCTGTTAGTGCCCAACCGAGAAAACTCAATGTTTAACATATGGTATTACTTCATGCAGGTCACTGATAGCAGCCTACTTGCTTGTCCTCAACGGTTATGCCAATGTCTTTCACTTAGAAGGGGGCCTTTACAAATGGTTCAAAGAGGAACTGCCATCAGTTACAGAAGAGTAAAGAATTAGACGGTGCTTCCAAAGTCGCTCAAGTTTTGTCCCAAATGAGACTATCAATGTACTCTCATCGTGATTCACTCTACTTTTCTCCCAAGTGAATCTTCTTTGTATGAAGACCAAGGTGTAATTATATTGGAGGCTTTAATTGAGGTCTTAATAGGAAATGCTTTGGCGTTTTTTTGTATTTAAGAGGTAGAGTAAAAAAGGGTCTATAAAACAAAAATGAAATGCTTTTAAATTATATCAGACAAGCACCTGATCAGACAAAGGAGAGAGAATCCTCATGCATAATGGATTGGCTTCCTGTAAATTTGCAGAACACCTCTTAAACTAATAAGGCTAAGGCTGATCTTCATTTTTCTTGAGCAATAGTTGTTGGGATATTATGAAGAAAATTGGTGGAGATCCAAATAGCATCACCAAGAAAATCAATAATAAAGGGCAGTTGATTTCCTACATCCTTTTGAATATTAACAAATGGGTCTTCCACCACATCCCAAACAACTTAAGTAAGCAGAAAGAAATACTATATTTGTACTGCATTTACCATTTGGGCTCTGTTGTTGGGGTGTCCTCCCTTTTTGTGTTTGTTTTAATCGTGTAATCCCTTTTCCTTGCTTGCTTAGAAGAAAAAAAAAAGAAAAAAAAAAGAGGGGGCAATCACAAGTAAAAACAGTAATAATTGCATCCCGATGGAAAAACCAGTCACTTACAAAAATACAAAAGATAAAAACAGAAGATGCTAAATAGTTCAAACAAAACAGAGAACTTTGCTGCAATAGTAAGCCACAATGGCTGATTTCAGATTACAGTGTCATAACAGTGACCACATATCTTCACCGCCCCAGCATGGTCCATGTACATAATTTGCAACAACGTCGTATGAAAGCTCCCACTCAGCAGGAGTGCCAAGCCATCCTAGCCCTTTATAGAAACAAGTTTCTCTGACTATCAAAATGAAAACTAAGAAAGCTTTACAAGGCTTCGTGAGGCAATTGATCGTCTTTTTCCCCTTCAACTGGGATCCAAATCTGATACCATGTAAGATAAGTAATCAGGAAGTTTCCTCCTGAAGCCTGTATATGGTGATTTCCTGCTGCTTAAAGTACCGTCGGTCCTCTTCATCGACTAGAACAAGATTCAAATAATACTTCACACTGAATTTGTTATTGATGTTTCGATATGTAGGTGTCAGTTCATAAGGGCTAAGGAAGAGTCTGATTGGAATTGATTCGCCTGTAAAATAAGGACAAGATGATAAGCCACCACAGTGATGGGCAATCAAATAACATGACTGTCATTTGTAAAAGCATAAACTAATTAATTGTTTAGAACTTTTGTTACCTTTGACCTGATAATCTCAATAAACTAAACAGATTCAGTCAAATTTTATGTTTGTCATAAAAAACAAGTGTCTGTTTATTGTAAATATAACATAGTTGTTCACTTCTATCTCCCGTCTCTTTGTTGGTATTATATTGGCTGGGATATAACGAGAAACAGAAGAAGAATTTTGAGCATACCTCTAACTGGAGCACCATCCATCAACTCAAATTTAGCAAGCGTCTCTGTCTCAACATGGGTATTGGCCCCTGATCCTGTTGATTCTCGTCGCCTGATCTCCAGATCCATATTCTTTAACTTGATTCTTACAAGAAGAAAGTATATCTTGCCGATAATAACATCTTTCAGATGATACCTGTACATTTTTCAACACCAATAAGCAATGACAAACATGCTCCCTTCCAACTTATGCTACACAAAACAATTAAGTTTCCTCTGTACTCCTGAATAGTTAGACCAAAAGGCTATTATTTATTGACTGAACTGGCAACAATGTACAACCGACCCACCCTATACACCCAGGTTTACCCAGATCTAAATACAGTCGGTCAGGCAATCTTAAATTTCAACTGAAAAATCCCAACTATAGTACATGTTCGACATACTTGCTTTTGTTATACTCAAACTCGATGTGTAGGCAATCTTCAATTCCAACTTCCATCTGCGTAGACCATGAAAATTATGAGAATCCCCAGTTACATCAGTTAAACACAGTGACGTAGACAAATGAACATAACCCCAAAATGATATCCAAACAAATGGGTAATTGGAAGCAAGAGTCTTCACTCTATCAATAAGTATTTTAATGACCCCATTTTTTAATAAATTTTTTTCAATATGATAAACCAAAAAGCATTATTCAAGGTCCTTACAAAGGCAAGTTGAGACAGCAGTAAAGACACAAAAGGTTCCCCAACAGTTAAACACAGTGAAGTAGACAAATGAACATAACCCCAAAATGATATCCAAACAAATGGGTAATTGGAAGCAAGAGTCTTCACTCTATCAATAAGTATTTTAATGACCCCATTTTTTAATAAATTTTTTTTCAATATGATAAACCAAAAAGCATTATTCAAGGTCCTTACAAAGGCAAGTTGAGACAGCAGTAAAGACACAAAAGGTTCCCCAACATATCATATATTACTGCACTCACCTTAATGCTATTGTTAATTGACGGTAGTGGGGAATAGTTGCGAACCTGATGCATAGAAAAGGCATCAATATAAACAAGAAAATGGAATGCTACAGTAGTGAATATAATTTGCCCTGGATAAAGTAATTTTGTGTCATTAGTGAAAAATTCTAAAGGAAACAAACTGGAAAAAATACATAGGTATAACTTGTGTATCCGCAAATGTAAAACTAAACATAAACAGTACACTGGAAAATATAAGAAGTGAATAGGAAACAATGTACAAAAGTGAAGTTGAAAGCAACTGGTGCATGACCAAGAAAAGACAGGTGGAATATTACTTTCTAAATTACGTTATCACAATCAGCTGGGAAATTATTACATACATTTTTCAATAAAAAGAGAGAAATATAAGAGGTTCCTCTTTCAAGAACATCACTCCCGAAATTAAAATTAGATAAAAAAACTAAGAAGCTATATAATAGCACTTTTTGCTAATCACCAATTACTGATATACAAAGAAAAGGAGAGAGAGAGTACCACAAAATCTTGGTATTCCACTATGCTACCAGCATAACCACGGCTGATTGTGACTTTCAGGACATACCTGGAAAGAGGAGATTCCAGAATATCATAAGTTGTCGATGCTAACATCATACTCCCATTCGACTATTGCCATTATAATTACAAAGCAATATACTTTAGTCGATTTAACAAACCAGCGTGCACTTAATCATAACCTTTAAAATGAAACAATAAAGACACCATAGATATCAAGAGCAGGCAGTGATCCCCGAAAAAGTATCACAAAGTTATCAATGTTAACATCATGATTACCATTAGACATTAAAACTAAATAGCAACCCTGCAATTGGCAATTAATTATTAACATTGCTAATTACCTAATAAGGGTTTACATAGGTATTCTCTCCTTATGCAGCAAACATTTAAACACACTAATATGTTAAAACTTCAGGAAATTCCAGAAGCAAAGACTGATACACAAAAAGGCTGGAAGGAGTGCTGAAATAGTAAAGAATCAGCTGAATTCTGCATCATATGGATGTGCTAAGATATATTAGACTTCAAGTGCAGGAACATGAACAAAAAACAGGCTTTAAAATGTTCAATCACATGAAACCTATACTAAAAAGTATCATTCATGTCTTTTAATAAACAGTTAAAAACACAATTAAAGGGATGCTGCTGCATTTGATTATCTCTTAAGGGGTGGGGGAAGGGTCTGTTCCTAACCTAACATTATTCACGGTTTAAAATGCAGTCATAAAGCAGGCAACTACATTTAGGACCAAAATATAGATGATGCATGAGCAATTAATATCTTACTCAACATCTCCAAGTACTCGGATCATTTTTATAGCAACAAGTGGTCAATCGTAAACACCACAACCACAAAAGAGATACTACGAGAAAGTATGAATACACTGGCCAGCAATGAAAGCCTACAATAAGATAAATAGCTTACCTAAGCCTCACATTCGCCCCATTGTATGTCTCGTATGGCATTTCAACTGTAGAGAATTCAAATGGATATGATTTCTTCTCATATATATCTCCAGGAACATCCAGCTCGCGAACTAGAAACAAGGGCAGTAAAAATAAAAACCAATTCAAATTGATATGTCTGCCCATTCTTAAATCTTAGAATGACAATTGAAGGCACAAAACAGATTGCAAGAAAAGAAAGTCTTTTGTGTGTGTAATTTGGGGGGGGAATTAATTAGAAACAAAATCAATGACACCTTATAATCAAAATTAAGGACAATGAAACTGAAGTATACTCACCAAGGGAAGTAAAGTCATAGAAGTTGCCTCTATCAAAGTACATCTCTGCAAGCAAGTGAAATTTTATTGGAGATTATATAAAAGTAAGAAAAAAAACTAGTCCTATAAAGTTCTATCTAACAGCAACTACGGAGCAAGATATATATACACAAAGGGAAACAGAAGAACAATAAGACTAAAATATGAATAAGCTAGTGGAGTAGGTGGTCCCTTCACTGCCCGTGACCAGAATCTTTTGAAGTGAACCAAGCATGGACGATTGCTATCATAGAGAGGAATTCCTTGTAAGAAGCTAACCATAGAAGCAATAGAAGCACAATCAGAGTATTTACAATTCTTTGTTTTTCCCCACACATTATTTTCAAGTACTCAGAGGTTAGGACCATCTCCAATCAATCCCACAGAATAGTACCAAGGAATACATAAGCACAACGACCTAGAAGACAAAATGTCAAAAGCAACTACATAAGATGATATATATGCTATTATTCTGTTGTGCAGGTCCGCTGCATAAACAGACACTGCAAACATCTTTTTTTTTGATAACTAGTAGTCATGTTTTATTGAGACACTGCACACATCTCAACTAGAGAAATACGACATATCATACTTGTTCAAATCTTAGTGGTTGAGTGAATATCTTGATCGTAACAGGTCTAGTCCAAATTCTCAAAAAAACAAGAGTAATGCTAGAAACTACATTTTTATCCCACAATGTTAACGTGGTAATCCCAACCAACCATTGGATTAATCATTGTTATAAAGAAAAATAAAGAAATAAATTTTATAAAAAAAATCCAAGGGTTGCTTGGAATCCACGTTAGCATTGTGGAATAGTTGTACGATAAAATGTAATTTATAGCATTATTTTTTAAACAAAAGTGTGGTATTTAAAGATTACAATAGTGCACTTGCTAATAAAAAATCCTTTGGCTGTTGTACTCTTAAATTTTCAAATATTTCTTAAAACCAAGAATTCCATAAATGCCAGGGGTTTAAAAGGAAAATGTTATCCTATGTTTCTCTCACAGAACTTATCCTTTCACAAATCATTGATGATGTAACACATCGAAACTTTGCAGCAAAAACACACCTATCTGACCAAGGAGCTCAACTTTCACTCCATTGTGATCAACCTTCTTTCCTTGAATTGGTTCTATCGAAATCTGAAAATAAACACATAAGATCAGCTATAACTGTATTGACCAGAAATTTACATAGAAAATATTTTTTTAAGTAATGCTTTTAAAAATCTCTAATCCTTAAGCAATTCCTGTAGCATAAATAGTCTATCTATCAAATACCTTCCCAGCAATGTTTTCTTGACTTTGGAAAAGCGGGACCATGACTGTGTGACCATTTTCCTTCTTAATAGGGACCTACGTAAGCACATAGAGAACAGCAAAAAAGTCCATTGTAAGACCATAACCAAAACAATTTTTATCAAATTCAATTTCAGTAGAAATTAGGTTGTATGTATTCACATGGACATTAAAGTGTCCCCACAACCCCCCCCCCCCCCCCCCCCCCCCCCCAAAAAAAAAAAGGTGTTATAGCCACCAATTCAGCAGTAATTGGCCAATATTTTCCTAAGTAAAACTCCCATGCAGTTGCAGAAAATGTAAGCTTATTTGATACATGAATCATTCCATAGACAGGACAAGTAACATCTTTAAAATTTACATCATAGATACTATAGTTACATTCTCCAAACCACAAAAAAATCAGAATTGCGAACAGTCTATGTATCATCATTACTAATTTCATATCCATGTCATGTCAAGCCTTAAGATCAGCACCGAGAATAAACTAATTGTTCAATACAGTGACTTATTGGAAACGTCTAGAAACTGCCCTTTTTTACCCAACTTTTTTCACGTCCTTAAATGAAGTCAAACTTGTTGGTACTAAAAATGGAATACTGTACATAATGAAAATCAATAAGCTACCTGCTTGCGACTTTTTCCATCGGAGAATGTGATTGAAATGTTGCAGGATGGCTTGAAAGCTCCAATTAAGTAATTCTGAGACAAAGGAAATTGTAAAAACACTTTTTTTTTTAAAACAAAAAAAAAATTGAGATCAGTGCGACATTGAATCAGACAAAATAAAAACAACAAAAAAATACTGGATATATGTTAAGCTGGTCATGCAAACTTACCATCCTTATCACAATCAAATCCCAAATCCTAAAGCCTTACTCTGCGCACCTGCAAAATTCAGTGTTGATTTTAAGCTGAAAAGCAGAGCAACTACTATAGCTAAACTTTCACAATCACCAAATACCAAGTTAAAGTTCCTCAAAAACGATGCCTTTTACAGCCAAAATAGAAACCCTAAAACGAACGACACACATGCTATAAGCTCACAATCAATGCGTGCACATCTCTCTATGTTCTATGCACAAAGCATAATGTTACAATATCAGAACTAAATTAGAGAATCCAAACTCAAATTACGCTGAAAATCCACTAACTATACAGTACATACAGTGGTCAATCACCAAAAATACTTTCCAAAAAAAAAAGTGGTCAATCACCCAAAAAACCCAAACCCAGATCCTAGATATATAAAATCTGTGTATGTGTGCGCTTGTCTATGAATGCGTTGACATATCCAATTCCCAAATTTTCCTGCATATTCAAACCCTCTACAACACATTAACATAACAAGCTCTGAATCACATTCGTTTCGTCTCTAAGTACACCTGGAACTAGATGCCCAATCAATCATGCAAATACGGAGGGGGAGAAACAAATTCGGACCAAATTAAAACCCAAAAAGAAATTAATTAAGGATCAATTTGCAATTCGAATAATAAATCAGATTCAGAGTTGGACAGTTAGAGAAATCGGTTACGTACCTTAAGAGTTTGGGTACCAAGAAATTAGGTACGGAAGCGAACCCTAGATACGGGGATTGGGAATTTGGGCAGTAGGAGAAAGATCGAAGCTGTTGATCGATGTGAATTTGACAGTTCAGGAAATGGGGACGAAGAACACTACGATGACTAGTCCTCAACGCCCATTACCATTAGACAACCGAGGTCGTTCTCACGTGAGATGCACGTGATAACATGTGGAGTATCAAATTGAGAATTCCACAAGGCTGGGCTAGGCCCGACTTTATGTTTTGATATGGAGGCCCGACCTGTGGTTCAAGGGCTTTAATTTGGAGTTGGGTTGACAAACCCAAACCCAAACGGATCAGGATCCTTGTCTGGATCCGCAGGTGGTCTCAATTGTTATTTTATGGTCTACAGACTATAATTTTATTTTGTTGTATTTAAGAGTCTATTTATTGTCATGTCATTTAAAATTTTTAAATAATCTGACTTCATATGCATTATTAAGTGCAACAAAACAAAATCTGAACTAAGAAATAGAACCTCTTTATTTCTCCCAACCCAAACAAACATTTCATTTAAGTTTGCGTTAATCTTTAATGTAATCTATTGAGAAAAAATTTATACTACAAGCCCATCAAATTCTGGGCCTAATGGCCAAGAATAGGCCCATAAAAATATGAATTAAATAGCAAGAGCTATTTAATTAATCAATAGATAATATATTCCAATTAGGATTACATTAGAATAAACAAGTTCAATTATAACTCAAGCTCCCATGAATTCAAGATTATTTATACAAGATCTACTCAAGATTATCTACATGATGGTTGTTGAGTTCTATCTCAACTCTAGACTCTCAAACCAATTCAAATAAGGAGAACTAGTTCAAATTTACTTCAACTCTCCAAGCCTATAAATAGGCCCCTACACAAGGTACTAAAACATCTTAAATAATCTACTATCTTCTCATATTCTCTCTCAGAGCTCAATTAGTTCATTTGAGCGCCTCGGGGAACACCTGTAGTGATTTGAATACACAACGACGTATTGAAGACCACCATGTTGAAAATTGTTCTAACATAACCTTAAATAGTAATAAGTGGAAATTTTGCTATATCAACATTCAAAATTTTCAAAATGTTTTAAAAATATAATAAATGAGAAAAATTGGGTTGGTAAAAATGATGAATGTTTATGTGAAAAAAAAAAAAAAAACATTTAATTGGAAACCAATGGTTAGGATTTAAGAAATTATACTAATAACCCAACATAAAGAGTGTAACTCATTTCTAATGCTTCTGCTTAGAGAACCATTAATGCTTTTGATAAGGGAATAAACTATAATGGAATAATAAAGCAAGAGCTTTGCAGTCTTTTATTTTTATTTTTTTATGGGTCAAATAAAATTGAAGTGGAGAATGAAGATGATCACAAGGATTTGAGGTCACTAATATGGACCCAAAAAGGAAGGAGTAAATGAAAAATGCTCTTGATGATGAGGTTAAAATTAGCAGATTGGATCCCTTCCTTATTCGAATCAGGCAATTTTGGCTAAATTATGTAAAAATATTTTTTTAATCAGAATTTTGCTGTCAAATAGAGTGAAAAATAAGCTTTCAAAGCTTTTTTTTGACATGTCCGCACAAGAGAAGGGAGGAGAATTCAAATTAGTGACTTCCATTTCATTAAGCATGATCCCAGCTAAATGAAGTACTTACAAGGATTTCAAAAAAAAAATCAAAATTGTATCACAAAGCATAACTTGGTATGCTGTTGAAGTAATTGTATACAATAATTAAAAACCTAAGACTTCAAATTTTACATATTTAAACAAAAAAAAAAAAAGAAAAAAAAGAAAGTGGGGCCTTAAACGTCGTGCCGTGAGCCTTCCTTCTCGGCCGAACTCAAATCCATCGAGTCGTCTTTCCTTCGACTCCCCATCTTCAGAAGCCCGTACAATTTCCGAAACTCCCTCACCGTGTGTACACTCTCTCGGCAAAACACGCTCGCGGGTTCGGTCGTCTCGTCTCCGGTCCGACCCGATCCGCTACCGCTCAATCTCGGCCCGGGTTTGCTCACTGCCCTCGCATCAGCGTTGGTTTGCAGAGCCGAGATGACCGATTTCAGAGCCCGACTCGGCGAAGCCCGGTTCGAGATCATGATCTCGCCGATCTCGGCGTGGCTCAGACTCGCCCCGGTGTGGAATATCTCCTCCACTTGAGGGAACAGCTTGTGCTCCTTGACCCCTAAGTAACTGCTCGCCAAGCTCTTGAACGCAGAGAAATCACATGCGGGGAACTCAATGTGAACGTCGATCCTTCCGGGCCTCATCACCGCCTGATCAACCTGATCCTTGCCGTTCATCGTGAACACCATCACGCGCTCCTCGCCGCAGCACGATACGATCCCGTCCATGAAATTCAACATCCCCGACAGGCTCACAGCCGTCGATTTATCAGCCAAAATCCGGTCAAGATCCTCGATCACGATCAACGACTTAGAGGTGGTCTGCAACAACAGCGTCTTCAAATCGGAGTCGTCCAAGACCTTGGACATGTCGATATCGTAGACGTCGTAGTTCAAGAGCTTCGCCATCGCCGCGATGAAGCTGGTTTTCCCGGTACCGGACTGGCCGTACAGGAGATAGGTCCGTTTCCAAACACGGCCCAACCGGTGGTAGTACTGCTTGGACTTGAGGAACTGCTCGAGATCGGAGCGTACCTTGTTCTTCAAATCGGCTTCCATCACCACCGTGTCGAAGCTCGCCGGGTGATTGAACGGAATCGACCTCCACCGCCCATCCCCCGCCTCCAAATTCATGTACAGCCTGATCTCCTTCTTACGCTGCTCAATCTCGTCGGTGACGGAGAGAATGTGCTGCAGGTACTGCCGCAGAACTCTACGCTTGTCGTTTTTCCTAATCTTTAGTACATACGATCTACTCCTACTACCATCTCTCTCTAATTCGTTGGTCCACGACACTCTGGCGCTTAAAAACGTGTCGTAGACGGTTTGGTTAGCGTCGCAGTGGAGAAAGATTTCGCTAGCCTTAGGACCAGAGAGGAGGTTGAGGTTCTTGAGATCTGAGTCGTCCAGAGAGGCCAACGAGTTTAGATAGCTGGAAACCTTGCGGTAGAGGTGGTTTTCTTGGTAGTGCTCGTTGTACTGCGGGATTTTGTAGGTTTGGTATACGTGAAACCGGTCCCCAAAAGATCGCCACCATATCAAGAAAATGTGAATTATAGACGTCTTGGACAAGAGCCTGAGAATTATAAGAACAGAGACGATAGCGAAGAAGAAAATCAAAAACATGTTAAGGCTAGGCAACACAGTACCTGGGTCTGGGTGTGTTGAAAGATTTCTTTTGGGTATGAATTTGGATTGAGAGATGAGAGGCAAAAAGGTAGGTGGGTGGTGGAGAATGAAAATTGGGAAGCATGAGAAATGGGGATGGTTTTAATGGGGGTAGGAGGCTTTCGATGCCGGCTCGATCCGCGGTGAGTTTAATGGGTCAAAAAGCGGCAGAGGAGAGAGACAGAGAGGGGGAGGAGATTTTGGTCTTTTAATGCTTTGCTGTGAATATACGACTAATGACTATGGACCAACACCACACCAACTGATGAGAGGAGGGGTTGATTATTATTGAAAACTAAAAGTAGCGCATGTGGGCAAATTATTCAATTGGATTGACCAAACGGCGGGGGTCGATTTGTCCAATACCTAATACATGGCTTTCTTCTTCGTTGAATATTTCCTAGTATTATATTTTGGCTCTTTTAGATTTTTAAGCAACCAGGGGACATGCTGACTGAGTTAATTAAGTTGCTGGCTATAGTTTGATGTTTGAAATTTGAAAATAATAACATTTTGTTTCATACTTAATTCGTAGATTTCTACGTTAAATAATAGTCTTTAGGATTGTTTTTCTAAACCTTTTTTAAGTTATTAAATTGACGCGTTTATAATATAAATGATTTTTACGTACATTCTAGATTGAAAAAAAGTTGTAGACAAAAGCAATTGCAAGGAAAATGATAAATTACTGTTCAATTCAACCAGACCTTTTTGGAGGGTAAGAGACAAAAGAAGACAACGGAGCAATCCATTTAAAAAAAAAAAGTCTTATTAGCTTTTATTGCTATCATTTTCACTCTTTTCGCGTGGAAAATGTAGCAATCTACATAACCATAGTATAACGGAATCTGATTTTGCTAAGGTTAATAAATGTGAAAGAATTCCTATAAATTCAACAAAAGAGAATTCTAGCTCTCAAACGTTGGGGGCTTTTTCTTGGAAGAAACATTTGATAAAAATAAAAAAAATAAATGTAAGTCCAGTTTGATAATAGCATGACATGCAAATGCTATATTTGAAGTTGCTGCCTTTGAAAAAGTAAACTGAACTTTTCAAGTTCTTTATTGAGCATATTGTCTTCCATGTCTTTTATACATATTCATAGCACTAGTCTATTCAAAGTTAGCTCAACCTTTAATGCTCCATGATGAGACCAATCTGTATTTTGACATTTCAGTTGCCAAATATGAATTCTGGAGGTATAGATTTTGATTTATATTATTCCACCTGGAAATCAAACCAATTTTAGAATTACCCATTTTTAAAAAAAAATAAAAAATAAAAATCCAAATTTTAAGAGTAATATTATATATAACACATTTGTTATCTCACCAACAAATCCTTGAAAATTGATTTTGTTTTATTGTGTGTGATGCTTTTTAATAAGTTTGATTTTGGGAAATCATGACCTCTAATAACGGTATGAGGAGCAAGTGTGCGGTGGTTGTTTGTGGACGGAAGTATCCGGTGATGAAGTACCACAAGTTTATGGATGCCTAGAGATGCAACCGGTTGGTGTGATAAACTTGTCTTTATGCCATGATGGAATGATCATTGCAGCCTCACAAAATCCGTTGACAACGATTTGATTTGTAGGATCATATAAATTTGATGGCTCCCTTTCATGAGTGTACACCGATTCCTTTGCCACTTGATGCTGCAATCTGTGCCATGATCATATCCACTAATCATACTGGGTTATGTATGGCTCATACGAATTCATGGTCCAAGTTTTACATATTTTTGGGGGATTTTTCTCCATAAAATTGTTATCTTCTTAGGTTTTCAAATAAAAAAAATTAAAAAAAAAATTGTTCCATACTTCCATATGTATGAATAAATTGACCTAAGCATCCAGATTCCTTATAATTGAGGATCCCAAAAGATTTCTCCCTTCCATTGTGATTGGATGGGAAGTTATTTCTTAGAATAATGATATAGAGCACACCAACGTGAGTGAACAGTGCTCACACTGGTGTACTTTATAATATTATTTTTTTTAATATTACTGTTCCAATATTTTTTAATATTACTTTTTATTATAAAGTATATCAGTGTGAGTGACTCACGCTAGTGTACTCTATATCACTACTCTATTTTTTAATGAGAACTGCGGTTTCTTTGCCTCTTCTTCTTTGTATAGGAAATTATAGTAAATTTTTGTCAATCTGTTACAATCTTGAGGTGATGTAAATAGAAAGTTCTTCCCGTTTGACAATATTTCAAGCTATTGAAAATCATTTCTTCCAAATTGTTTTTGTGGAATTTTTTTTTTTTTTTTTTAAAAAAAAAAGTTGTTTCGTCAAGTAATAGTAGTATAACCCAGGAATCTGTTAACCAAGTAAAAGTATATATAACTTTCGGTACTGGCTTTATGGTAAAAGAATGTGAGACCCACGGGGAAAAAAGGCTTAATGACAAGGAAGCCTTACTTTATTGGCTGGACCTGCCAACCTTTTAAGGAAGTATGGCCTTGACGCAACACTTCACTTGAAACCCAACCAACCATACCCATTCTACTGCCAGCTACAAAGGCTCTTAATCATTGGTAGGGTAGGTGTTGCAACTTTCTAACCAAATAACCAACACAATTTAAATTAGAATTAAATACTAATTTTTTTTTTTTTTTTTTAGGGTTTAAACTCTTTATTTTTCATTTTTTAAATTTTTATTTTTATCATAGGAAATACATGTTATTTTCATAAAGATAAAAATAGTGCTTCTGTTAAAATTCTGTCCAAAATTTTACGGATCGTCACGCCAGCACCAATTACTAGCCATGTGTCATATAATTACTTTTTTGATTTTTTTTTAAATATTAAAAAATTATATATATTTTTTAAAAAAGAAAAAAAAGCCACCCCTTTGCCATGGGTGGCCGGGCCACCCCCATCTGGCCTGTTTGGGTGGCCGGGCCGCCACCGTCACCTCTGTCTCCTCCGTCAAGCGCCACCGGACACCACTTAAAGTTCCTCCATTGCTACTCTAGGTTTTTAGATTTATTGTCTTTTTCGCTCTACTGTCTAACTCTCTTTCACTTTCTACTTCTCTCTCCCTATTGTTTCCACCGGCAAAGATTTCTGGAAATGCTTTGTGGGTTTTAGATTTTGCAGATTGTTGAATTCGCGGGTATTAAGATTGAGGAGTAATCAGTTGTTCGGGTCTATACCAAAGGAATTACTAGTAATCAGTTGTTCAATTAACAATTGCTTGAGCAAAAGCTTTCGAACAAATAAATGTGATGAGATTGATATTTAAGATGGCGTCCGACGACATTGACGGAGGAGAGAGGGCGGTGGTAGTGGTGGGTCTGTAGGTTCTATCTAAATGAGGACGATGGGTTTTAATTGTTTTTTTTTTTTTTTGAAAAAATATAATTTTTTAATATTTTTAATATTTTTAATTAAAAAAAAAATAGTTATATGACACGTGGTGGCTAATAATCGGTGCTGACATAGCGATCAAGATGTACTATTTTCGAGGTACCTCATGTAATAAAAATAAAAACCTAAGAAGCAAAAAATAAAGAGTTCAAACTCTAAGAGGGTTTTTAGTATTTAATCTTTTAAATTAGAATTAAACTTTTTTTTAAAAAAAATTAAAATAATTTTACTGTTTAAATTACTAACAATTTGGACAATAAAGGTAAAAAAACCTACAAGAAATTGATCCATCCAAATACATTTTTCACATTTCTTGCTTGAATTGCTAACCATCCGGACAATAATTGTTGGAAATCAAGATCGTAACCAAGGCAGTTAGGAGAATGAAATTATACTGCAAATCAAGTGCCGTGGAGAGATTGAATGGGTTGAGGTCGTAGCAAATCAATGCTTTTTTTTTTTTTTTAATCAAAGCGGGAGAGTGGGAAAAGGGGAAAAATCAATGCTTGATGGACATGTAAACCTGTCTTTCCTCTAGAAGGCAGAGTTGTTGGGTAGATCCACATTAAAGTCGTAGAAAAATGTTTTGAATTTGCGTGGTCCAAGCTATAGAAAGCTAGTAAGCTCTAACCCCACTCCAAACCTACCTCAAATGAGTAAGGAAGTAAATAACTGAGCAATGGTGACTAATATAGATTAAATATTGAATTGAAACACATTTTAATTAAATGTGTACTAATTATAGACTTAATACATCATAATCTCAATATACCTAAAATGGAACTAGAATTTTAGGTAAGATGTCACATCATCACCAATAATATTGTAATACGCCTCACTCATGTCTCTCAATAACTAAACAAATAAATCTAACGGATCCTTCTGTCATGCACGCCTTCAAGAACAAAAAGGACAAGGATATCGCCAATATGAAGGCAACCTTCTTTGTAAACAACGCCACTGCTACACTCACCATTAGGATGGTTGTCCTTGAGGAGGCATAGGGGGCAAAAAGAACAAGGATATCGCCAATATGAAGGCAACCTCATTTGTAAACAACGCCACTGCTACACTCACCATTAGGATGGTTGTCCTAGAGGCGGCATAGGGGGCAAAATTAGAGGTGGGCAGATTAACCAGTTATCGACCGATTACTGACTTTAACTGAACCGATATTAACCGTAACCAATAGTTATCGGTCGATAATCGGTTAAAAATTTTATATCGATAAGCTTATCGGTCGATAATCGGTCGGTTAAAAATTTTTTATCGAAAAACCGATATGACTGATAAGCTATTTTAATTTTTAATTTTTTCAAATTTTATATTTATTTTTGTAATGGATCAATAAAAAAAAAAAAATTATTTTTAATTTTAATTTTAATTTTTTTTTTAAAAAAAAAAAGAAGAAGAAGAAGCTATTTTAGCCAAAAATATACTCTAAAATAACTAATTTTTAATAAGCTATTTTAAGCTTTAGCCCAACAAAACGTATTTGGGCCTTCAAAACAATTAATTTTTGGCCCAATTAGCAACCAGTAAAAGCCCAATAAAAAGCTCACAAAAGCAGAAACCCATTTAATCGACCGGTTAACCGATTACCAATATGACCGATAATTTTCGGTTAATACTTCTTATCGGTCGGTAATCGATTAGAACTTGGTTAACCGATAGCTTATCGGTTAACCGACCGATAAGCCTATTAACCAGTCCGAACCGACCGACACCCAGCCCTAGGCAAAACTAACGAGGACGAGCCACCAGGAGTGGGTGAGTAAGAAGGGGCATCTTATTAATTATGACATAGTTTTCTGTGGATGTTTTTAGACAAGAACAGACTTAACATTTAAACAGACTAATCATTTATTTCATGCTTAAGACAATAACAATCTTTTAACAAATCCAATTTAGCTTCTAAAAGTTAAAAAATAAAATAAAATAAAAAAATGCGGGAGAGAAACTGAAAACAGAAGCAAATTGTTGCAATTGCTATATTAAAACATGAAATTTAAATAGACATACAAAAATACAGTAGCCCATCAAATAAATTTCAGATACGTATATGGCAAATTCTCTATGACAAACAAAGTTACTGTTGATCAAATTTGCTTCAACGGACCCGGTTTCAATGTCAAAATTTCACTGGTCCGGGGCATCTGATTGAATGTTCAATATTTGAGAAACTACAAGCTTAGAGAGCTCATTTATTGCAGCTTGAACCTGATAATCAGCTGGGTCCCTATTCCTCGACCACCCTGCTGATGGTGAGGGTAATCCAGTGTATTCACTAGCAGCTACCCTTGTCTTTATTGATGTGGCAAGGACTTTCTCCAAATCTGCTTGAGACAATGGTCTCGGTGCCTGGAACATTAAACATATACAAGAGTCGGTACCATGCAAAACACAGCCCCATAAAATAATAACTGAAATTTTTTTTTTTTTTTTTTCATACTAATGCTATATGAATAACACTACATTTCTTCACTCTTCATGCAAATTTGACTTCTTCAACATGTAAATATCCAGTGGAAGGGTCAAGAGAAAAGTCAATTGATGCCCTTCATTTTTAGTTCATACATTACAAAAAGTTGTCGGTTGCCTTTCAACCCTACGGACACCCACTTAATCAAGAAAGCAGAATTATGCTTACCATCTACAAAGAAGTCACTAGTATATAAAAAGGACATAAATCTCTTACAAACTAACCGTATGCTTCCTTTAAGCATGTGAGAAAGACAAAGACATTCTTATTAATACTATTAAAAAAGCATGTGATAGTCAAGATAACAGCAAAAAGATTCTTAGATATTCAAAAAATGATTGGTAACACGGATATGAGATATGAAACTTTGCATACAAAGCAAAAAGAGAAGTAGAATTTAAGGTTATCTTTGAAATTAAATAACCAACATCATATACAGTCTTCAAGAAAAATTTATTCCATGTTGCAAGAGAAACCCAAAGATTTCAAATGACAAGAGATGCCATATATTGTCACAAGGTTCTGCCATACACAAGCATGCAACCAAAAGGAATAAATTTTTTTCATTCAAAAAAAAAAAAAAAAAAAAAAAAGCTAAATATGGGAAGAAGAAACTAATAGGCACTCACAGAAGATCGTTTCCCATTCTTCTCTTCATCTAGTAGGTCCCTGATAGGAAAATATGCTGCTTTCTTACAGAGTTCAAGAAGATCTGAACCCGTGTAACCTTCACACAAGCCAGCTAGGCGATCATAGTCAATGTTGTCTTCGACACTCTCACCCTTCAAAACCACCCTCAGTATCTCAGTCCTCTCCCTGCGGTCAGGTATCCCAATCTCAAAAGCCTGAGGAAGACGCCGGAGTATTGCTTCATCAAGTTCTGATGGACGATTAGTAGCTGCAAGAACCATCACTCGAGCATTCTCTAAAGAACAATATAAAATCATCAAAAACTAAGACATCTGACAAAACTGGTTTAACTAAAGAAGACTATGTACAGCTCATTGTTACTACAGATCCTTTTTACAACCAACATTCGACTCGATTCTTTAAAGAGAAAATCACAAGACATAAATGCCTTTAAAGCACATAAACTCACGATCTGTGGTGAATCCATCCCATAAAGCCATGAACTCAGTCTTCATGTTTGTTAATGCTTCATGATCTGTATTTCGCCGCTGTCCCAAGAAACTATCGACCTCATCAATAAATATGATAGCTGGCTGGAGTTTATAAGCCAAGCTAAATACAGCAGCCACTGCAGAAATAATGTTTGAACCAGTAACGATTGACAAATTAAAGCATCACACTTGGTGGAAGACACTTAGACACAACAAAGAAAGAATAAATCTACTTCATCTAAGCACCACACTTGGCAGAAGACACGACTAAGAAAACATAAAATCTACTTCATCTAAGCACCACACATGGCAGAAAACACATTATTAACATCACAAAAAGAGAAAAATTGCAAAAAATTTTAAAATTAAAATCATTAGACAATCTCAAACCTATGTCAGAATCCATTTAGATTAAATTGCAATTAGTTTGACTAAAGTGAAAATCTATAACATTAGAACCAATGATACCTAAAATATTCTCACATAATCCTGTACCAAAAGAAACAGTGTATAAACTGTCTTACTTTTTTTGATAAGTGAATATTTAATTTAAATGGGGTGATTTAACGGAGTCAATGTTTGAACCTAGGACCTTTGGCTCTAATACCAATGTTAAATCACCATTTATCCTAAAAGCTTAAGCTCAAACCGTCTTATTAGTCCTACTATTGTGTTCAGCTCGATTAACCCAAAGGATAGGGACATAAAGCCATGTGTTCTTAGTTGATCTTATCTCACTTCTATCATCAAAGGTCAAACTAAATTTGATTAACTATATGTAATGAGGCCCGTACTTGTGTACTTCTTTCCTCTTACTTATCAAAAAAACAAAAACATGTGGCCCACCTCAAGAAAAAAAAAATTGGAAGGCCACAAATACTTTATGTAATTATATATGTTTGGAAGGGGCATGAAAAAAAATCCTCAAATCCAAGACAGGAAGTATAATTATAATCTTCACTCACCAAGTTTTTGTGCATCACCGAACCATTTGCTCATCAGATTTGATATCCTCACATTGATGAAAACAGCTCCAGACTCTTTTGCGATAGCTTTGGCAAGCATGGTCTTTCCAGTACCAGGAGGTCCATATAACAAGACCCCCTTCTGGGGACCCAGAAGCTTCCCGTGGGAGAAAAGGTCAGGCCTTCGTAGTGGGAGAATCACCAGTTCAAATAAAGCTTGCTTGATAGTTTCCAGTCCTCCAATAGAGTCAAATTCCACATCAATGTGGTCAGGATTTATAACATCACAGGCTATGACATCCTGTCAATAAAGAGAGCCATGAGTCAAGCGAGAAAACAATGACAATTCTAACACTTTGTTCCTACATAAATTCTAAGACTTTTATTTTGATAAAAGAGTCTTCTGAAGAATTTGACATAGAACAAATAAGTTAAAACCAGTTCTCTATGTAGATTATAATATATCGCTCAATTTGCTGGAAATGCTAAACAATCTTTTGAAAAGAGGTTAATGGACAAAGAGTCTTCCTAATGCTAGTACTGACACAGACATCACTACCAGCCCGCCTTGTCCACAATAACCATAGTGAACCCTCACAAGGACATGTCTGTTCATTGGAAATTATTTCACAACTAAAAACCCCACACTTTAGTCAAATAAGGGCGTGTTTGGGCATTCCAGAGCATAGTCCTTTGTGCTCTTTTTATAGATTTCACAAAAACCCGTTACCAGGATCAGAGCAATTAAAGATTACTGCAACCTGGAAAGGAAATACCAGCTTCATGAAATCCAAAAGTTGATCCTATGCCGATGGTTTCAATGAGGCACAATTTTTCACTTCAATGGCCCAAGCTGGATGATGGGTTTTTATCTTTAAAAAAATAACTTAATTCCAAACTACAAACCCTTTATCCAAGTTCTGCTAAACCTACTACATTCTATTCTTCATGGTGCTCTTCTATACATTCCCAAAAGGAAAGTCGTTTAGCTGAACAAGGAGGTAAATCCGCTTTTCGGTACTTCTCTCTACAACAAAGAACAGCTCGTTGCTGTTAAGCCTCCCCATAAAGAATGTTCACCATAAAAAAAAAAATAATAAATAATTTTAAAAAAAATCCCAAAAATAAATGAACCACAGAAGGATATTAGCGACACAATTACTCAATCACTCAGTAACCAAAAGAAAAACAACCCCGCGCAAAATTCGATTTTTTTTTTTTTTTTTTTTTCAAATTCCACGGAATTGGGAATTCCAAACCCTAACAAAAATAACCAACCAGAAGAACAAACGGCGCGCGAAACGGTGGCGTTCTGCTGGAATGAATTACGCACCTCGTATGGGTTGGTCTGGATAAGGGGGCGACCCAAGCGCCTGGCGATCTCCTTCTTCTGCTCGACCGCTTTCTTGGCGGCCTCGCGGTTCGGGTCGAGGTGTCGGAGCCCCGCGAACAACACCAAGCAACTCAGAGCCGCGCTCGCCGCATACAGCACCAACTCTTGCAAGAACTTCGTCTCCGACGAGCCCCCCATTTCTCTTTCCTTGTTTCTTCCTTCTGTGTGAAAATTATCGGTTTAGGGTTTTTGGAATTTCGTAGTCGTAGAGAAAAAAAGGCAATCGCTTGGGGATGACGAAACGGTGGACTGTGGATTCTGGTAAGTTCTTATTTTGTCAAAGAAAGAGTTTGGGCTTCATTGTGGGCTTGGTTGGAAATAGAAGGTCTAGTCCAATTCTGTTCAGACGCAATCTGATTGCTTGAGGGAGTGACATGTATACGACCCATATGGACTCATCGGACGGCTAGAGAGATTGGATCATCCGTTGAGAAGTTCTTGGCCCAATTTACCCGTGTCCCTCCTTTTTGGGCTCCACGTATGTGAGTGAGGTTTTTGATAGAATCCCGAACGGGTTCCACGTATTCAGGTTCTTGATACTGAACTAAGATAAATATATATAATACACACTTTTTTTTTTCTTTTTTTTTTTAATATTACACACACTTTTAAATGTATATTCTTTTAATTGAGTGGTGGCCGGCCACCATTTATTTATTTATTTATTTTTTAAAACTTGGGATGAGGACATTTTGGGAAAAAAAAAAAAAAAGTCAGAATGGTCAAATTGCAACAATTTGAAAGTTTGGGGGGTAAAGTGTCACCTTTTAAACATTTGAGTTAAAAGCGCAAATGGATAGATAGTTCAAGGAGTAAAATATATTTTTCCCAAATTGTATAAGAAAACATTGGGAAAAATATAAAAAAGCCCCCCAAACTATCAGCCGTTTTCGATTTAGTCTCCTAATGTTTCAAAAGTGATAAAGTAACCCCCCAAACTATCAAACTATTGCATTTTGGCCACTTCGTTAGTCAAAACCGTCAGTTTGGACGGAAACTGAAAACGACGTCGTTTTGTTGGGGGACTACTTTATCACTTTCTGAACATTAGAGGGCTAAAATGAAAACGGCTGGTAGTTTGAGGGGTTTTTTTATATTTTTCTCCAAAATTTTTTTTTTCATAAAAGAGCATTGTAGTAACTTACCTATAACAAAACAACGTCGTTTTGTAGTTTCCATCCAAACTAACGGTTTTGACTAACGGAGTGGCCAAAATCAAATAGTTTGGTAGTTTGAGGACTATTTTATTACTTTTGGAACATTAGGGGGCTAAATCGAAAACGACTGGTAGTTTGGGAGGCTTTTTTATATTTTTCCCAAAAACATTCTATTTTAAAAAGATTCTTTAATGGCTTTTGAGGGATGTTTCACTGCATCAAAAAACTTTCACTTGTGAACAAAGTATCAAATACTCCATCTAGTCACACAGAGCAATAACATGAAGGGAGAATTTTTATTTTATTTTATTTGGGAGGTGGGGTTCAATCCATTGCTTTACTATGCATTAAGGGGGAGTAAGGGGCCTTTTCTAGTGTGAGCAATAGACGAAAGGGTAAAAGGCAAAAGAAAATCATGGGTTTGGGATAAGGATTGAATTTTAAAAAAATTGAAAAGGGTAATGAAGAAGTCATAATCGATCAAAGATATTGAAATTCAATCTGATTTCCAACTAGTTGCATGAAAATACTGTGTATGCACTTGGCTGATTGTGACAGAAGAAAAAAAAAGCTCCAAATTCTTACCATTATTTATTTACCAAACAAATCAAGAGGTGAGAGGTCTAACCTCTTAGCATTAAAGTCTATTGGTTCATCATAGTTTTGGTTCACTAAAGAAAGTTATGGCACTATAGTTTATAAAATAATGTTATCCGTCACAATTTATTTTATTTTGCTGAAATAACGCTCAATCAACCTTTAATTTATTTTATTTTATTTTTTTATTTTTTTTAAATATAGATGAATTGACAATATTATGTTAACAAAATAAGATAAAAGTATAGTATATAACATTCATTTTAGTTTATATGAATATTAAAGAGACGTCTAGAGTATTACGAACTTTACTAATGGTTGTTGCATTGTTAAGTTAGGCATATCAATTTCACTTACCTCTTGCAAGGGATTACTTCATCTAATAAGGTTAACATGACACTCTCAACTATATTTGGATTAATTCTTATTAAATAAAATAATTCATCGATTAATTTAGAATACCACCTTAATATTGTTGAACAATTACAAAATAAAAATATAACATCTAACATTACTTTTTTTTTTTTTTTCTATATAAAATTGCAAACTAGAAAGCAACCACCCACCATGGGGTATCTTCTTGTTGGCCTAAAAGCAACCCAACCAATATGAATCTGCTTACATCACCTTTACATGCCTTCTAAAGACAATTTAAAATCCCAAAGAATTCTTCCTTACCATACAAAAAGAAAAGAAATGAAAAATGAAGAAATAACTCAGGAACATTTCACTTGAAATTAAGATGATCCTGGTACCTTGTCCGTGACGTGTAGGGTCAGCATTTATTGTAATTTGCCATTGGATCAAATAAATATAGTTAGATTCCACTTCAAGCACCACAGCTTTTGTTAGGCCCACCTGACAGGCAACTAGCTCTCTTCTCTCTCAAAAAAAAAAAAAAAATCCCAAAAAATAAGAAAACAGTGATTCATAATTGAATTCTAACATCATAATCTACGAATGCGTTTTTTTTTTTTTTTTTGGTGATTGTGCGAACGTTGACCCTTGAAGAAGTTCAAAGGAGTTGCTCGTGTTCCTTGCCGGATGCTCCACTTTTCCACGTTTGGAAAAGTAAATTTTTTTTGTAGGAACATCCAACTCAACGCTATGTTCAACCACTTCCAAGTCCTATCACCCCTACCTAGATCTCTATCTCTCTCTTTTTGAGAGAGAGAGAGGGGAGTCAACGAGGAGGATTTGCCTTACTAGCCGAACATGTGTTCAAATGCAATCGAGCTATAGTTGGAAAATTGCTTTTGTACTACACACATTCGGTCTTGTATGTACTACTTCTTTGCAGTACATGCAAGGGCCTGCTCCTGGTAAGCCGGTGATGGCTTTTAATGGTTATCGAAAAGATATAAATATAAGTACAGGATCTTTCTGCAAATGGGTGTCATTTAACCTTGCCCTGACTTGATTTCTGGCCTGAATTCGAGAGACCCACTTGGGGATTTGTGCGGGTTTTCACGGTTTTCGATGTGGTGCTTTTTAACACTTCTTTGCTTGAATTTGAAGACCCAATTGGGTCTTGTGGGCACGGTTTTGTTATTTGTAAGGCTACTCTGAGTCAACGCTCAGGCACACGAATACCCCATCTGGTGGTTTGTAGTTTTTCGTTTCGTGTGGAGGTTTTCAAAGTGTATAGATCGACGAAGGTGACAAAAACTCATCATTTGTCTCTATTTTAGTTCTGCAGAAAATTCTTGTTTTAATATATCGAAGTAGATTTCAAAGAAAGAGTTTTGAGGCCTTATAATCTCTCCAAAGTTCTGGCCTTTTTGTACTTGAGCAACGAAGAAGAACTCTTGAGGTAAGATCATTTATGCGTATATTATTGAATGTATCCTCATCAAGTTGGGATTATGAAATTAAGATTTCTTGATAATTGTATTGGACTAGGTGGAAGATTTTGATCTTCAAATGGGAAACACGAACAGAGAAGAATTAAATGAGATTGAGAAATCTGAGAGAGTTGACATCGAAGAGATTCGAGAAGCGCCAGATGACGAGAAGAGAATTGCACCATGGCAGAGACAGATAACAATTCGGGGACTTATAGCTAGCTTAGCTATTGGGATCATTTATAGTGTGATAGTGATGAAGCTGAATCTCACAACCGGGCTAGTCCCCAACCTCAATGTCTCAGCTGCTCTCCTCGCCTTTGTATTCATCAGGACATGGACTACTCTGCTTGAGAAGGCCGGAATTGTATCAATGCCATTCACTCGACAGGAGAATACTATAATTCAGACCTGTGCAGTTGCATGTTATAGCATTGCTGTTGGAGGTTGGAGATTTTGATCCTTTTTTCTTTTTGTGTGTGTGTGGAGTGAAAAAGGTTTTCCCTTTTGTTAATTTAGATGTTTTACAAAATACTATTGCATGTATTTTTATTTAATCAAATTAATGGGTTTGCAGGTGGTTTTGGGTCTTATCTGTTGGGTTTGAATAGGAAGACATATGAGCAAGCAGGGATTGATACAGAGGGAAATACTCCTGGGAGCACCAAGGAGCCTGGGATTGGTTGGATGACTGGTTTCCTCTTTGTAAGCAGTTTTGTTGGGCTGTTGGCATTGGTTCCTCTTAGAAAGGTATGCTTTGTGTCTTCTTTGGTGCTTTGGTGTTTAGTTAATTATTCAAATGTTTGATGTCCTCCAAGTCTAGGTAATTCTATTTTGTCATTTTGGTTCATGATATTCTCAATTTCTGCCAAGTATTTTTTTGTTTCTTGTCTTTTGAGATTTGAAATGGTTTGGTCTTGAAATTTGTGTTCTTCTGCAGATCATGATAATAGACTACAAATTAACTTATCCAAGTGGAACGGCTACTGCTATTCTTATTAACGGATTCCATACACCTAAAGGAGACAAGATGGCCACGTACGCATGTATTTCTGTGATTCTGTCTTTCAGATTAAATCAAAACTAGTTGAATATGAAACAACTCAAACAACTTTCAATCCTACTTGCAGGAAGCAGGTTCATGGGTTCATGAAATTCTTTTCAATGAGTTTCGTTTGGGCTTTCTTTCAGTGGTTCTATTCGGGTGGAGAGCAATGCGGATTTGCTCAGTTTCCTACATTTGGATTGAAAGCTTGGAAAAATTCGTGCGTTCTTTACATCTTTTCTCTGCATTTTGTAGCCTTTTCTGAGAGTTATTATCTTTGATATATTATTAATTAATGAAGTTAAAAATTTTTGCAGATTTTACTTTGATTTCAGTATGACTTATATTGGAGCTGGAATGATCTGTTCCCATCTTGTGAACTTGTCTCTGCTTCTTGGTGCTGTGCTCTCTTGGGGAATAATGTGGCCACAGATAAGGGGACTCAAGGGGGAGTGGTTCCCTGAAACTTTATCAGAAAGTAGTATGAAGAGTCTTAATGGTTACAAGGTCTCAAGTCTGGACTCTTTAATGATATTATTCTATAGTGATTGTGAAGTATGAGAAATCCATCCATCTTATCTTCTCCTCATGCATGCTGCAGGTTTTTGTTTCCATATCACTGATCCTTGGAGATGGGCTCTACAATTTTCTCAAGATACTGTATTTCACCGCTACAAACATCCATGCCAGATCGAAGAGGAACCTTAAAACGTGTAAGTGTGTCATGTCTCTGCTGGTGTGCCTAGTTTCCTGCTATACATGTGCATAGCGAATTTAACCCTTAAACTTGCAGCTGCGGATAACCAGAATCATCCTCTTGATGATCTGCGACGAAATGAGGCATTCCTAAGAGAGGGCATTCCTATATGGGTGGCATGTACAGGATATGTAGGCTTCTCCATTGTATCCATCATTGTAATACCGCTCATGTTCCCTGAGTTGAAGTGGTATTACGTAGTTTTTGCGTATGTTCTTGCACCCTCTCTTAGCTTCTGCAATGCTTATGGTGCGGGTTTAACGGACATGAATATGGCCTATAACTATGGGAAAGTGGCTCTTTTTGTGCTTGCTGCGTTGAGTGGAAAAGATAATGGTGTAGTTGCAGGACTTGTTGGTTGTGGTCTGATTAAATCCATAGTTTCCATCTCTTCCGATTTGATGCACGATTTCAAGACGGGCCATCTCACTTTCACTTCGCCTCGATCAATGCTTGTAAGCCAGGCTATTGGGACAGCTATAGGCTGCGTGGTAGCTCCTCTCACATTCTTTCTTTTCTACAAAGCTTTTGATGTCGGGAACCCGGATGGCGAGTACAAAGCCCCTTATGCCATCATTTACCGGAACATGGCAATTCTAGGTGTTGAAGGCTTCTCTGCGCTGCCCCACCATTGCTTGCAACTCTGTTATGGGTTTTTTGCCTTTGCCATAGCAGCCAACTTGCTGAGAGATCTTCTCCCTAAGAATATGGGGAAATGGATTCCACTTCCAATGGCTATGGCTGTGCCTTTCCTTGTTGGTGCTTACTTTGCAATTGATATGTGTGTGGGGAGTTTGATTGTGTTTGCATGGCACAAGATAGATGCCAATAACGCCAGTTTGATGCTTCCTGCAGTTGCTTCTGGTTTGATATGTGGGGATGGATTATGGATTCTCCCTTCCTCAATCCTTGCTTTGGCAAAGGTACGCCCTCCCATCTGCATGAGCTTCTTTCCCTCCAAGAAGAATTTCTGAGAGAGAGGATAAACGGTAGGCAATCTCAAATCTTATTGCAGGCATAATTTGATGCAAGTCTTAGACTAGCATAGGACTCATAGAGAAGCTTCCTCTTTCACTCTATATGTAACAATGCAGCATCTTCCATAATTGTACCAGAGCTGCAATAGGATTATTATATATGTACATGAGCTTGAGTGCTGGGGAGCATTAATGGTCAGTGATCATAATGTAAACAAATAAGTTGTATTCTATATGAAATAACTCCCAATTTAAGCTCCTCACTTTTGTGTTTGACCTAAATGAGTTTTGGGTGTCTTCCTCTTCTTGACTGCTGTGAGTTTCGTTTACCATCATGGTGATGGTTCTATGATATTTCAATTTCTCAAATCTTTAGTATATTTATTCAAACAATGAATTCAAATTATGATATTATTTTGAATATTCTAAGAATTTCTCATCCAAAGACAACTAAGTATAAAGCTTTTCAGTCCCAAAGAGAAAAAGTAAAAACCAGAGAGAATTATATGTGATTTATGGATGGCATAGTTGGTTAATGGACCACTTCACCAACTAAGCATAAAAATATTTTCTCCCTTATATGATGTGATGGTGCCAAAGGTGGATAAAAAGAGCGAAGATCTTCCGTTTGTTAATGCTTTTTAGATGATGCGTTTTGTTTGAAAGTTGTTATTGTGTTTGTTTTAACCACAGAAAATAAAAGCAAAAAAGGAGAATGTTTTAACAAACAAAGCGAGAATTGCTTATTCTTTAAGCAACTATTCTACTTGAAATGCAGTAACTTTGTCATGTGGGCATTCTGTGCACCACACAATTTTCCAAAGGGCTATAACACAGCAGCCATGGACCAAACAAAGGGAGAGAATCATGTTCTTTAAGCAATCCCATTGACAGAAATCCGCATAAATTGACATCATCAAAAAGTATTCATGATTGCTGACATCCTACACCCTTAAAAGGTGATGGCCCTTTCAGGGGTTTAGGAGCTAAAAATTGTGTTAATTTTAAATTATTAAAAGATACGAGGCAACTGATTCCCATATTTTTAATTAAGCAAATAATCATGGTCGTCGTTTTACTCACAAAAAAGATAAAACACCTTCAAAAAAGTAGTGAATGTTCCACTTCTTCTTGTCTGACATCGCATAATTATATGACTACAAGCTAATAGGCACCTAATTCAGCTGAGAAAGGCGATCGAAGCACAAAATATTCAAAGTAAGTTTACATCTTTTTTATATCACATCAGAATATATATTTTAAATAATAAAAAAAAAATACCCTATAAAAAGTATTATCAAACGGATCAGTAATCACTTTGCCTGAGTCATAAGCAAATGTTTTCGACAAAAATACCCAACCTTTTTTTGTTTTTTGTTTTTTTTTTTTAATTTTTTTAATCAAATAAGAAAAAGGGTGCATAAGGTAGGTCGTTCCCATTTTTTATCCGAATGGAATAAATAATGAGAGACCAGTTGGGAATGCTTCCAAACTCAAGGTTGGAAGCTGCCCATCGAACTACATAATGTACACCGTTAAGAATATTATGTTAGGATTATTTATTTTCTTAGGTATTCTAGGTAATTAGGTTTACATTTCTTTAGTCTACTAGGTTACGTGCCTATCACTCAGGTTAATATAGTGTCTGTGTTATTAACCTATATATATAAAAGCCCCTTATGTACATTATGTGTGATTCAATATACAACCTTATTCTTAATATAGTATCAGAGCACAGGTTCTAAATCACCTTTAAATATTTTTTTTCGCATCCCATATTATTTTTCTAGTGGTAATAAAGTGCACTACAAATAAGGAAAATACCAAAAGAAAACAGAAAAGCAAGAGTACAGTGTTGAAAAGCTACCAAAATACCAACTTGTTAATTATTGAAAAAACAATATTTAGACCCTAATGCAATCACCTAGAGAAAATGACTATGTGATGTGCAGCAATAGTAACAAATTAAAAACATGCAGCACAATATATCATAATTAACAAACACATCAAACGTAAAAATAAACATTCACCAAATCAAAAGTAAAACCGCTCCGAATCAACCAAACCTTGAAAATCAATGCTAAAAATAATCTAAATACTAGGCAAAACTTACTTACAACGGTTCAAACAATTTTTTTTTTTTTTTGCATTTCCTTACCGACCTACCAGTGAACTTCAAACACTTTTAAGCATTAATTCAGCAGCCCACGCTGTTGATGGCTACCGATGCTGTTGAGGATAGCTTTCTGCAGTGGTCCTATGACTCGCACCAGGAGAAGTCAATGGGTAGAAGTTAGGCAAGATGGATACCCCCACCAAAACTCGTAAAATGTGAATCTATGAAGTGATAATGATGATGTCTTGAAACTTGTGTCAACGGCTACGCAAAGCTAGCAAGCGATGTGGCTCTTGTACATATCATGCAGACGAGACATAGTTGTCTACTATATACAACGCCACGGATATGTTCGATGTCATACTCAAGGAAGAGGGACTGAAAACACTAAAAAGGAGTTGGGAAAAAAAGAAAAGAAAAATAAATAAATAAATAATGATGTTACTATTCTTACCCATTTATCAATTGATTGATATAATGTGTTTTAAGTGTTAAGGAACTAATAGAGTCTGTTTTGAATTCACTCTTTGAATTTAAACAAATTCGAACCACTTTCAAGCATTATCTTTATCTTTAGCATTATTTCTAGCATTATCCTTATAGTTATTTTTATCCCTTCTCTTTTAGTGTTATAGTTGTATTTGTTTGTATCAAGTTTGGATTTGTCAAACTTGATTACAATTGTTATGCTTTGCCTATATATACAATGAGAACGAAGTTGAGACTTCATTCCGCCAAAAGCAAGTTTACTCTACTTTCTTTTATGGTATCAGGCCTATCAGTGGCTTACAATGTTAATCGCTACAAAAATAAAAGTGTAAATATGAATATGATGTTAATTGCCTAAAACCCCTTGTTGTTGTTATAAAGGGCTTAGATGTGGTCCAATACAATAGTAAAACCAAATTCCGAATCAGCCCGAAAATTTTGACAATGAACAAAATTCAACTCAGCTCGAAATCCATTTTTCGATTCCAACCCCCTTTGAGTTGGAATTCGAAACCCAACCCCATTCCTACCCAAAGGAGTAGGTAACCAACCCTAATTGAATTGATGAGAATCCGTAGTGAATCCCAGAATCCTTTTGTAAGGCGATGAATTAAGACACGTATTAAATGGTTCACCAGGCAAGCCCGCTTCACCCCAATATTCACTGCATTTATTGGACCGGCAGCAGGGCTGTGCAACATGATCGCTGTACAGCAGGCCCAAAGAATCTCATGGATCGTGACATTCATGCATTGGGCATAGCCACACTTTACCTACTTTTGGTGCATCGATGAGGGAATTTTAGGGGATAAATGAAGAAGAGATCCCTTTATTAAAAAAATCAAAGAAAAATAAAAATAAAAATTATTAACACTTCATTTTTTCTTGAGACTAATAGTTTTGGTGATAAAATATGGATTTTTTTTTTTTTTATTCAAAGCGGGAGATGGGGAAAAGAGAAAATGATAAAAATATGAATTACCCAACCATATATTCCGACACGTGAGTCTTATATTAACTTTATGATAATTGCAATCTTTTTTTTTTTTTTTTTATGAATGAATTTTCATTAACCATGAAAAAAGATAAATACAACACACTCCAAGAAACAACAAGCATCCTCATACACCCTCTATACTAATACAACACGACTCAAATATACAAACACTTGAAGCAATATAAAAAGCACCAAACATCAGCACCCTTCAATTGCAATAGAAAGCTCCAACCAGAACACAAGAATCTTGAACTCAACAACCAACATGCCACCAAAGTCTTCGTCTTCCGCCTATAAAATTGTTAATTTTATCGCTATAACCGCACTGAGGCAAACAAGCCTGAGGGATATGGCCAGTATGACCCATAGATGATCATGATAGAGCCGTGGGGTCATATAGCTCAAACATCTCACCAATAGTCTCAACGCTTTTGGGATCCTCACCTCCTTTTTTTTATCAGCATCCAATATTCGCAATAGGGCCAAGCCGCTATAACCAAATATTTTGGTATCACTCCTACTTGTATTTTACCTTTTAGTATCTAAACAACGGCAAGGATCCTGCAATGTAATTTTTTTTTTTTTTTTTTTTAAATAAAAAAAAGTGCAGTCGAGAGAGATTAATTATAGCTATTATACTTAGACGTGACTATAATAACACTTAAACCGTTAAAAAATGATTAAACAGTAAAAACTAGGAGTGTTTCTTTAACTAGACCTAATCCCAGCAAGACATGAATTCTATTAATGTTTGCAAAATGAAATAAAAAAGAAAATCAACCGTTGAAAAGTACATCATGATACACCCGTGCAGTCAAAAAAGTACAAACAAATGAAAGGCTGCTTTACACGTACCTACCTTGTGAGACGCAATTGCCCTTCAGTTCTCCACCTACCATATCCTCCTCTGTAATTGAATCAAACATGAAGGGCATTTTGGCATCCTCAGGATCCTGGACTATAAATTCATGGTCACCATTGCCCTTTCTGTCAGCTCGACAGATTTTGACAATAACAAGGAGAGACTGTTACAACCTTGATCTCACACTCTTCTCTCTAGTTGGTAAGGTAGATGCTGCACCATCTGTGATTTCAATTCAGAATCTCTTTTTTGATCCTTTCTATGATTTTTATAGATAAATTTTCAATTTTTTTTTTTTTGGGTGAAATTTGATGGGTTGTCTTTAATTTTTTTTGTTGGGTGTTTTTGTGATTGGTATTAGCTCTTCTATCGGTTTCTTTAGATCCATCCCACGTGGAAATTATTTGGATTTGGTTTGAAACTATTTATGGGTTTTTGAGTTTTGGTGTTTTTGTTGCTTGTATCAGTGAAAAATGGCTTCAGATCCGAAGGTTCACGTTTTTGAAGAAGTGGCTAAGCACAACAGCACCAAAGATTGTTGGCTTATTATTTCTGGGAAGGTCAGATCTTTATCATGAACTTATTATATTACACTTTTATGGGGATATCGTATGTTATGACTACTTATGAAGAGAATCGATCCTTTTCTTTTGGTCATTTTAAAGTTTAAACTGCCTTGTTTATGAGAAAAAGTGCTGGAAAATGAATCAAATTGACAATCAGTAACAGATGTTGTCTTATATGAACTAGTTGACCGTCTTTTACTTCATTGTGTCTTATTTCTCCTTGCCTGAATTTTGGTGCACTTGGTCCTTTGCATATCTGAAGAAATCTGAACGGCCTACGACCATGAATTCCCTTGCAATTTGTTGTGTTTTTCAGGATCCTTCTAATTGCAGTAGAATTCTTATTAGCTGACCTACGGGTTATCTAGCTCAATTGCAATGCGGATTCTGCGATTTTCTAACTCTTCATGGCCGAAGGGGCTACCTTTTGCTATTTATTCTTTTCCTTGTTCATCTCTTTTTCTGGGTGCTGCTTATATGAACTAGTTGGTTTAACTGTGCCTTATAGACAAAAAGATTACCTGTAGTCTGTGGTTGAAAACTTTAACTTGATACACGCACGATGAGGCAAGCCTGTGCCATATTGTTTAGAAAAGTAAGAAAAGAACTATCTGCTTCGTTGAAAAAACATTTTACATATGTATTACATGACATCATGTGAAGCTGGGTTGGGACATGTCTTAAAGAAAAATCTGCTGACAACGAAATTGGCCTACAATGAAAGCGATATTTTTTTTCATCTTTCTATTTCTTTGTTGTATTGTGAATTGTAATGTTTATCCTATTGACAAAAGTGTCATCTTTCATTTTAGGTGTATGATGTAACCTCATTCATGGATGATCATCCCGGAGGTGATGAAGTCCTCTTATCTGCAACAGGTAAGACTATATATTGCTACTTTCTCATGGAAGATAGTGACCATGATCCTCAATGAATACCATGTAAAGGATAATTTATGTCTGAGATGTTGCAGGGAAGGATGCGACAAATGATTTTGAAGATGTGGGGCACAGTGATTCTGCTAGAGAGATGATGGACAAATACTGCATTGGTAAGATTGATGCATCCACTGTTCCGGCAAGAAGGAATTATCTTCCACCCCCTCAAGCTCCTTACAGTCATGATAAGCCCCCAGAGTTTTTGATTAAGGTTTTGCAGTTTCTCGTTCCCCTATTGATCTTGGGTTTAGCCTTTGCTGTCCGACACTTCACCAAGAAAGAGTAGTAGTTCTGTTTACAGTGTACCCCTCTGAAGGGTGAGTCATTGTCCACATTTTGAGCAATTGAAAGAGACAGTTGCTTTCTCGTACGTGTTTCAATTTCTCTGTGATTTGTCTGTGTCAGCGTTGAGCAGTTGTGTTAGTGATCTGAACTATGTTGAACTTCATTGGATGATATGAGCAAGAGCGGTGGCTGTTTTCAGTCTTCGGCAATTCTATAGTTTTCACACCATAAATCACACTATGATAAAGTGACATGAGTTAGTAGCCCTTATCAATCTTGTTCAAAAGAGTAATGTCACTGGCACTCGTTTTACACCGCCTGAAGAAGTGTGTTTTTAAGTGGATTTTTGAGCGTCTTAAAAAAACCACTTAAAACACCTTATGTCACCGGATCTGAAGAGTAGCATTACTCTTGTTGAAAAAATAAACTAAAATTAAGGGATACTAGTCCTGCAGCCACCTTAGCACAGTGTGATTTTGGTGCGAATAATGGCATTATTCTTTTCTCAATGTTGTTTCATTTATGTTATGTTTTAGGCTAAAGGTCTATTTTGGATTGCGTTAAAAAGTACTTTTAGTATATAAAGAGTCATGCAAAGCACAAAAAAGTCCGTTCGGTAAAAAAACTCAAAAAATACTTCTTTTGACTTTTTTATTTAAAAAAAAAGTCAAAGCGTACTTTTGATAAAAAGCTTAAAACTAAAATGTTTTACTAGTGAAAGGGCAAAAGTTAAATTTTCACTTATAATAATAGCTCGTTATCGGTTTATTTAAAAAAGAAGAATAAGAAGCTATGATAAGAAGGCAAAACTACTTTCAAATAGTATCAATAGCAGTATGTTTTTAGGGCAAGTGATTTCCCATTGAGAAACCAGAAAAATTTGTCTTCAACCACTCTTGAGCAAGTTCATGTGCAAGGTGAAAGGCTAAATCTTGAGAGCTAAGCTAAGACTTCAGAGAAGAAACAACTTTATGTTTGTTGCCGCTTGTTGCATTAACTAAATATTATGCATTTTCTTCAAAGTATAATTTGACCAAAGTGTCATTTTGGGTCGAATATTTACTTTTTAGAAATCAAACAGGTTCTTCCCCCTTTCTCTCTTTTCAATGGCCATTTTCATTTTGTGAGAATTTTTTTTCTTGGACTTCATAGAAAATTTACAAGTATCCACCTAATTGTATGCGTGGAGGAGAGAAGAAGATGTCCAGAAAATGAGTGAAAACGAAGAAAAATATTGTAATAGTGTATCATTTTGACAAGCTCAACAACTTGTTTGTTCAATTTTTTGGCAAGTCCTGTTCTAGATTTTCAAAATACTCAAAAGCAATTAACCAACTACAAAGCGCAGACTTTCCAAGTATATTTAACTCCATAATTAATTTTCAAATCCCACTTGATGGTGGTTAGAGGCAGAAGTAAGTGGGAGAAGATGAAGACGAAGAAGAAAAGCACAGAAACGAGATTTAAGAAAAAGTTGAAGCGAACTTTGTAGATTTAGGAGAGAAACTGTACAAAAAAAAATGTCTTCTTATTTTTCCTGTTTAGTTTCCTTTGGTTTTCTATAGGATTTTCTTTAGAACAAATCAGAGGCTTATTTCCTTCCCCTCAAGTTTCCTGAGAAACCATTTTAGCCTTTAGAAATAGGAAGCCTCTTTTAGGCTTTAATTAGGTGGAGGAAGAAGATCACCATTTTAAGATGGTTAACTAACATTAGCTCCATTTAAAAATAGAATAAAAGGAGAGGCTCTTAATAGCGGCAAGCACTTCTTTTCCGGCTGTTAATGCTTTGGTCAATAATAGAATGCAGACTTTTCCACCCACCAAACCTCCATGCCCTCTGGCTGCACATGTGCTCCAAAAGGCAAGAAATATGCAGCATCCACACAAATTTATTTCTATGCAGACCTCAGCAGTCTTGACCAGGAGGGAGTTGGTGATGTGTTGGGAAGCCATTTGACTTTTTTCCATTCAAAGATATTTGCCGAATTCCAGATTGGCTTTGTGCACACTCCTTTCATCCTGCTGCCGCCACCGCGGCGTGAAAGCTCTGAATTCCATTTCTTTATTGCAATTCAATGCCCTTCAATTACCATCAAGAGTGATGGTTTAATAGCTCAAAAAAAATTTCAAGTAGTTAAATAAGTACAAAGATGTGGGTTTGAATTTCGGCAATAGAGAATTTTCATGCCTAATTAATATAAACTACATTGGTTCTCATTAATGCCTTAGTGAGGCGGACAATTAAGCTATGACTCGGCTGATCTTGAGGGTGCACCTGCGGTTTCTGCTGTCTAGGTCCCTCCTCAGCAGTCAATCCCCTGCGGATTGGTCATGCCCAGGTATAATAGCTACAAATAGTCTTCCCCTCCAACCTTTTTTAATTAGAAAAAATAAAAAATAAAATATGCCCTTCAATTGTTACGAAAAATTAAAGATATTTTTCTAACCTCAACATAGGCCCTAGCCCAAACTTTCAAAGCTAGTTGCGATAATAATAAAAATAAAAAATAAAAAATAAAAAACAAAAAACCCTATTTATGGGGATCACATTATCAAATTCTTTCCTTAGGAGGCTCAGAAAAAGGGGTGCATACAATGTAATGTAATACATCTAAATAATTCATCTATTAAATGTTTGCCACCATCACTAAACGGAGCCTTGAAAGTGAGTGAGCAATGTAACTTCCCCACTTGGATCCTCTACAGCACACCTCGGGTGCTTGTTTTCATGCAGAGCCTAAAAATACTTTTATCAAGATTCCAGAGAGAATCGCAGTCAAATAAATAAGTAGAAAATTTTGGGCAGCCATCAGAAGGATGTCTCAATCTTGTCATGGAGGTTCACCACCAAGTCGTGCGCATCATCTAGGAGCTTCCACACATCAAGATGCCCCGCCATGCTATTACACTCCCTTATAATCTCATCCATGCTGCTATACCTCTCAATAATCAACTTCCTCTTTTGCAATACAGAAGCTGCAATTGCATAAAGTAATAGCTCATCTGTAGGCGGGGCTCTCTGCCTTATCCTGCCCCATGCAGACTTAGCAATTCCAGCCCTGATAGCCGCCTGATCTGCCCACATTACCTCCCAAAGGCAAATGGTCTGTTCAAATGTTAATTCCCTCCTAAATAGTACGACCACCATCCTATAAACGAAAAAACAATCCTCAGCCTGGAGCTTCTCTAAGTGCCTGTAAAGATGAGAGTCCTTGCACTTGATAATCTTTGAAACAATGTTAAGTTGCCTTCGGATTCCCACCTCATCAAGCCTAAAATTATGCCGAGCCTTCCTCATGAAACCTACAAAACACCAGAATGCCTCATGATCCTCTGACATCACTGCAAGTATTGGAGAGAGAAGATCACTCATGCCCTGGCAGTAGCCAATTTCAGGGTCATACAGTGCATATGCTTCAAGAATAGCAACCAGTCGAGCAGCATGGAAAATCCTGCTTGGCTCTAGGTGATCATAATCCTTTAGCCCCACAGCCTCTGCTGAACGGCGTGCCCTGCCCTCGGAGATTGCAGCTTGAGATGGGGACCAAGGTATCCACTCTGAATTGGCACGTACAGCATCAAGGCGGATGATCCGCTGCCATGAGGAAAAATCTTCATTATTGTGGAGTTTTGAAGAGACCTCTGTCATCGAGGGAGAAGAATCCTCCTTGGAAGTCATGTCAGGATCATTCTCTTCCGTTCCTTCCATTGAGGGGAAAGTCTGACTCACTTCAGGTTCTTCAGAGGAGTCCGAGTCTGATGAGTCAGTGTCTAGTGTCGAGGCATCAGCAATTGGGATTTGCCTTGCACTATCATCTCCCAACCGTGCACTAGAGTGTCCGTCAGAGTATTCAATATCAGGGCTCCTTTCCTCACTAGAAAGGGACTCCCTGGCACTAACCACATCTTCAGAGCTAGGAGAATCTGTATCTTGAGTGAGAGTCCCACTGTACCCATCACAGCTGATTCTACCAACTTCATTCAAATTAAAGCCCTCTTTGCTATGTTTTAGAAGTCGTCGGCATCGTCTCCGAAGTTTATCATATTCCTTTCTGCATCCAAAGATTGTCACAGAATCACTGTGAAGGTTAGATGCCCAAGGAGAAGAAAATAAAAATCATCAGGCAGTGAAAAACTCACGCTTATCCATGTTACAATATAGTAATTGTAAATAATAAATCAAACTTCTAAAACAAAGTTGTTCCGTACCTTTTCTGAGTTCTTATATTATCTCTTTCTTCTTTTGAGCTGTTCAAATCATAGCTGTTGAAATAGAGAATTTCAGTCAACATTTACATGCACCATTTAGATACAAAGGCAACACAAATATAAACAATGGTGAATCAGTGCAGCACATCTAAAGAGGGACAAGACAGTCAAATGATGGTAAGTGACACATACTATAGTGGAAAGAACAAAATGTTCAAGTAAATGAATTCTTACGCCAATAATTTCAGAAACTCGTAACTGTAGTTAGGATAGGAAATAAACAGAAGTTTGAAAATTTTGACTAGTTATTGAACTTTTAACTCATAGAAATGTAATCATTTTTGAACCAGTATGGCTCATTAGCTCATTATGATACCAATTAATGCAGTCAATTCAATTGTCCATCGAATCCTAGAACTTTTAACTCTTCTTGAGTGTTTAATCAAGCAAACCTTAAGTTCTTAAGAGAACCTTTAAGCCAAAGACTAAATTTCTATTGACAATATAAAGTCAAGCTGTCTTAAAAAATTGTCATAATCTCTACTTCTAAGAGGATTGAATCCCACCTAGGATCATTTTTTTTTATAACTATAATGACATAATCCAACCTAGTATCATTAAATCATACCGCTTAACTAAATCTAATCCTTTTTGATAAGTAATCGAATTTCATTAAAACAAATCTAATCCTTCAATCCTTTTTGAATCCCACCTTAACTAAATCTAATCCTGACCATACACATCAGCTTAAATTAAAAATAAAAAATAAAAATAAAAAGGACCAAAAAAACCTTAAAAACCAAGCTAAACTTGCACAAATGATACTTCTAAACAACTGCTACAACACTGTGAACAAAAATTATTATTTTGTACTGCATCACTTTTAGAAGATCGTTTGAAATTTTAAAATTGTTACTTCATTTATTGATAGACACAACTTTCAATCATAAACATAGGTTGCGTATCCAAAACACAAGAACTGGACTTCAACTGATTGAAAATACAGCCACGATGGATTTAAACACAAATTAAAGTACCTGGCCTTCAAAGTAACTTCAGTAACCCAATTACTTAAGATAAGCAACCACAAAGAACTTCAAAAAACAAGAAAACCCAAGAAAAAAAAAAGGGATAGTAGCTCATGAAAATGGAAAGACTTTGTGTTTTAGTCTCCAAAGTAGCTGTAGCATAGGAAAATGAAGGGGTAGTGATTGAGCAAGATGAGAGCACATAGATTCATAGGGATTCCTGCAGCAGCATGCACATGGAAGGTCAAAACTTATGCATCAGCCACTCCAATAATCATCCAAACTAAAGGAGGAAAAGGCCATCAAAATTCTCCAAAAGGTGTTGCCAAGACCAAAGACCAAAGTTCAGACTACGAGAAATGGAGTTGGTGATGTTTAATAATTAGATTAGATAACAAGCTCCATCACACCATACAGGAGAGTAGTAATAGAAACAATACTTTTTTTCTCCACATGAGAGAGAGAGAGAGAGAGAGAGAGAGAGAGAGAGAGGTTGGGCATACTTACACTCCTAAGAGGAAAGGCCAAACATCTGCCCTAATACTTGGATCAACACCCTGCACCAGAAATTAGCTAGATAAATCATCCATAATAGAAACACAGAAACATTAGATACTTCAAACTCCATATTGTTGAGTGGAGCAAAGATATAGGATGAATGAGAAGAATGGTAACTCACTCCACTGCGAACTTTTTTCAAAAACTTAACTCCACCATCACGGAACTTCCCATCTGGTGTAAACAAACTTCTCCATTGCTGAGGTGAAAGGGCATGTTTTCTTTTCCTGCGTGACCATGGTGACTTGAGCCGACCCCTGAAAATGAAAGAATGACAAAGATTAATCATCGAAACAAAAGAGAATCAGCACTGATACGAAAACAAAAGTAGCGAACTATCACATAAAAAATAAAAAAGGATGGTTATACAATAGTTTGATTTTCCAGGCAAAAATATATCATAATGAGTGATCATGATGAGATGACCAAATTTGGATCGTATTGAACAAAATCTACCACATGAAGTATCCTAGTTCCAAGTGCTAGAATCCAACTTGCACAAATAAAGCGCTCATGTTATGGCAAAATGAAACAAAACTATTTTGGTAAGATTAAAAAAAGAAAAAAAGAAAAAAAAGACTCATTGAGTTCCAATGAGACATTCCCTAAGGTATGGCTACTCAAATCCCAAATACTTCGAATTGGCTACTCAGCACATTTCCACCAATAAATATTTTGCCTATCATAGATTAAAACCACGCAATGCAATCAGTTTCGCAGCTAGATCTTTTCTTTGAAACGTATGAGAGACGGCACAACCAGGCAGGAAAAGATGTATTTCATACAGATCTTGATAAATTGATAATCACATTCAGTCCAAACATTTTTGACTTTCGATTCAGAACCGCAAAAATATCAATGCAGTTTATAAGCCACTGCAGTGTTTCTATTTGGCCGCACAGAGTGCAAAGTGCAAACCATGTACAAGTCATTTACTCAAAAAAAAAAAAAGGCGCCGATACAGAAAAATCACAAGTATCACCATTATGAATGAATCCATTTGGCAACAATCCGATTCAACTATTTTCCAAACCAAGAAGAAAGAATCTAAAAAATATTTTTTTTAAAAAAATGAATAAAAAAAATCTAAGAAAATTAAGGAACAAAATGCGAGTGGACTAAGTGATTCAGAAGAGGAATTTAACTTTAAAAACAACAAAAAGAACCGCTAAAACAAGTAGATTGAGCTAACGATTTGTACTGAAAACACGATTTCGAGCTGTCGAGATCGAGATCTGAAGCGAAACAGTGAACTCTACAGAAATCTGAGCTCAATCAAAGAAATCACAGAAACTGAGAGCTAAAAACGAAACTTAGAGAAAGAGAGTTAAAGAAGAAGCTAGAGAGAGAGAGAGAGAGGGAAAGACTCACCGATCAGAGGAAGAACAAGAAGCCGGTGAGGAAGAAGCAACAACGAACAGAACCGAACGCAAATGAATCCACGATGAAGAAGGAGAGGAATTCGACTTCGAATTGGAATTCGAAGACGATGACGACGAAGTGTGACTTCGTCTCAGAGCTTTCATCTATTTCAACACTCACAAATCTCTACTCTCTCACTTTCTCAAATTTCATCTATCTAGGGTTTCGCTGCTATAGCTAGTATCCGTCAGAGTGGAATTGTTTTTTTCTCTCTTTGACTAGGCATTTACCTACGCGCAGTGAAAACTATTGCGGCGACCAAGGCCAGCCCCGCCAGCGCCGTGAAAACCACCGCCGCATCCCTCCCCGCCACACGCGCCATCATCCCGACGCCGCCGCCGCCCCCGCCGCCGCCGGAAATGGTGGGACTCTTGTTCTTGGTGGAGGGGAACATAGACGAAGCAGGATGTCAGAATTACCGAAATGCCCTTCTCCTCCTCCTCCTGCTCCTTCTTCTGGTTCCGAAGGAATTTCGAGGTCTTAAAGAAGACTGAAAGTGAGAGCGAAATGCTTTTGGTTTAGCTTTGGCTTTTGCTTTCTCTTTCTTCTTATAGAAGCCTTTCCTTTTGTTTGTCTCTCCCTAGACTCTATAAAGGGGCTGCGTTTCCCTACGACCTACTACTGGCTTTAGGAACTTTTCAAACGACGCCGTTGTTGTTGGTTTCTGCTTTCTTGGCCTATTTAGTGTTAATTCGATCATGTGAGGATTAATTATGCTGGTTTGAGTTTTGGTTAGGTCAGATGGGTGTGATTTGAATATTTAATGCGTAATTCACCCAATCACTTCGGGAATAGGATTCTCCCAACAAAAATCAATTTATCCTTAATATTTTATTCAGTTGTTTATTAGTATCACCTTATTTAAAAATTTTAAATAATATAATAACATATTTAATATAGTTAGTTATAAAACTGTAATATAACCGAAATATATGACAATAAAAATTAACTCTTAAATTAATATTTTTAAAAAATATCAGTAACTAATTTTTATTGCTGCGTCATCTTAATTGTATATCAATTTACTAAATAGCATGAGAAGCCCTTTTATAAGAATGTGGTATAAAACTTTATTTTATAGCCTTCAATATAAATTTGATACATTAAGTAAAAATATCAAATACAATGAAAATGAAAATAATGTGTCTTTAATTCAAATAAATCTCATAGACTTTTATTATACGTTCTAACCCAACGTCCACCACCTACCACCAAACCCTCCCTCCGAGCCCTTAACAGCATAAACCAACAAAGATGGTGGTTCTAGTAATTTTATCTATAAGGTATTTTGTCAAGAGAAATAAAATTATTTGGTGTGAAAAATTATATTAATTTTTTATGTTTCGTGTTAAAGTGTTCGTTTCATATTGGGGGGTACAAAATACTCAATTTATACCGGATTAAAGTTATTCTCAAATAGTATTACTCGAGGAACAGTTCAAATGCTCGGGTTTATTCCTGCGTTAAACGGATATAATATTGTAATTAAGTGTTTATGTGAAAGCTCTTTAATAAGGAAATTCATAATAAATAAAAAAAATGTAGTATATAATATCTAAAAATATTGTATTGTGGAAATGAAACTTGGTCAGAATGATTTACCTATCAAAATGATTTGTTTGGGTCAACCAAAATTTAATTCCAAGTTCGATACGCGTCAATGTGGGGTCCAAGTATAAGTTTAGATGCAGAACTTTGTCAAAGTGGACCTAAAACTCAACTGAAAATTAAAGATAATGTTTTTATATTTACAGACTGCTTAATTAAATTAAATGCGCACTAATGTTGGGATTCTTTTTTTTGGTGGGCCAAATAAAGTATAGTTGCTAGGTGACAATAAAAGCAATAACTTTAACGAAAAATCATTTAGAAATTCAAATGCAGTAACTTCTTTGTTTTTTTAAGTGTTTTTGGGCCAGAAATCAGCAACTCTGACTGCTACCGTTTGCCCTCTAAAGTGCTACGTCTCTCCTCTTCTCCATCTGCTTCACCAAGTGCCAACGTTAGCTAGTGCCCATCATCTCCTCCACTCCGGTCGCTACTGATTTGCTGACTGTGTTGTTTGTTTTGAATAATAATTTTCTCTTTAGATCTGCTCTCGTGACCGATTTACAAGGAAAACAATATCGTTTCTCGACCATTTTGGGTCGATGAGGAGTAGATCTAGTCTTCTCAGGAGCAAATCTGTGCTTTTATAGCTGAGGCTGGTTTTTTTTGTTTGTTTGTATTTTTGTTTGAATAAGGATTATCCAAATCTTTGGGTTGTAGATGTGATTTGTTTTCAGAGCGAAGAAGATGAGCTACCCATGCATTGAGTTGAGTCTGTTTGGAACAAATTTGGTGTTACAACTAAAAAGTAGTTATAGGTTAGCAGATATTAATGTCATAGATAGGTCTTGAATGTTTGATTTTTGTGTAAGCATCTATAATTTGTAACTTCGTAGTTTCGGCTATGATTTTTCAGAACTTTTTACTATGTGATGTAAGGGCGTTAACTATGATCGTGATCATTTTTTAATGAAACTGTAATTTTTTCAAAAAAAAATAAAAAAAATCAAGTGTGCTTTTAAAAAATTATGATTTAAAAATTTAAGACAATAAGATGCATTTAAAAAAAAAAAACAATATTTTAAAAGTTAAATTACAATTTTAAAAACTTTTATTTTACTAAAGTCTTAACTCTAATCTATCCTCCCACCCAACACCGGCAGTAACCTTGAATTCTGCATGTGTTTGCAGTGAGAGCTTGGTCAATTTTTCATTGAGTCATTGCTTGTAATCTGTCTCTTTTTACATTATTGTACTAATTACGGTTCCTTCAAGTTACCCTTTTCTTGATCATGAATTTTACTATTTTTATTATTTTTGGATATTTTGGATTTGGCTTGTTTATTAATACTTTTATTTTGAGAAGAAAAAAAATTAACACAGAGCATTTCTTTTTATTGAAAAAAAATAAAAAAATTGATGTAGCTTAATTACTAATGCTCCAAGAACCATTCAAAACGATAATCTAAAACAGTGCCAATTTGCACTTTTCTTAAGAAGCAATAATAAAGGAGTTTCAGCGTGCTTCATTTTCATGAAGACGGTGCGGTCAACTAATCACTGCTGTTTAAGATTTTCCTTTTGTCTTGGATTTTGCAATTGAAAACTCTGTCAACCTCAGTCAAAATTGGCTGATTTTTAAAAAAGGTTGTTAAACATTTCCGTTGTGTTTTTAAAACAAAAAAATTAACCGACAAACCTACAATACAAAACACTTAAAACTGTTTTTGTTTTTATGCCGCATCAAGATTTTCAGAACCCTTGTGGGTATATATGCAGAAAGGGGACAGACAAATCTTCATGAAAATTTTCAGTGTATAGTTTATTTGGGGTTGTGGGTTTTGATTAATGTTGTGCTGGGGTTTCGAAGATTTGCCCAGTTGCTCCTCCCACCCATATTATGAGTCAACAAAATTAGGCTGGAAAAAGAAAAGGAAAGAAAAGTAGAGGAGAGAGGAGAGGAGAGGGGAGGGGAGAGAAAACATTCACATGGGGCAAAAGTATGCACAAGTGGGATGAAATATAAAGCCTTTTGATAAATACAAATCTTTCTTTAACCTAATGACATGATTAACATGACATATAGACAAAGTAAACATAAAAAAAAAAAAATCTGAAAACAATAATAATGATAAAGGATTCTGTTTTACTGCATAATTATGGCCAAGGCAATGCAGAAGGGTCTACCATGCTCTCCTCTTTCTGCACAAAGTACACAGATATATAAATAACCCTAAAAAGAAAAAGAAAAAAACATACAAAAATGTCTTTTGCTGCAAGGTGGTGATTATCTAAGAACAAAAAAAACAAGAAGAAGATCTGCAAACAGTCATCACTTGGGAGATTACCTTTTTCCTGTGACATGAGAGGATATCATGTATATGTTTTTGTGTAGGGCCTCTTGCATGCTGCATGGCCTACATGAAAGGGATTCAACAGAATAAATGTGACCCAAAGTGAGCTCTCCCTTCCATGGTGTGCAGCCAACAGTGACAACACAGGCACTAAAGAGTGTCTCACAAGTCATGCGCCTCAAGAGTGCTGCAGATAAGATTATACACTTCTCTGTTTATTCTAAAGGGTAAATTTTTTTTTTCATCTGTTTGGAAAGCATGCTCTCAGGGCTGATCATTAACTAGCCTCAAAGGGGTTGCTTTACTGCTTTTACTTTTTTTTATCTCCATCTTGTAGGCCTTGTTTGGGAATGTTCCTAAATTTGCTTAACATTGGGATCGGTTGCAATTCTCTGACTAAATTCCGACAGTTCAAGGTGTAGAACCCACCCACTCGAACCGTTTTATGACATAATTACATATTATGTTCGTGATAAAATTTTCTTGCTCATTAAAATTGTTTATGCACTTTCTAGTTGGAAAATTTTAGCAAGTGATTAGAAGTTTGTTTTACCCACTAGGTTAATTTCACTTGGAAAATCGATGAACTTGTCGCATGTGGTAGATCCCAATATCAAATTTTTATGATAAGTTCTCATTTCTTCTCAGCCGTGGACGAAAATTAGCTCCATTATCCATTACAAGGAAGATAAGGAAGAGATAAGCTAAAAGATATTCTTTTCTTCTTGGGGCAAGCATACATTGCTTAAGAAATAAGGCATATATTTTTAGGACAAGTTTAGAAACCCAAGTCAACCTACTTGACTGGAAAATGAAAGATACAAATTAAAACCAGATCCCGATATGATGCAATGGGTTGGCACTTGGCAGCCTATAGGAACGGATCTCACTTGTTCGAATAGGTATTAAAATTCAGGCAGTTTTTCAAACACCTACCAAATAGGTAGAGTTTGCCCTTACTCTTACTCTGATAATAAGTGAATAAGACAACTCTATTGTACTGAATCTTGATAAAAACAAAAACATAATAAAGTTGGTGGACCATGATAGGATGGGAGGTGTTCCAATTGTCCAAAAAATACGCTGAAATTCAGGCATTTATTTTTCCAACTCCTTTATGAAGCTGTACATCAAGGACGTTCTTAACTTCTTATATGTGATTTCAACTCAAACTCAGTCAGCAGTTTTAGATTGACTAAAATGCAATTTTAAACATATACCAATAAACATAATTCACACAAGTAACTAACTATAACTCAATCTCATTTTGAGCAATTTTTGATTGACTACTAATACATCCATATTTATCTCTTTGGACTTAGCCCATTAAAAGCACTGACCAAGTTAGCCCAATAACATTGCCACCACGACTACAAGAGAACAGATTATTCCGAGAAAGCACTTGTTATCTTAATCTCGTTATTGTCAGCCAAATTTCTAGATAACCCATGCTAAAGCCAATTGGGGGACATCGCTCTTCCTTGGACATGGTAGCAGATATCATTTAATGCCAATTGAATCATATCAGAGCGAGGATTATCGAGGACATCTCCCATAATTCGTGACCACAAATCATGGACAACCCTCACGCAACCCATAAAAGGGTGAGACTTGGTAGAAGAAATGTACGAGGGGAGGATGGCCTTCGATTGAAAGGAAAGAAGACCAAAAAAGAAGGTAAGACACTCAAAATCCATTCATTGCTAACAAACTTTGTTAGATATTCGATCACTTCTCTCCTAAAAAGCATTTTTTTAGTAGAATCAACTTTGGACCCTGGCATCCCTAAGCCTGTAGTAAAACAAATTGTGTAGACACTTTACTGTTTGAAGACTGTTGAGTTTTCTACTCTAATTTTGCATCACAATTTGACCAATGATAAAACAGTAAATGAAAAACATTATTATTTATGGGATACAAAAAGAAGAAACGAAATAACTAATAACAAATCATATATCAAACCAGATATTATCCAAACCCTTCTTTTATTACCATCATAGAAGATGGAAAAACCTCACTAGTCATTACCAACCACAGAGAGCACAAAATCCAGCAGAACACCTATATGATCTGTGACCAAGCCACTTAACCACAGGACAAGATAACATGCCAATACACTATGTGGACCATCAGACAGATATAAACATTTCAACTCCTACAGCTTTGAAGCTGCACCCTTGTCCAAAAACCAAGTTAACTCTCCTTCAGGTGAAACCAATTGAACAGGCAGCTTATCAGAATTTTGACTATTTCCTAATGCTGTTTGCACTACTCCAGCTTTACCGGCACCAGCCACCACAAGGGCAATATATGCAGACGAGTTGACTACTGGAAAGGTAAAAGTAATTCTCTCTGGAGGTGGTTTTGGTGAGTCCTTAATGAAGGTGACCCATTTCTCATTCTCTTTGAGGAGAGGATGCCCTGGGAATAGAGAGGCCACATGTCCATCTGGACCCATTCCAAGCAGCACGAGATCAAACTTGGGGAACCCACTGGCTGCTGATAAATCTATCACATTGATCTTAACCAGATGTTTGAGACAGGTCTCATAATCATCAGCTGCACCCTCAGCTGACAGCGCATCATTGAGTGAATAAACATTACCGGGGAGAAGTGGTATCTGTCAAGAAAAATGTTTAACATGTGTAAACTGACTAATGACTATCACAAGTGGAATAACCATGGATTGAAAAATGAAAGTTAAGTCAATTAAAGAGCATCACACTGCCTTTTAATTACATATGATGAGAATACGCTTCCATATTGATCAGGGATAACCATCAGGAATTAGAATTTATAAATCTTCAGAAGATGGTATAAGACATCATTTATCATCAAACAATACCCAAATCTTTGCTCTTTAACTGAACCTAAACTAATCATAACCAAACTATGATACTGTATATTTGTTCAAAAGATATTGTGGCTCTATTTGTTAATGCATTTTGGGGGGTGTTTTATTTTTTGTTTCTGCCTTGAAAAAGTATACGGTAAAAACTGTTTTTTCTTATTTTAGGAGTGTTTCGTGTTTGGATTGTTCGTTAATTTTTTTGTTTTGTGAAAAGAAGACAAGACACAAGACATGAATGAATTTTAACAACTCTCAATCTCATGTTCTCTCTTGACCTCACTATTGTCCTTGCAATGCCATCAACTCAAGTAAAGACACACCTAAGTGGCTTTATGAGTTCCAATGAAATAAAATAACTTTCAAACACCGAATTTAGTATTCAAATTAAAACATTAAGGTAAAAAAATAACAGTATAATCTGAATATGCAATTCTATGAACATGGAAATGGGGAAAAAAATCAGCATCCATACCTTAGAAAGAAACCCATCATAAGCAAGCTTATAGTTGCTGTCTTCGTGATCCTTTGGCACTACTCTTTCATCTACCCAAAAAACATGCCATTTCGACCACTCAATCGAATCAATATACGGGGGTTCCAATAGTTTCCTGAAATCCGAAGATCAAGCAATTACCAAAAAGCATTCCTCATTTCATCAATAATCCCATACCACTGATTTTTTTACCCTCTGTTTGGCTACTCATAAAACCATGTTAAAGGAAAAAAGAGAGATCATTTTTCACTTGTGAATTCAGCACTTCCAGTAAATTGAACATCAAATACTCACCTCAACCAAGTAAAGCCGTTAGATACAACTTGAAATATGAAAAGTTTTGCATCTATTTCATTTGGTCCAAACCCATGATTCAGTTTTCAATTTTCTCTTCCATCCCCAAATTCTCTTTCCCACCAAACAGACCATCAAAAACTAATCCAAAAATCAAAAACAGCTTATCCAACCAAGCGATCAGGCACATACAGTTAATACATTGGTTTTTGTTATGAACCAAATTTCCCAATTTCTTTTTCATTTCCTTACGGTTTCCCATCAACTAAGTATATCATCTGGGTACATCCAAAAATGAAGCACAATGATAATAAAACGAAAAGCAAGACAAGAAAAACATGTTCTTTTTTTGTTTACCTGAGGGACTTGATGAGAGACCCACCAGACAAAACAACGGTAAAAGCCCCTCTCTCTTTCGAGAACTTCTCAGACAGATCGGCGGTGTACTTTGCCAGAGACACCGCAAGATCGTCCTCCGTATCAAACACCTCCACCTTCTTCTTATCCCCACCCTTCTCAGCCGTCGTCGCCATTGACGCCTTCACTCTACAGCAACCCAACTTCCTCTTCTCCACCAAAGACACCCCTTTTAGTCTGAAAGCTCTTCGGTGGCGGAGAGGTGGTAGAACGGAGTTCTGTGGTGCGACCAGGGGTGAGATTATGGGGGGAGAGATCCGTACGGACAAGGAGAGCGTGCGGAGACAAGTAGGTGCGAGGGCCATGTGCACAGTGTGTTCTGTTCTTATAGCATAGCAGTTGGGTGTTGAGAGACTTGGGGACACTCGCTTGGGGCTTTTATGAGATTTTGGGTTTTGGCCCTCTTGGTCTTGGGTTACCATCGATCGTGGGTGGCATTTTTGAGGCAATATTTTATTTTGTTGTAGTTATTTTAAAAAATAATAATGTGACATCGTAAATATGTTATTCCGTATTTTTATATAATATGACATTATATGCTTTTTTTTTTAAAAGTAATAAAATAACATTTTGACTATAACATTTTCCGGGGTTGTTCTAGTTTGAATTATATGAAAAACGGTGCTCGTTTGGTTTTGCAATTTTTATTTTTTATTTTATTGAACTGAATTCAAAATTATGAATATCGAAAAGAAAAAAAAAAAAAAAAAGTTAAGATTATATTTAGGTTGTTTGAAAAATATAAAATTTTCAATAAAGTTGAAAAATTTTGAGTTAAATTAAATGTTAATGGTGTCAAATCAACTAAAAAAAAAAAGTTGAGGAGAATTGGGAAGAATTGTCTTTCCAAATAAGACTAATTAAAATTACAATTTTTTTACAAACTAATTTGGCAGTTTTCGTTATCACGTCAGTCGCCAACTCTAAAACAACGTTATATTAATCAGTAAATAAATAAATTTATTTCAAATTTTATTGCTTAATTTTACTTACAACTTCTCACTCGTTCTTTTAGTAGACATTGAGTTAAAAAAACATTAGATCAAGTGTTACTTGATGATGATAACTTTAGAAAAGTTGACTGTATATCAAAATAACGGTCAGAAGTGCTTGTAAGGGGAGAAAAGCTATTAGCAAAAGAGTTTGTTGAAGCGAGGAAGGCAAAAAAATAACTCTAATACTTAAGTCGGTATCAATCAAGTAAAATAATTTTTAAAAAAGCAAAATAGAATCAGAAGAAATGAGACGAAAATCTTCAATTACCTAGTAATAGTTTCATCACACGGACCATAGTAATGATAACAATGACTATATATAATCAAAATATGAATAAAGTACATGGTTGATAGATCACATAGATGATAGAAATACTTAAGCGACACACAAAAAACACACTTTGATCAAAACATAAACAAACCATTCAAAACATAAAACCCATCAAACACACAAACAGCACTTTGAAACCCAACGAAACATCCTCTTATCCCTCCCTGAAGCAGCATCCCTGTCCAAAAACCAAGTCAACTCCCCTTCAGGGGAGACCATTTGAACTGGCAGCTTATCGGAGTTCTGTCCCTTTCCTAAAGCTCTCTGCACTGCTTTAGCTTGAGGGGCACCAGTCACCACAAGGGCAATATATGCAGACGAGTTGATCACCGGAAAGGTAAAAGTAATTCTCACCGGAGGTGGCTTTGGGGAGTCCTTAATGAAGGTGACCCATCTCTTGTTCTCTCTGAGAAGATGATGCCCTGGGAATAGAGAGGCCACGTGTCCATCTGGCCCCATTCCCAGGAGCATGAGATCGAACTTCGGAAACCCACTGGCTGATACAGCGAGCACATTGGTGTTGCCCACCAAACGCTTGAGACGGGTTTCATAATCGTCGGCTGCACCCTCAGCTGACAGCGCATCATTGATGGCATAAACATTACCAGGGAGAATTGGTACCTAACTCAACCAAAAGGGTCGTTTGAGATTGCGTTTAAAAAACCCACAAAGCAAAAATGAGTTTACTTTCTAACGGCCATGGACGGCAAAATGAAAATTGCTATAAATAAGTCGAGTAAATAAAGAATTAAAGCCAGAAAATGATATCAAGAAACATACCTTAGAAAGAAGCCCATCATAAGCAAGTTTATAGTTGCTGTCTTTGTGAGTCTTTGGCACGACTCTTTCATCTAACCAAAAGACATGCCATTTGGACCAATCAACCGAACCAATGTAGGGCGGTTCAACTAGTTTCCTGAAATCCCAAAATTCATATCATCAACAAGCTGCACTCTCACCCTTCTTTTTGCTGCCACTAACTAAAACCATGTAAAAGGGGAAATATATATATTATTCTAAATCGATCTTCTCTTCTTCCCCACCAAACAGACCATTTCTTCGCAGTTTCCCATCAACCAAACTTATCATCATCCGGGGTATATCAACGTACAAATCAAAAACAAAATAAGAAGGGAAAAAGAAAAAGACACCCTTTTTACCTGAGGGTCTCGATGAGAGACCCACCAGACAAAACGACGGAAAAAGCCCCTCTCTGTTTGCAGAATTTTTCAGAGAGATGGGCTATGTACTTGGCCAGAGACACAGCCACCTCATCCTCTGTATCAAACACCTGCACCTTCTTCTCAGCTGTTGCCGCCATTGACGGCCCCCTCGATGTATGAGCTGCTAGCCTAGATTGCGTACGTGAAGTGCATGTGCACACACCGGATTCTTATAGCAGTTGCGAGTTGGGATTAGATTCTCGAGTACAGTCCTTTTAAGAGTATAAGATTCTTCAGAAGCACTAAAATCGACAATGGTTTGTAACATTTGTTGATGAAAGCCATAGACTGATGATCACAATAGTTTCTTCTCCACTTTAATATTTTCAATTTTTTTTTTTTTTTTTTTAAATATTCAGGTTGTAATTGATCACTAGGTGGTGCTTGCTCATGCAGGAAAACAGATGGGAGAAGCTGGAATGAAATATTAAGAATAAGAACTAGTCTACTTTATTCTCCACATTTAAACATGGAATATGATTCAAAAGAACCAAAATAAATTATATCGATCGAGATGATTCTATCAAAGTAAAAGTTAGAAAATATATGCTAGGAAGCTTGTTACCTTGATATATATTAATCTCAATATTTTAATGTTTCAATTACATGGTGTTATATCATAATAAGGGACCGCTCCATGACTAGGCTAAACAGACCATTGCCTAAAGTTCCTAATTTATAAAAGGCCACCAAAAAAGGCCTTTAATTTACATTAAATTTATCAACAACTAAAAAAAAAGAAGGTAAAAGGTCTCAAGAAAATATAATGAGAGGAGGCCATTATACATACAATGAGTTTTTCTTTTTTTTTAAAACAAAAAAAAAAAAAACAAAAAAAAGGTGATGTAGAATGTTTAAAATCTTAAAAAAAATCCAACCTAAAGCACAACACACTTTCTTTTTATATTGGGGTAACTTCACTAAAGATTCCTGAATTTTCACCTGATTTGACAAATCCCATCAACTTCAAAATCTCTCAATTTAATCATATGAACTTTCAATTGCAATCAATTTTGACCCCTCTGTCAGATTTTAAATATCACATGACGTTTATACTCCTGACTTTTTTATAAAATTTCAACTTTACCCTTAATTCTAAAACGTTTTTTTATTAAAAAAAAGAAGAAGAAGAAAGGGTTAAATACTAAATATCCCATTGGGTTTCGTTACTTTATTTTTTTCCCATAGGGTTTGATTTTTATCACAGGAGGTCTATGTAGTTTTGTTAATAGACCAAATTAGTCATTCTGTTAGTTGACCTTTAGTTGACTTAACAAAAATTCACGTGGACCAATCAAATGTTGACACGTGGCACTTACTTAAATTTTTTTTTTTTAATTTGAAAAAAACAAAAACAAACAAAAAAATTGGGGGTGGCCCCCATCTGCCCGGATGGGGGTGGCTGAAACCACCCCCAACCACCATTGGGGGTGGTTTTGGCCACCCCCTAGGCTCCATGGGGTTGGCCGAGCCACCCCCAGTACCCACTAGGGGTGGTTTCGACCACCCCCTTGAGCACCAAGGGGGTGGCCCATGGCCAAAGGGGGTGGTTCGGCCACCCCCAATTTTTTTTT